>NC_092817.1:143940798-144240798 GCF_023375885.2 Dermacentor andersoni | reverse complement strand
TCTATTGCACACTCCTTAATGATGCCCACAAGATTGTCGTTCATTGCTTCAACACTAAGATCCTCTTCGTGGCTTAAAGCCGAATACCTGTTCTGTAGCTTGATCTGGAATTCCTCTATTTTCCCTCTTAGCGCTAACTCATTGATCGGCTTCTTATGTACCAGTTTCCTCCGTTCCCTCCTCAGGTCTAGGCTAATTCGAGTTCTTACCATCCTGTGGTCACTGCAGCGCACCTTACCGAGCACGTCCACATCTTGTATGATGCCAGGGTTAGCGCAGAGTATGAAATCTATTTCATTTCTAGCCTCGCCGTTCGGGCTCCTCCATGTCCACTTTCGGTTATTCCGCTTGCGGAAGAAGGTATTCATTATCCTCATATTATTCTGTTCTGCAAACTCTACTAATACCTCCCCCCTGCTATTCCTAGTGCCTATGCCATATTCCCCCACCGCCTTGTCTCCAGCATGCTTCTTGCCTACCTTGGCATTGAAATCGCCCATCAGTATAGTGTATTTTGTTTTCACTCTACCCATCGCCGATTCCACGTCTTCGTAGAAGCTTTCGACTTCCTGGTCATCATGACTGGATGTAGGGGCGTAGACCTGTACAACCTTCATTTTGTACCTCTTATTAAGTTTCACAACAAGACATGCCACCCTCTCGTTAATGCTATAGAGTTCCTGTATGTTACCAGCTATATTCTTATTAATCAGGAATCCGACTCCTAGTTCTCGTCTCTCCGCTAAGCCCCGGTAGCACAGGACGTGCCCGCTCCTTAACACTGTATATGCTTCTTTTGGCCTCCTAACTTCACTGAGCCCTATTATATCCCATTTACTGCCCTCTAATTCTTCCAATAGCACTGCTAGACTCCCCTCACTAGATAATGTTCTTGCGTTAAACGTTGCCAGGTTCATATTCCAATGGCGGCCTGTCCGGAGCCAGGGATTCTTAGCACCCTCTGCAGCGTCGCAGGTCTGACCGCCGCCGTGGTCAGTTGCTTCGCAGCTGCTGGGGACTGAGGGCCGGGGTTTGATTGTTGTGCTCATATAGGAGGTTGTGGCCAAGTACTGCACCAGGGTGGCCAATCCTGCTCTGGTGAGGGAGTGTGTTACCGGTTCTGGTCACCGGCATCAGGCCACACTCCAGGCCTGTTTATGCAATTTTATCAACACGCGGATTTTTTTTTTTTTTTAATCCGGTGGAAAATTGCGCGGCACCGGGATTCGAACCACGGACCTCTTGCACGCGAGGCGGGTGTTCTACCTCTACGCCACCGCTGTGCATTATCCGTGAGGTATTGTGTCATAAAATCTAATGGGGATGCTCCCGAGTAGGCAACAGCGATTTTGAGGTCACTGCTTTCATCACGCCAGCCTTGTCAATAGAAATTTTGGGGCAGGCAGCGTGACGTCATGGATCGAAGTAAACAAGCCTTTTGATATCTAGGTGGTGTTGGCTAATCGCACGTCTCTTATCTCTTCTTTTTTTTTTTTTGTGCATGTACGCGGGATTGTGCCGGAGGGGTTTTCGGCATACAGGCAACAGACAGACGGACGGACGGACGAATCGGCGAGGCATATACAGAGCTTACATGTATTTAGGTTTGTGCCCAAACAATAGCCATATTTTATATTACGTATCCTACCTTTCTTTAACGCAGCGCGCCAAGTACTTTCATGGCATAAGCGGCATGCGCATATCAGTGTTACATGGTGAACTTGCAACCGAACGCTGCTTATCACAATTACGCAAGCAAGGACGATCAAACGTACAGCATTACTGCCGCGCATGCGTACCACTCATCCTCTGATTAGGATGCTCCATTTTTTTTTTCTTCTTTATGTTGTAAACAGAAGTGGTGCTATTGCATTTAGAACCTTCATTTTTTTTACGCTAAGTGCCTCCAGGACCAATCTGTTTGGTTCAGAGTAAACTTGTGTAAGACACGTTTGCTTCTGTTCGCATGACAAAGATAGAAACGGGGAACCTAATTCAGAGGGGGAGTGACACACATGCGCGGTAATAAGGCTGTACCTCTTAGTGGTGGTGTTTAAACTTCATTGAAAGCGGGAAGGGGAAAGGGGGAGGTGGCTGAGGGATCGGGCTTAAGGGAGGCCCTGGGCCTGCTTGGCCTTCTCCGCCCAGTCCACCAGTTCAAGCTGTCGGTCGACGTCCCCGGACCTGAGTCAGGCTGTCCAGTCAGTCTCGCTGCTGACGGGGGGATGAGAGAACGAGAGCGAGGTGCATTCCCACATTATGTGTGGGAGTGACCCTGTTTGTGAACAGAGCCTACATAGGTCGCTTTCCTTGCCCCTTGTGATTTTGTTAATGTACGTCTTATAGTTCTTGCTTGTGTAGCCTTGTTCTCAATAAACGTCAGTTCTAGTCCAGCGTTTGTGGTGTCGGCTTCTCGCCTATGTGCCTTGTTTATCTATCGCCGGTAAGAGGGACCAAGGATTGCATGCACCCTATTCGTATTACGCCTACATTTATAACGCTGCAACCAATGGTTCTTGTTATGCACGGTATATCTTTAGACAAAAAATGTCATCTACATTTCTCAAGTGCAAAATTTACAAGAAGTGTATTTTTTCTAAAGAAATGCAGGTTTGTATGCACTGTGCTTCCCCAGATGAATAGACAGTACTGTAAGATCGACTGGATGGGGGTAAAATGTAAATTTTCTATCCCAGTTGTAAAATCGCTTGGATGGGCGTCAAATGTAAGCTTTCTAACCCAGGTGATAGCAAAAACCTTAGTTCATCGATAAGCCCCATTGAGCGCAATAATGTGGATCGCACGTGACTGACATGATTGGCCCAAGGTAATTCAGCAGAGACCACACCAAGACCGCGTATCACGTTTACACGTTATATAGCTTAAGTTAAATATATCCCATTTGATTCATCAGTTATAATGTTGCTTTGTAGTTTAAATGCAATAAATATTGTTCTGCGTACATTTAGTTGGAGCTTGTTTACATTAAACCACCTTGATAGCTCTTGCAAAAAGTGTCTTGCGTTCTGAAAACAGACCGATGTCGTTAAATCGAACTAACATTCAAGTATGATAGCGGCTGGCTGATCAAACATCCTTCACAATACTAAGTTTCTTCAAAACTCCCCCCCCCCTCTCTTTGTTTTCTCTTTCTTGTTTTATTTTCAAACTCGTGAGTCATAACGAGCTGGCACAAGATGTAACCATCACAGCCTCTGAACAGTCAAAATGATGTAAATTAAAGCATCGACTGCACTCGTTGCGGCCTCTCAGTCTTTTTAAAGTGGCCACTGCTTGCATACATTAGGCTTTTCTTATTTTTTCGTCTTTCAAAGGCCGTTTGTGTCGCCGTACAGCTCGTGTTCTCACGATTTCTATATTCGATCTAACATTAGAAATGCAGCCAGACGCCTCGCCGAGATCGTCGATGTGTGTGCACATTCCCGCTGCGAATTGCGGACCCGGATGCAACTGTAAACTAAATACAGAACCGCTTGCGAGGCCTCCGTGAGACTATGTAGTGCGCGGCGGCCGTGGGTCTATGCACGCGCATTTATACGAGGAACGACGCGTTCTTCCGGCGATACAGTTGCACAGCTGGAACGCTTAGTAGTGAAAACGCGAGCAGCCAGTAATAGAGAGCTCGCTGGCGGAGCAATGAGTTTGTCCACCTCTGAACGGGGGAAAAAATAAAGAAAGTGAAGAAGGAAGAGAAAAAATAATATTGCTCTGTTCCTGCCTGCGGCGGAACCGGAACGACAGGAGAGCCACCGGGCCCGGATGCAGATGTCAGGAGTCTGCGCATCGGTGGGTCACGATGTCGGTGTTTCTTCGAAGTCACGATCAAGGTGCCTACGAAAGACAAGAACGAGACGTCGCTCCCGCGGCGCCCGCTTAGTATGTACGTGGCAGGTAGACAACATAAACCAAAGTTGACGTAGAAAACAAACTGCACGTTCCTTTATACATGCTTTCTTTTAAATTTTGTTTAAACTACACCTCTAAGCATATATCATTCGTAGCCATAACCTAGATAGTGAGTAGCGGCCGTATCACGAGCGACACCCACTAAAGAGAAAAAAAAGTAAGGCGTTGATACACTGACCCACTCAGTCAGAATGCACGGCGGCGCGGGCTAGACTGGTACGCGAAATGCGTGGCTGTTTTTGTATATGCGGCACTAATTATAATTGTTGGCGCTTTCAGACCACAGGGAAACTGCTTCTGTCGACTGTTTTAGTAAGCACTTTGCCTGTTCAAAACTTCCTGTTTACCATTAAATCTCTTCATTTCTTTTTCAACCCTTTGAGAGCTTCGAAAATGAAAAGCCTTTCAGGAAATAACTGCTTCCAGACCGCGCAGATAGGCAAGCGAAAACGTGAGTTCTTGCCTCTCGCAGCCAGGTTATTTTCTGTGCGAGATTATTTTCACGTGCTAGAAGCATCAGAGAGAGAGAGAGAGAAGGGAAGAAGGAAAGGCAGGGAGGTTAACCAGATTGAGTAGAAGCATCAGGGAATGCTTATAGTGTTCAGGGTGCCAGATATGTTGGTAGATGTTTTTTTACCGAGCGATAATAACTGAATGCGGCACAACCCTTTAATCGCTCACTGGATGAGTACCTGCAGCGCTGGCTCGATCGCACTGAACAACTTTAACTACAATTTAATGAGAGTTTAAATTAAATTATGGGGTCTTACGTGCCAAAAGCACTTTCTGATTATGAGGCACGCCGTAGTGGAAGACTCCGGAAATTTAGACCACCTGGGGTTCTTTAACGTGCACCTAAATCTAAGTACACGGGTGTTTTCGCATTTCGCCCCCATCGAAATGCGGACGCCGAGGCCGGGATTTGATCCCGCGACCTCGTGCTCAGCAGCCTAACACCATAGCCACTGAGCAACCACGGCGGGTTTAATGAGAGTTTAACGCCCCGAAACTGCACAGTGAGATATGAAGGACGTCGTATTCTAATGTTACAAATTAAAATAAAATTAAATTTTGGGGTTTTACGTGCCAAAACCACGACCTGATATGAGCCACACCGTAATGGAGGACTCTGGAAATTTGGACCACCTGGGTTTATTTGACGTGCACTTAAATCTAAGTAAGCGAATGTTTTCGCATTTAGCTCCCATCGAAATGCGGCGCCATGGCCAGGATTCAATCCCGCGACCTCGTGCTTAGCAGACCCAACACCATAGCCACTAAGCAACCGCGCCGGGTGATGTTCAGAAATAGGTTTCACAACATGGGTTTATTCAACGTGCAGCTAAATCTACGCACACGAACGTTCTTGCATTCTGCCTCATTGCAATGCGACCATCGCCACGGCCGTGGCCAGGATTGGAACCCGCCACCTCGAGCTATGCAGTAGAACTCCGTAGCCACTGAGTCACCGCGACTGTTTGAACAACTTTAGGTAGAGCCAAGGATCCAATTTTCACGGGAATTCGAATGATTCGCTTGTATTGATTTCGACATCGTAAAATTGACCAATCTTTCAATGATTCTTCACTCTGTTTACATTGGCTCAACGTACATAGAAGGTACAGCCAGAGATGGGCAAGAATATAAGACATAGGTGTTCTTTACGTGTTCCGAATAAGTGTTCCTACTTTACTGAAGGTAAAATAGACGTCAGAGTGTAAGACCACCAAGGATGCCACAGACGAATAGAGTTAACTGCGGGTGGCACCCAAAACCTATTGCCAAGCACCCCGGTACTCGAACACTCGCAGCCAATGTGGCCTACATGGGTTCTTTGTAGACACATTGTTCCACACGAACTAAATTTTAGCTACGTTTGGAAAATTTTTTTTTTGCTTTGGCTGTCTACAGCCACAGCTGCAAGAGGACCACTATGCAGGGTTTAGGGTGACGCGATATCGATCTAGGCAATATAGGGCGTGAAATGAGTTGCTTTAAGTACAAAAAGAAAACTAAGGAATTCGGCGCCAGGGGCGTGCAACAATTGCTGGAATACAATTCATCATGAGTCAACTCGCACCACAGCTGCAGGTTGCTCGCATTGTGTGAAAAAACACGCCAGACAGGATGTCGTCACAGATATCGATTGTTACAGGTGAGTACATGTTGGCAGAAACCATTGCCGACATTTTCGTTGGGCCATGTGAAAGGATCAAGAAGACCGCATCGATGAAAAGTCCAAAATGGAGAGGAACGTGAAAGCGTGCTAACACAATGCAGTGTTTCAACGGCGCCTCTCGATGCGCGAGGCAATTAAAGCCGATAATAACAAAGAAAGAATTACGAGCAGTGGTCACCTGGGGAATAAAAATGCATGTGTCCCAATGACAACGTTCTTTAAACCAGCAGGCTTACGTGTTTTTCAATTCCCGCTTTTTTTTTGTTCAAGTTTGTATTGACGCTTATCTTGTTAACATATTTAATCGTTCTGTTCTCGTTATGCGTTCCCTCCTTTCCTTTCTTGTCCTTTATATTTCGCTTTGTTAAACTACAAGGGTGTTCGTTTATTGTTTTGCTTCATAACTTGCCCAGGTTACCAGTCTTGAAATGGGCCATTGTTTTCAAAGCAAAAGAGCATCTCCGTTCACCGTGGTTCACAGAGGCCTCACTGAACTATATCGCACTTAGGCTGAATGAGTCTACAAATTGGGAGAGGCTACGTGACTGCAGCTAAAACATTTAATGCTAAACAGATGTACTGTTTGTATTGTGTGGTTTAAGCAGATTAACATTATATCAAGTTTAGTTTCAGTGCTCCAGAGTAACGTTGCAAGAAATGACTTGCTTGCTTGTTTGTTTCATCCAGCACTGTACTAGTTACTGAAAAAGAAAATCTTGAGCTGGTTGTAGAATAGATAACGATAGATAAAGAAGGGAAAGCAGGCACCCCACTTTCTGCAGACAAGAACAAACTGCAATAACCGCTGTGTGCAATTTGACATTGTGATTTTACTGTATCTTTGCGGATTTGTATTCGAAAAAAAAAACTAAAGAAAAAAGCTCAGATGTGATGACGTTGCATGCTTAAGAAGTGACCCTTCCATGTTATAGCGTAGGGGTTATTGTGTGGCAATAAATATTGAACTGACCTGAATCTTTGAGGCTCGAAATGTTCCACTGATTTATCACAGGAGGTCGGACGCGTATTAATATAGAACAAGCAGAAATTTGATACTTCAAGAATGAGCGAGGTATGATGTTCTTGAGCTATGAAAGTAACAAATTTCTGCGCCTAAAGCACCGAACGCGATGAACGCATCACATTTCCAAAATGTCTCAACCGCAGTAGCCCACCCCCCCACCCCCCTATTGGTCAGGCTAGTCGTCCGTCTGTAAATAATAATAATGGCTGCCTTCGCTACAACTTCTGTTGGCCTCTATTCGTGCTCGGCTATTTGCCTATAATTTTTAATAATCTTTAAGCCGTATACTACTCCGTAAAATATGGCGGAATTTCTTGCAGCTAATTTTGTAATTTCGACTACATGTTGAAAGTGAATAAGGCGCATATATAAAGGCCCGTCGCCAGTGATAATTACTCGAAAGCACCGAGTACCTAAGGCACTATCAAAGCCCTGGGGAGGTATTATGTAAGAGACCATCTAGTGGACATGTCCATTTCGTCTGCTGCTGAAGTTCTGATTGGCTAGGCTTGGCTACGTGTCCACAGAAGCCAGGAACCACAGCCAATCAGAACTTCGACTGCAGACGAAATGGGCATTTGCACTAGGTGGAACCTTACAGAATACTTCCCCTGGAAAGAGCGATAGTGCTCTTAAAGGATGTCGTGCCGGCAGTTCCGCAAAAGATAACCAGCGCGAAGGTCGGCAGGCTACCGGGGCGATTTTAATGTTCTTTGAGACAACCATGCAACACGCATGCTGCTGTGTTTAAAAAGATAAAAAAATAAGAAAAAGGACACTTTGTGCAGAAGAAGAGAGATCGAGCATTTTGGGTCACCACTCGGGCTGTGCGCTCTTGGGATCGAATGAATTCCGGTGTCACGTTGACCCGCAGAAGAAAGCATGGGATTCCCCAATCCGAAGATATCCGTGTATAACTTCCGGTGTTCGATAAGTCTCACATGTGCCGCGTATCAAGACACAGAAAACTCGCCGAAAGAATGAAAGGTATGCTATCGGTTCAAATATTAGAATTAATATTTCTGGCACGGCTGAAGCGTCCTCTGAAACGGGATTTGAGTGAAACGCTGCAGAGAGAGCGAAATAAGATAAAAAATATTATTTCTTGTGCAGACTCTGTAGCTCGCATATACAAACACACATACACAAAAGAGTAATATCGCTGTTATGAAGCTGAAAAGAGGAAAAAGAGGTACTTCAAGTAATATAAAATTGTGCTTGTGGACTTCGCTTTTCTGGAGACGTGGTCTCCGTTTTCTTATCCAGGGCAGCCCATTTCCGTTCAAACTGCAGGCTTTCTGTGTTTCAATGCTGGTTTTCCAGTGCTTGTTTTTCACTGTCTACAAAAGTAAGGCTTTTATCTATGTTACTCTCTTCTTTCTGCTATATTTTTGGACATTTCCTTGCTCCAGAAGCACTCGCTGGAGCTAAGTGAAGCGTCACCTCCTGTGCAGGAGTAGTTGCACATGCCTGGGGGTGCAAACGTCCTATAAATATAGCAATAAGGATAAAATACTCCTCAATCAACGATAACGGCTCATCCAAATTGCCTTTCAGTTCTAGCGACTTCGCAGCAGTAAGCCTTCCGCTCTAGAAAGTTTTCATTCTTTCAAGCATAACAACGCTCCAGCCCTACCAAACTTCCTTCCTACGTCCGTGATCACTGGGTTAATTATGCCACTACTACGTGCTGTAAAAAATGGAGGAAGACTATATAGGGTGGAGTAGTTACCCAAACACGAGACTCTAGTCAGCTCCAAAACATGGTTGCCAAGTGGGGAGGGGGGAGGAAAGAGAAAAGCAGAAGGCAGGGAGGTTAACCAGAATAACGTCCGTTTGGCTACTTTACACTGGGGGAATGGGAAAGGGGAAAACAAAGAAAACGGGGAGGGACAGGAGGGAAGGAAAGAAGGAAATTAGTGGTGAGTTCACTGACGCGTGGGGTGCAAGTTTCCCAGAGTCTGGCCGGACCACCATCATTCAAGAATAAACTGCGAGGGTAATGCAGCGATGCCCAGCGCCTCGTATAAATTCCTCTATCGTAGATGTGTATCGCCCTAATGTTTCATGTTAGTAAAGCCCTGCGAGTTAAGAGATGGCAGTCGATTTTCGCTTTCCGAAGCAGAGAGGCTGTATGGCCGGTATACCAATGACAACCTTGACTATCAGCATCCCTCAATAAAAAAAAGCTTTTCCGTTACACAGATACAATTAGTCGTAGCGGATAATGACACTGTCAAAAATATAGGGTGTCCGATAAGTAACTACGCCGTGGAAATGAGAATATCAAGATTTGAAGTTTGACTTACGGCAGTGCAGTGATCACTGCAGAAGACGCCGAAGATATCCACGACTGCTTGAAGACTTGTCTGCACACGGCACTGATATTGTTAAACACTTGGTGGAGAATCGCTAGAGTTATCCGTGCAACGGGCTGGGTAAAGGCCCTCTGTAGCTGCTGCAGTGCGTGAGGATTGTTCTCGCACGTGCGTACTTTGAGTGCACCCCGCAGACGTTTTCAGACAAATTATACGTCTTACGCTATCATTTCGCATGTGAAACGACAATTTTTTTCACAAGTATCATCATAACTTTGTTTTAGGTGCGGGACAAGAATTTCCAACGGAAAAACAGAAAACAAATAAGCAAGTGGACGGAAAGACGCATAACTACCAACTGACATTTTGAACGTGACCAAGGTACGAACAGCACAAATGAAAATGAGAAACTATCTCTGAAAAAGCAAAACCTTGTCATCGGAATGACTGACGTAGCAACTCCACCACCTCCTCTATCATTGCAACTGAAGGGACGCTGGCGCAATTACATCCCTCTTCCATTATGCAGAAGGCTTCAGTATAAAGATGATTATGATACCGCTATAATATGACTCGTACCAGCCCTGGGGGATATGCCAAGAATTGAGCCCCCGAACGTTTACATAGTATTTCAAGAAAATGCAAGTAATGTGCCATTTACCAAGGAAAACAGACAGATTAACTAATTTCCCTGAACAGTACAATTTATAATTGTAATGCTAAGATTTAACACACAAAAGCACTACGGTAATTTTTAAAAGTAGAAATTTAAAAACCGTCTTCGTTTTGTTTACTTTTGTTTACCCACCACCGAAAGTTAGTGCTATTTCTGATGTTAAGCTTACCCATCGTTTAGCAAGTGAAATTTCAACAAGTCTTTTCCTTAGTAATTTACACCTGCGACATATTAAAATATAGTGTACTATGGTTTCTATTTTTAGGACCGACCACCCGTTTGTATATATAGCTTTAATGGGGGACACGGCAGTGTAATCTGGTGATCATTACTTCCGATTGTCTTGATGGACACCACAGGATTTTCCACTTAAATTTTAGGTGCTGAAATTCAGTGCATGGTGTTATTGTTTCAATGATCTCTCTACAAATTGAAGATTTTCGCTGTCTAATCGCAGTTGTGTGTGTGACTATTGGAAAAACCGATATTATTGGTCCACTTAGGGGTGCTCGCGCTAAAGAATTAAATTTTATCCGCAGTGACCTGGTACCCGTAATATTTTTACAAGATTCAGCTGTGGAGGAACTAATGTTGGGAACGTCTTTAGGGCTGGTTAATTGGATGGAGTTGTAAGCGAAGTACAGACGGAAAGAGAATCTGCTGTAATAGCTGCCCTGGCTGCACTCAAAGGAAGTTTACGCAGTGCTAGAGTCATTGCTAAGAGCTCAGCTTAAAAGCGGCAGTGAAATCTGGCAGTCTCAAAAAGAATGACCAGCCAAACTAATGCAAGAAAATGCCCCCGTTGGCCTTATCATCGCTCATGGAAGCGCGTGTGGGTTTTTTCTTATTTGTGGCTACGTGTGCAAGGTAGTCTTACAATCGGTTAAGAACTTGACTAATCGACTATTGGAGTTCTGGGGGGAAATGTCATCAAATTCAATCTTAGTGTTCTGATTTGAGTCATATGATGGAATTAAGTCTTGAATGTTCACATTTAGACTATATAATTGCTTTTTTACCAAAGTAATTTGTGCAGTGTGAAAACGTAGCTAGTGAGCAAGGAAGAAGTAGTGTGGAGCATCAATAAATACATGTTCAGATCGTCTAAGAGGAAAACTATAAAATTTTAGAAACGTTTGTATCGTTAATATGCGGAATCTGCAGGGCAATGTTGGCAGGCGAGCTTCCTGATAGAGAAGGTTACTTGCCACAAACCTAGGGAGTCCCACACACGGACGCAGCGCTTCACGCTCGAAAAGAACCAGATGCTTAGTTTTATAAGCACGGTCACCTGAGAACAATCCACACATGAATTCCAATATTGGGCACATGTACATTCTGTATACCGTTCAGAGAGCCCCTGCGTAGCCAATATTGTCGGTTGATAAGTCTGCGCAGTAAACCTAAAGCACATTGCGCCTTAGATGCTACATTTTCTACGTACGGACTCCAGTTGAGTTTTCCATCACAAATGATTGCCATATATTTAAGAGGCTCAACCTGGGGATTGGGTTTTTGTTTATAAAATATAGAGATTGAAATCGGATCCGTTAGAAGAAAGACCAAGACTGCGCTTTTAAATGCAAATTGTCTGAAGTCATACCTCAAGCATACGCATGTATCTTTGCATTTTTTGCCATAAAGAGGAACGGTCACTATCAGCCGCGAAAAATGCAATGTCATATGCATAACCGTAAAGTTTCATGTCCTGACTAGCTGGGATTGAGCTCATTATATGTTAAAGAATATTGGAGGTAGGATTGCTCCTTGGGGAACACCGCGAGTCTGTTTGAACTTAGACGAGGAGCAGCCATCCTTCAAGGAATAACATTCTTTTGATCGGACTAATTCTGCCAATCACACAATAATATGTTTTGAGACATTATGACTTGGTAGACTGTGGTATAGAGTTTATAGACAGGGATAAGGTGCCTAAGAAAGGCTGGCCAACGTTTCGATAGGAGGACCTATCTTCGTCAGAGGCGGCGTTGTCATCCTCCGCATGTTAGTCTTAAAGGGTTAGTAGAGTGACGTCTCGTATGGTTGTTGTCGGTGGCGGCTGGTTGTAAAGGGAGAGACTTCAAAGGGAATGAGCGCTGTTGCCTGACGTCTGTAAGCGTGGTTCGTAAGACGAGGGGACAAGAGTGGGAGAGCGGGAAGGCGGGGAAAAAGAAAAGAAAGAAAAGGAAGAAAAAGAAAAAGAAGGGAAAAAAGAAAAATAAGGGAAAAAAGGACACCAAGAGGGAAAAAGAACTAGAAATGAAAAAGAAGGGCATGGGAGGGTGTTGGAGAAGCGAGAGGCTAGGGAGCATTCAGGGGTGTCGTTGGCGGCATGCTTTTGTGGCTTTACAAGAGCCGGTCAGGCGATCAGTGCGCTAGTAACAAAAAAGACCCAAAAAGACATCAGTTGCAAGAATGACTTAAGTAGCGTAGCAGTAATGCGTCGGGTAATTTTGAAGGAGTTAAGGACAAGTTTGGAGTTTTAAGGAGAAGTTTGAAGGCGACAAGGAGTCTGGGGTGCAATGCATGGGGTAACTGGAAGGCAGCAGCATGGTCTTTGAAGGGACGTTAGCCTCAGTGGCTCAACGTAGGCGTCGTTACGGTGGTATACATAAATGGCGATACCCTGTGTGGCTGAGGCGCCGAAAAAGGTATCCTGTCGTCTGGGACTTCGGAATGTGTTGGTGATGGTGATTCGAAAAAAAAAAACGTGTGCAATAAGAAACAGACATACAGGGGGAGGGGGGGAACCGAAACCGTAATAATAGGGTGACATGAGTAGGAGCGGGCGGGGGCAGGTGTAAGTTGGAAAAGGGGTCGTACAATTGACATAAACGTAAAAACATGAAAGGGTATATTAAATTGAGTAGTAGGCAGGAAAAAATGGAAGTGGAGGAATAGGTGAGTTGAAGGGGGGGGGGGGGGGGATTAAGGCTGGTGGTACAATGTGTGTTGTGCCTTGGTTGATATGAGAATTTCAGATTTAAGCTCCTGCTTTTAAAGATTCTAAGTTGCCACGTGTCAAATTAATTGCCCTCGGGTGTAGGCATTTAAACTTGTGTATGAGGTATGATTCCGTATATTTCCTCTCGCTAGGTGAACGGAAATTTGTTTGTAGTATATAGAGCCTTTCTTTGTCGAATATATGACCATGTTCATTGAAGTGGCTGGCTACTGCTTTAGGTAAATTGTGTTTTGTATCTACGCGGTGACCGCTGAGTCTTGTATGAAATTGCTGCCGAGTCTCATCTATGTATTGCTTGCGACAATCGGCCCATTCTAGACAGTAGGCTACGTTGCTTGATGTGCAGGGGAAAGCCGAAGTTACCTTGTGTGAGTAATTCGACGCTGTACTTTTTACTGTAGTAGTAGATTGAATATGTTTGCATGTAGAGCCCCTCGAGCGGCCACAGGGACCGGCTCCCAACTTCGTCTTTGCCCTTAGTTTGGTGTGCACAAGAATATCCTTAAAATTAGTTTTGCGTCTGTAGGCCACTCTGGGCGGGTCTGAAAAAATCTTATTAAGTTTCTGGTTGCTGGTGAGAATTGGGTAGTATTTACTGAGGATGTTGTTCACGTTTGGGAGTGCGTTTGTGAATATAGTAGTAAGAAGAGGTGTTGTTCTTGTGATCCTAGGGCGGGGCTTGGGGACCTCGGCTCGATCAAGTTTGGTTGCATCGGTGTAGATTTTTTGAAGGGCACTGTTTGGGTGGTTCCTGTTTGATAGGGTTTCTTTAAAGTGATCGAGCCAGTCTATGTAGTCTTGGTTTTCAACCCAAATGCGACGTAGTCGTGTGGCTTGACCTTTAAAGATGCCTTGATTGCAAATGTCTGGGATGGTGACTTGTATATTCTAAGTACTGTTGTTTGTCGAAAGGTTTCCTATACAGCGTTGTCTTTATTATCCCATTGCCAATGTATAATGTTGTGTCCAGAAAGTTTATGCGCCCCGTTGAAGATTCTGATGTGAATTTTATTATTGGGTGAAAGAAATTAGAAACGCTACATATTTATCTAGACTGCCTTGACCTTGTCCCCATATTATGAATATGTCGTCTATGTATTGTGGGTATGTGTGGGGCTTGCCATTGCAGCGCGATAGGAAATCTGTTTCTAGAAGCTCCATAAACATGTTCGTGTAGGTTGGTGCAAAAGACGTACCCATACTTGTCCCATGTATTTGTGTGTAGTAACTGTCCTCAAATTCATAGTAGTTATGTGTTAGAACTAATTCAAGGAGATACAAGTAGACTTCAGTAATGTGCATTGTGTTTAGACAGCGTTTGTTTTACCGAAGATAAACCATCGGGGATTGGAATGTTGGCGTACAGGGCCGTGACGTCCATTGTTGCGAGAATTATGTTTTGGGATAGTGTTCCTTTAGCATTAATGTGCTCCATAATTCTCAGCCACTGGGTCGTATCTTGTACAAATGACGGAAGT
Organism: Dermacentor andersoni; assembly: GCF_023375885.2. NCBI lineage: Eukaryota > Metazoa > Arthropoda > Arachnida > Ixodida > Ixodidae > Dermacentor > Dermacentor andersoni. The sequence goes on along the minus strand of NC_092817.1, from coordinate 144,226,231 downwards.
GCTTCTGGAAAGTCACCAAGGAAGTGGTTGAGGAATGTGCAGATGCTCTCTGTCGGGGTGTTGTTATTTGATACTATCGTGCGGCCTGGGAAATTAGTGCTGTATAGTTTAGTGGGTGGAATTTTATTAATTTTCGGAAGGAGGTAGAAGCGTACGGCAGTTTTGTTGCTTGGTTTAAGGAGTTTGTATTCTGACGGTGTTATCAATTCATCAGCCAATAGTGATTTGCCCCTCTTTTATTTTGTATGACTCGGTAGGATATTCAGTAAAACTGAATGTTCAACGGTGTCATATGCTTTAGCTATATTTAGTTTCACTAAACCAACATATTTTCTTCTTTTTCTAGCAAGTTGTATGCGCTCCTCTAAATCAGCATGGGCACACCATATTGAGCAATCAACTCTCAAACCTACGTCATCTGTATTCATTATTAAAATATCCGTCACCCAGACATTAATTCTGCAATGTAGCACCCTCTCTATGGGCTTGACCATTTTAGAATAAAGAGAAATAGGTCTGATATTTTCCATGTTATAACCTACTCCTTGTTTTTTAGTTGTCGGGATTACTTTAACTACTTTTCAATCGTATGATATTCAAGCATTGTTTAATGAATAGCTTATAATGTTTAGGAGTTCGAATAAAATTTTGATCATATCAACTGTAGTTCTATAAGGACCTGGAGCGTACAAGAGTAAGTATCGAATCACTTGAGCTAATTCAGGCGATGTAACTTAAGTAAAGTCGGACGTTAGGACTGGTTGTTGCAAGTTAGGTGGCATAGATGACGTGAATCTACACTCCAGGCCTTTAGCAATGAATTCTAGAGATATTGTTTTTTCATCTGGCGACAGAATTACGTAGTCAATATTAGTCGGTGGTGACAGAATTTTGCGATATTTCATATATCAAAACGGCGCTTTTTGATTTTTAGGCTTTCAAATCAAGTCATAGTGCTTCCTATTGCAATCTTCTTTAGCATGAGCGAGTGCGTATTTAAACACAGCGGCGTGAAATTTGTAATCAGACCAATGTTTCGGGGACTACTTATAAAGAAGCTCCTTCGAAGCTGCCTGTTCTCATCGGTGGTCTCGTGTGCAGTCGGAATTCCACCAAGGACTATGAGATGCTCTCTTGGCAGATTTAACAACAAATTCAGCTATTTTGTGTGATCATTTGATTACAGCACAATTTTTCATAGCTTTGGTATCCTGACGCTCTTCAGAATGAAAATCCAATTGTTCTTTTACATGATGTTAAATTTATTCTAGTTTACAAACGCTCGGGGACCTGAGAGCATGATATTGTTATCGCGCAAGCAATTTTGAATATTATTTGAAGGTGGTCAGTTTTGGTGGAACACTCCAAGGCTTTTCAGGATGAACTAGTGAGAGCCGAACATACCAAATCTAAATTCAAGGCTGAGCGGGACCAATTGCAAGTAAATGAAGAAATTCTAGTATTGGGGGGGGGGGGGGGGGGGAGATAAGTCCGATTGTAATCTATTGACCAATCCCACAAGCGTTTGTCAGATTGATCAGTTCGAAAACCCCAACACGTGTGATGGAAGTGGAAATCTCTAACATGAGCTTGGTCCTCACACCATGAAGTCACAGCGGGGTCCGAAAATGGGGTGTCCTGCACACCACCGCAAAAGTATAAATTAAGTAAAGAGAAAGATCTAAGGCAAGAATTTCACTTTCAGGACACATATGTTATATGAGATCTTCTCCTTGAGACTAATTCTATTAGTGACAAAGAATGCTGAACCTCCGCCTTTCCGTGAACGGGCCAGTCTGATAGATCGGTAGCTAAATAAATGAAAACAATGATGCCGTGAAAGCTCATTTTCTTACAAGGCAATAATATCCTGGCAGAATTTCGATGGCAAATGCAACAAACTTTTTACTGAATAGTCAACTGCTCGGTAATTTGAATGAAGCATTTTGAGGAATCTTATGGCTGTGAAAGAATTAACTCAGTAAATGCCTTACTTAAAATGCTTTCTTTCAAGAAATCTTCTCTTGTAAGGCTGTCTTTCAGATATTTTTTGGCCTTTGAGTGAATAATGTAGTTCCTGTTTCTGACAAAAGGGATCTAGATTGTTTTAGTGATCGGCAGTTCATGTCTATTTCAGCTGAGAGCTGTTCGTCATCACGGATGCTTTCACTATGACTCTGAATGCCGTCCGCGGATGGACATGCAATGTGAACATCTCAGGACGTGAGATCAGGAGGCACTCTTCGTTTGATGGTGAAGTTATACTGATAGCTGTCGTTGTTTCAAATATTTGTGCCATCTGATGATTTGTGACAAAGACTCGCAAAGGTTTCTAGCTAGACGCTCCATGGCTTTCTCCATTGCCTTCTCGACAGCATCTGCAATAGAGATTGAAAGAGACGCGTCTGTTGCCGCCGTATGACGGGCTGTGACACCTGCATATCCGTGTGATCTCGCCTTAATTTGAACTATGGCTTCTCTAGAGGAACAACATCTTCGTTAAACTATTTATAGAATTTGCGTCCTCCGCGCCTTTCCAGAGCAATTCGACTAATCTGCACAGTGCGCTTCATTGCAGAGGCCGCACTTCCTTGCTTTTACACTCGCTGGAATTGAGATATACCTTACACAAACCCGGCACTTGGAAGCAGACCTATACGTCCTTTCATAGTTTGTCCGTAGCGCCAAGACTTTACGCATTGGACAGGACGAGGGGATAGAGGTCCAACTCGGTTGATTAGGCACCATGCCTTAATATCTGTTGGTCTAATTGTCCCAGGAAATGTTACAATGACCAACTCAGTAGGAATTCTGGTCTTGTCGACAACACGTCCATACCGATAAGCTGAAACTGCATTTACCGGTGAAAACATCTCTAATATTTCTGTTGAATACCTCCTTTGCCAAAACGGCGGACATCTGTGATATTCTAGAAATGGGCCGTCGCTGATCACGATTGCGCCTGAAGCGCATTCTGGTACTTCTTACGCAAGGCGTCATCATTGTTGGGATCAAGGCCACGAGAGCGGTGGACGGGACGCCGTTGGGCAGAAAAAATCCACAGTTATTTAACAATAATATATAGTAATATATATTATACACTATTATATAATAGCCTACTTCTGTCTTTTCATCAAACTGATCGACAACACGTGTGACTTAGAAAAGGGGGTGCCTCCGGCACCTACGGCAATGATTTTTTTCATCCCGACCAAGCATGGATTTCGCATGGGATTATCCTGTACCACTCAACTTACTGAATTCATACATGGCGTTGCACTCGGGTTTAACAATAGTACAGAGATAGATGCTATCTTTATTGATTTTCGAAAGGCGTTTGATGTAGTCCTGCATGATTTACTTTTGCACAAACTGTCATTTCTTGGCCTCCCCGATTCACTTTACGGTTGTCTTAAAGATTATTTGTATAAACGGCAGCAAAAGTGGTTCTGAACGGCGCGACGTCGAGAACGGTTAATGTTTTATCAGGTGTGCCTCAAGGGTGGGTCTTTGGGCTGTTGCTGTTCCTCATATTTATCGATGATTTAAGTGAAGGCTGTGTTTCAAATATCAGACTGTATGTGGATGATTGCGTTGTGTACCATCCTGCGTCATGTGCCGGACATACGAGTTTGTTGCAGTTAGATCTCTAAAAAATTTGTTCCCGGTGTGCTAAATGGAAAATGGATTTGAACGTAGCAAGGTATTATCATGTTAAATTTACGACCAAAAGAAAAAGGTTCCCAGTTCATACTCTCTAAATAATGTTTTAGCGCAATGCGTTGACGAAGTCAAACACCTGGGCGTCACTTTAACTGCGGTATTAGACTGGACATCCCGCATTGACATAACAAGCGCTAAAGCGTGCCGCCTTTGGCACCTTTTCCAGAGGAACTTCAAGTATGCGCCCAAACCATTGAAGGAAGCTTTGTATCTTACAAATATTAGGCCGGTGTTAGAATACGCTTGCGCAGCATGGGACTCCTTCACAAAAGTTCTTGAAGATAAGTTAGAGCGTGTTCAGAAAAGGGCTGCAAGATTCGTCACGGGCATCTACGACGACAAAATTAGAGGTTCGCTAATCAGGGAAAATCAAGCGTGGAAGTTGCTGTCCACACGCAGAAAAATAATCAGGTTAAAGCTTTTACACAATATTGACAGCGGTAACACAGGAATTGATACGAACGTATATTTAAAACCACCTCATTATCAGTTTAAGAGACGCGACAATTCCAAGAAAATAAGGGCCTACCAAAGTCGTATTAATGTATTTAAGTTTTCATTCTTTCCGCGAACAATTGCAGAGTGGAATTTGCTCCCGGATGAGGTAGTGTATGCACCCAATTTTTCATCTTCCATGCAGAACTTTACATGAATCTGTTTTAGACAATATTTCCAGTGTGCCGTTTTATGCACTGTGTAACAAATTTTATAATGGGATGTTGCTAGTACTGGATGTGTTGCTTTTTTCTACTAAATACGATGACTGTATTTTTAATACCACAGCTGATATAATGCCATTGTTCGCGAAGTTGACCTTTATGTTTGTTAAAAACCCCTACGATAATGCCCAACTCGGGCGCTATAGGTATTTGTAATAAATAAATAAATAAATAAATAAATAAATAAATAAATAAATAAATAAATAAATATGCTAAGTGTCCCGGACCTACAATCGCTTTTGTGTTTCGCCTGTGCTTCCTCGGCCTATCGTTCTAGCAACGGCCAGTATCACTGACGTAAGTTTTTCCACAAGAAAAATGAATATTATAAACCACTCCAGCTCTACAAGAGACGAAACGCGGAGCATGCTTCTTGGAGCAAGTGGTTTTCCTGTGCCTGCTATTTAAGGCCGCGCAAATGCGTACTAGCTGGTCCTGTGGGGACAGGACTATGAGGACACCGCACTTCGCAGCCACCTTTTTCAGACCGTGCAAGAGGTTGCACGCAGGGCGCGACCGAAGGCCACTTGTCACGCCGCCTTGTCGCGCCTTCTCTATTTTTGGCTAGTTTTACCTCCTTAACGAGGCTTTCAGCACATACCACAACCATTTCTTGCGAGAAGCCTGCATTTTTGCAGGCGTTCCAGTTGGCCGGTCACACTGGTGGTTACGTTGTGCCAGCACTATTTTCTGACAGCGGCATGGAAGCAACCGAGGACGATCTCTCTTTTTACCACTTTCTAATGGGTTAAATCATATCTGAGAATATCTTTCTTTTCTTTTTGGAGCGCAGTTTATACATCCAACATACATGCTCGGTATCTAAAACAAGGGAGCTCTCAAGAAACTGCAAAAATCCCCCTATTGGCATCTCGTGCGCGAAACTAATTCTCGACAAACAGTTTTCGAAAACGTCTACAACGTTTTGGACCACAGGGATGCAGTCATCGTCATTAGGAGGTATAAAAACTGGTAAATAATCATGTAAATATCTAAAAGTTTTGATTGCAGTGGTTGAGGAAATGCAAGAATCAATGTGCTCGTCATCACTGAGAGATATCACTGAAAAGGGGTGTGATGTAAGAGCCGATGTTGCACTCTGTCTCTTCGAACAGAAGTGTCGTCATAGTGAACAATGAAGGCGGAGGAAATATAAGAAGTTAGCATCTCTAAAAAACTATTAACGCTTATCCGCGTGCTATTCTGACAAAGCACAGGGGAAGGGTCTTCAATAGAATCTCTAAAAGCGTGAAGGAGGTCGCGTTTCAAAATGGGATAGAACAATATACCACGTCAACAGAGAAGGAAGATAATGGGTTTTTGTCAACGTTAAAATGTTGCGAGAAGTGTGTGACTTCCACCGAGTTTTTGATCGAGTAGGGATCGTTAAATCTCACCACTCTTAAACATTTGAGTAAAAACATAGTGAACGCTCCTTACCAAAACATCTTTTCGGCCACGATAGCCCAACGTGGTACATTAACCTTGTGTATCTTACCCGCAAAGAACACACGCAAACTGTCCGTCTTATGATGGTTCAGAACTACATTCATTTGGGCTAGACGGTGCATGCTTGAACTAGGAAAGAACAGCTCCAACTAAAACAATCACGAGTGGGAGAACGACACAGGACAGGCGCTTGTCCTGTGTCGTTCTCCCGATCGTGATTGTCTTAGTTGGCGCTGTTCTTTCCTGTTCGTCTTACTAACCTTGAGCAGCTTCCGTAAGCCGCACAGGTTCTGCTATTCGCCTAAATCTAAGGCTGCTTGTCTCAATTTTGTCAACCTAACATCAGTCGTTTTTTTTTTCCAAGTTCTTGTTAACTGCTTCCTGCGCCATTGTCTTGTGCAAGGTTTGGAGCATTACTACGAAGCGTCCTTTTTTATCTGCAATAACGAGAGCAAGATCATGGTCCCTATAAGATATCTCACTGTCTGGTTGACATTCGGCATTGTACTGACTGTTATCTCAGATTCGGTTCGGCCCATTCGAAAGTGGTAAAAATAGGGATCGCCCTCTCTTGCTTGCGTGCCGCTCTCAGCAAATCGTGCTGGCACAACGTAGCCACGAGTGTGACGGGCAAGCAGGAACGCCTGAAAACAAAGGCAGGCTACCCGGAAGAAATGGTTGCGGTATACGTTGAAAGCCTCCTCAAGGAGGTAAAGCTAGCAGAAATAGGAGAAGAAGGCGCTACAAGGGGGCCTGACAAGTGGCTTATGGTCGCGCCCTGTGTGCGCAACCTCTCGCATCACCTGAAGAAGGTGGCTGCGAAGTGCGGTGTCCCCATAGTCCTGTCCGCACCGGACAAGCTAGTACGCATGGGCGCGGCCGTAAATAACAGGCACAGGAAAACCGCTTGCTCTGCGCGTTTCGCTGCTTGCAGAGCTCCAGTGGTTTATAAGATTCCTCTTTCTTGTGAAAAAAGCTGCGTCAGTCAAACTGGCCCGCGCTTGAACGATAGGCTGAGGGAGCGCAGGTGCAACAAAGAAGTGAATGCAGGCCCAGAACATTTGGCAGATCATTGCCATAGGTGCCGGTCGCGCCCCCTTTTTGAAGCCACACGTGCTCTCGGTAAGCTTAACAAATAAGTAGGTGATTATATAAAGCCTTCGGACATAAAGGACGAGGGAAGTGAGTGTATCAGCGTCCGCTCCGTCGCCATGAGGGAGAAGGAGGTCGAGTTTCTACGTCAGACTTTGCGATGACGAGCGTGAGCAGCAGTATCGTCTTGCTTTTTCAAATATCATTTTTCTTTCTTCTTTTCGTGCCTTCTCTCCTCCAAACCGTCAGTTGATAGTCCCGCATCTTTCTATCCACTTGCTGCCTTAATTTGTTTTCTTTGCTGGAAATTCTTATACTTAACGCAAAACCAACTAGACCTATTTCCAGCTCAAAACATTCTTCTTTATTTTCTCACTGCACATTTACTTCTCGGACGGCCTGCATAGTACCTTCAGTACACCCTAACTGACATGGTCTGGTCTGCTCATAGATGAGCGACTGCCAATGTTCGATCTTCCTAACAGCACTTATCAAATACATGGGAAACGCGACAGGTTACAATTCTCCAGCCCCTAGATGTGAGGACTCTACCAGTATATTTCCTAACGAAGCTGCTAGTGAATAAGGCTTTTCGTTTTTCCAGGCTTCCACTGTGCCAAGCAGGCGTCGTTGCTCCATTCGTTCTTATTCTGTCAGCCAAGCGGTAACGCCGCTAAAGTTAGCTTGCGCGTTAAGAGCGGCTTCGCGCACATGGTGACAAAATGCTGCTGCTACTTTAGGACGCTGTCCCGCCGCTGCGAAGTGGACTCTTTCCACAAGGTGTTGACGTCGAGGAAGAGGAGGACCATACCAATAACAACAAAAACATACTCATTTTTTTCCGCGCCGCTCGCGTACTCCGCGTTCAATTTCGTCCCGAGGACGAGACAATGTCCATTGTTCGTCGGCTGCGCGCGATCTCGTCCTAAACGGCGCCGCGCCGAAGTGGTCATTATAGGCAAGCCCTGTCATGAGAAGGGAGGCTGGAGGACGTTGGCTCGTGACTGCGTCCGCCTCCTGCGAGTTGGCTGCCACTGCCGCTGCTGCCGTTGCTGATGAAAGACACCGCTGTCCCCCCCCAAAGTGCATTGAGCGCTCACTTGAGCCACGAGAGAGTTTTGGTAGGACGCTTCTGGTGGGAACGAAAACGACGGCAAGGGCTGAATGGGAGCAAGGTTAGCATCCGGCACCGCCCGCCGACGGTAGACCCCTCTCCGGTTAACGGACCCGTGGTGTGTATACGGACGTGACAAAAAAGAAAAAAAAAAACAGGGAGAAAGTTATCCTGTCTCGTGTCCCGGTTGTTCAGATATTTCTTTTTTTTTTTACTTTTCACCGTGGTCGAACAGGTGCGCTGTGCCAAACATTCTTGTTCACAACGCGAGGTTATTTACTCTGGCCTGTATACGTAGTGTAAGCGCTGGCTGGCGTACGCGGTGGAACAAAAGATTTCGCCCTGCTCGTCGTATTTCGCCGTAGATTGCGCCTGACAACAAGCTCACGATGAAGCCAGGAGGCGCACGATTACGTTTCCTCGGCGTCTTGCCCATGCGTGTGCGTTACGAGAGAAAAGCGTGAAGGAAATGTCAGGGCAGGAGGGACTAAGGGGGGGGGGGAGTGGGGGGGGGGGCGTTTTGGTACAATGCTGTGTCCGGTAGACGTCTCAAGGCAATGCATAAAGTAAGTTGCAATTTTTCTCGGCTTGAGCCTCAGTAGACAAAAGAGCAAGAGCGAAAACAAAAGACTGTACCGATTCCGTCAGGCGGACGTGGCCGTTTCCTGGAAACAAGACAGGCGAGCATCACGATGATTGTCGGCCAGTGCTTGTTCCCGTGGTGCAGCTTCGCAAAAGAATTCGCAGAGCTGAAGAAACAACAACAGCCGCTCGAGCTGACTCACAATATTGGTGGTCCTGCCCTCGAATACCGTAGTCTGGACAGAATAATGCGCCGCAGTTCGTTCGCTATTCACGTATATAACTACACCGCTTGCAGTTACAGAACTCAGAGTTATGACTAAGGCATTCGTTGACAGGACGCACGGCGTGAGCGAAACCAGTGTCTGCCAAGAAAGCATTCTTGCTTAATGGGTTGTACAAGTCTCCCATACGGGCTAATGCAGGGAAAAAAATGAAATGAACAAGAAAAACGATATATATAGCAATGAGAACGAAAACGGTATAACTGTTCTTCTTTGTTTCCGTTCTAGCGCCCACAGTAAATCCCTTTTATAATTGTATTTATGCCATAAGCAAGCACAAAGCATGCTTTCTGTTTAAGAAACAATGCTTTGCCCAAAACGGGACCCGCTTTTCTGACTCACTTGATGTTGCCCAATATGACTGTATGGCTAGCACTAATAATATACAGTATCATTCATAGAGCAGTAAAAATATTACAAGTGATAACTAACGTACACAGAATGGCTCATAATGGGAAATAGTTGTTTCAAAATACAATGTCAGCGTTCCATTTTCTGTTTCTGTTAAGCTGTCTACTGACGCTTCATCAAAGGATGACAGGAAAATAAAGTACTGTGTTAAGAAAACAAACAACTTGCTTATGATTAACATTACATAAGAACTGCTATCAGATAGCATTGAGTTGTGGCGCCACATATAATGTGAAAACAGGTCGCTTTTTTAATGACAGGGACTGAGAACACAACTTACATCGACCTAACCATTATGCAGGACACTGTAACGACCACTGCACATAGTGTGGCTGTAACCACGTTCAGATCGCACGGAATCCATGAGACGAGAGCAAGACCGGCTATAGCACTCGAAATCGTCGAGCCATACATATATCATTAATGGGGCGTATGAGAGTTACGTTTTAGCAGGTCTTAATTTCTTTTATCGCCAATCGGACTTGACCTCCCAGAACGATAAGCTTGAAATCGTTCTTCCCCTGCACTTGTTGTTACATACTTTAGGAGGCAAAGTGTAAATTATTATATTAACGGCAATTCAAAAAAGATAGGAACTCCCCTCCCTTGGGTGTGTTTTGCATACCAGGTGTTTCATTTCATGCAGAAAACCCTATTTTAAAAGAAACTGTCACACCTAGGCTTCTGCCGTTCTCGTAGATAAGTCACGTGGTTAGGCGTACATTAGCAGCAAGAAAATTTTAAATAATCATATCGCTAATTACGGAAAACGTGCTAATTAGCCGCTTCAATACTCGCTATGGAGAAACTGAAGCGGAGTAGGGAAGTCGCGTCACCTTAGTAAAAATCATATATGTCCTAATCAACCCTTCCTCCGCCATCGTGGTCTTTCCGTCGCGGTCGTTCACTCGTAGGGATTCTAGTGCCACCATCCCACGGTCCCCATAGCGTCGGGGTCATGCCGTCGCCGTCATCCTAATGTCGTCATCGCGTCTTCGTCGTCCAGACGTCACCGTGCCGTCGTGATCGTTCCGTTGTCGTCATTCTGTCGTCGTCATTCCAATGTCTTTATGCCAGTGTCGTGATTCCCCCTTAGTCACCTCGCCTTCGCCATGCAGTCGTCGTCGTACTATAGTCATCCTCCCCTATGCCGTCAATTGTGGGACGCACATGTTCACTCTGCACAATACATTATGTTGGGCGAGGCGTTTTCCGGCAAACATTTGTCTAACTTTGTTGTGTGCTCTGTAGCTGCAAATGTTCACTAAACAATAGCAGGGTTCCTCTCAAACACCAATGAAAGCTTCGGTTAAATTAATTTCCTCAAAGTATGAAATCCACATTTTCTTTTTGTCCTTTCAAAAAACGAGAAAAAGAAGGGCAGTTAGGGAAGGCGATGGTTTGGAGGATTACGGTATTATTTGAACTTGTTGGCTTGTCATCATAAAAAGATTCAATGCAGCGCAAGACGCTTTGAAAATCCAGAACAGGCTATGCACTGCCTTGCACGTAAATAAAGGTGACACCACATACGTGGATTTTCTGGATTTACAGCCTATATTGCCTCAAGATAGTTCCGACTGAGTACAGAAGTGAAGCGTGGCTCCATTTCGAAAGGAGTTCGAAAATAAACGCCAGTCTGCTCTTAAGCTCTGCGCCCACTGACGGCATTTCTTCTGCAGAAGGCACATGCAAACTTTACTAAGGTTTGCATAGATGCCACTATTCACGACGGCAGTGCAAATGCTGCGTTTTATTGCGTGGCGAGTGCAACACCGTGTCCTGCCCGAATAGATTCTAGGGTATCTTCGACGTCTATACAGCTGTCAAACCATGATACGGCGCAGAAGTATGTTATCCAAAACCCGAAATCGCCAAAGGCTGTTACTTTAAGCGACTCCCGCCGAGCTCTCAGCAGAGCTGTCCAGTGCCAACGCTAACTCACGTCTTTTACGCTAAGTACTTGAGATGGCGCATCAAATAACATCTGCGGGAGGAACGGTGATGTTTCAGTGGAGATTCGTTACACATTCGCATATCAGGAAACGAGGCCGCTGATGCTCTAGCTGCGTCAGTGCACACCCTTGTAATCACACACGACAATTCATGCAAGTTCGGCGATGCTATAGGCTGCTTATACCGTTGCGCACCACTTCGTACAGCACTCACACCTGGATGGACGCGTGGCCAAGGGATCGTACCCTACACCAACGATGAGTCTGTACAGCGCAAGGAACAAAAAGGGTACGGGAACGAGACGGAACAAGCGCTTGTCCCGTCTCGTGTTTGTCCCCGTGTTGCCTATCGCGCTCTACAGGCTCATTATGCATTACCAACTAGCCCACTCAGCGACTTTGCTATATTACGCCAATCTCTGGCTATGCTTGTACCCGTCGCAGTAGGTACCTGCTGCTTAAGTTTCGCATCGGGTGTGTTCATGCGTTACTGTCGCCCATCGTCTTCACCGACAAGGACGTGCGCCGGGCCCTTCGTGCCTGTCGTGTGAACACTACAGCGAAACGCTCGAGTATTTGCTGTTAGAATGTCCGATTTTCCACGGTTGTCGCTGTGTGCGGCTGAGCAAGTTCCAGCAACATAATCTTGATCGAACAGCGCGTAACGATATCTTATTTTCGAAGGGTCCTGTTTCAACTCTATACGAGGCTCACAAAGTTGTGCTGGAATTCTTGTCAACCACGGGACTAGACACTCATCTTTATTGCTCGTACTCTGTGAGTTACTATTCGATGTGCTGTAGTGTCTTCATCTCCTTTTTCCTTCCTTAATATCCCTCTCCTCATTCTGTTTTCTTTTTCTCTCTTCTGCAAGCGAGTGGGTAGGGTGTCACCTTTATGACAAATTGGTAATCCGCCTTTATTTTTCTCTCTTTCCGGTGTTCATACAGCTCGGAAACAATTAAGTCAGTAAATCAAGGTTGCCTGTTTCTTCGAACTCTTATTGCAACGTTGTAATATTGCGCATATACATAAGAACATGCTTAAACTGTGCGCAGAAAAAAAAATTGCAAAGTCTCATTTGCCCGATACGCCTTATAACCTACTTGCCGTGTCGCGTAATTCACGGGTCACGTCGGCTCATCAGAAATCGAAAACGAGAGAGCCTCTAAAAAAATGTAGAACGTTCGCATTTAGTTTGTGCCTGAACCTTTTCTTTGAACGGGCGCATGTCAGGGTTACTAGAGAAGGATAACAGCTAGGTGTAATTTTGAGACATGGAAAGTTATCTTTCATGGTTAGCTTACGGGAGCTAGAGCTGTCAAGAAAATACACAGAGTTATCATCTAAACAAGCTAAAGTTCTACCTGCTGTGTTGTTCATTTAAAACAGGTGCATTGAATACTATCTAGATATAGTGACGCGTACATGAGAAGTAAGTTGGGCAGTTTCTTGGTGCCCAGCAGATAGGCGCATAGGTGCATTCCCTCTCAGTCGAAACCCGTCAGACTTTTCACATATAATCTGTTCATCAGCGAAATGTCAGTGATCTCCACGGACTGTTCAGAATCCTCAGACATATCTACAAAGAAAACACCACTCGCTTATTTCTCCATCAACATCGTCCCACGGCGAAACGACACGGCTTGACCTCGTTGTGTTGGCTAAATTGCTGCACGAAATCTCCGTTCTTTCTTCTTCGGCCACTTTATCTCGCAAGAAGCTGCTTTCAATACTGACAGCTCAATACTGACAGAATTTGGCGGTTCACTTTCTATTGAACCACATACTCTTCCTACGCCTCTTTAACTCTTCGCTCCCGCAGCGCTTGCAGTTTCTGCATTGCTATTTTCACTGAAAGCTGCAAGCGTTCCCAGTAAATGTGAGCCGATAACAAGGCAACGATAGACGGGTCAGATAGCAAACAGACAAAATAAACAGACAAAACGGCACAGAATGCTAATAAACCGAGCCTTCTCCGTTGATTTTCTATGTTTAGCCAGAGATGATTCCTTCAGAAGTGTTGCCTTTACATCTGTCGGCGTGTACCCACGGCTTCCATGGCATGCCGTCCGGCTCTTCTCGAGGGCGAAGCGATTCCGTGCCCCGCAATACCATGCGCAACGTTTTGTTCTTTAGATTGCTTTCTTTGATTTACCGGCTTTCCTCCTAAGTTTGCCACCAGTTTCTCGCGAGCAAGATCACGCACTGATCATAAACAAGGATGTTACATACCGTAGCCCGGATTAACTTGAATAAATTAGAGAACAAAAAGCCACGCGCTGAGACGACGGCGCGAGCTGCTGAGGACGTATATTTTACACGCGCCTGTGAAAGAAAACAGGAAGCGATGAAAGCGACAAAAAAAAATAAAGAAATACGGAAGAAAAACCGAGCAACCGGGCCGTCCACTCCGAATGGGTCATTCCGTTTTCCTCGCTCCTCGTTCAAACTTATTAGGAGCACGCTCGGAAGCCCAGAAGAAGAAGAAGCATCCCCCCCCAGAAATGGAAACCTGGCGATCGGATGCAATTACCCGGATGGAGGAAGGCGCCGGCTCGCAAAAACTGGGGCGGCGCGCGTTTTGAAGACGCGTGCAGTATTTATATATACACGTTCGCTTCGGCAACTGCCGTAACACGCCCGCGTTCTCGGACATCAACGAGCAATTTTTCGGCCGACAGCGCCAAATGCTTCGGGATGCGACGTGACGTGTTTGCCGAAACTGACCTAAACGAAGGAAGACCTGCGCTCTCGTTCGCGTGAGCTGTCCATGCGTACGAGCCCTGTGGGAGTTGATGCCCCTTTCGCGGCGTCATCAATTTCTCCTTCTCACTCAAGCACGCCTGCTTGCTATTCTCTTTTGAGGGGACGACAACGTTGCGAGCACTTCCCACCCACTTCCCCTTTCCTATTCGGCAACGCTTTTCTCAGGGTACGGCACCTACAACGTGCAAACGAAATACACGAGAAAGATGGGCTGCATCGGGGCCTCAGTCCTGCAACAATAGCTTGGGTTATTCGTAACGTAAATTTAACGAAGCAATTGCATACAGCGTCCCATGTTGCAATCGGAGAAATGGTAACTCGTAATGCAAAAGCGACATGCAGAAATACGTAGCTACTTAACGGTACATCAAAATTCTAACCTTTATATGCGCAATCCTAAGCGGTGTTCTTTGAAAACTGCTGGACGATCTGAAAGATGGAGGACTATGGTAATAACGTGCGCCGCCTCACAAATTTTTCGCCCATTTTCGTTTACCTGTCCCTATTTCACACTTTTTATTCTTTTAAGTTCCCTAGGCCCCAGGCAGAGTAGCAAACCGGACTTTTTCCTGAATAACCTCCCTGCTTTTTGTCTGTTCCTTACTTCCTGTCTCCCTCTCGTGACGGCCCCGATACTTAGTACTTAGGCTAGTGTTAACCGTAATTTATGCGGTACTACAGTCAGTTAAGCACCGTTTGGCTCCATCATTGTCATTACCCTTCGCTCTATGTATTATGACGAGCATCTGACCCAACTGCATTTGATAATTAGCGTTCGGGCGGAGAAACTACCGATAGATATTGCAAGGCTTGTGTTGCCTGCAGCTAGCAATTAATACCCCTCCGCCTCCTCTTACCGCATACCATAAACCATTTTATATGGTTGTAGACAAAGTAGACGTTTGTGATACTTTTCTCTCTTTACTCCGAAGGGGCGGAAAAAAGGAACCTAAACTCATAGTATGTCCGCAACAGTTAATGGTATAACAGTTCCTGATGGTATATATTGCATTCAAAGCTACCGTAAATGCCAAGCATTGGGGCCTGCAAGAGTGTTCCGAAGATCGCCATGAAGTAGCTTAAGAAGGGTTGAAATTTTTAGACCATGATATTCCACTACAGAGTGCAGCAGCACTGATACATATTTCACTTTTCTATCATGAATAATTATTTCTCTGATTACAATACGGATAACTGCGTAGAATTCCACGCATAGAAATGTACCTACATTATGAGTATCCTAAATCACTTCATCAGGAGGTCGCGACACGGTGAAGGACTTTCGGTTATCCTTTCACACGGTATAAAATGTTTTTAACGCACAACACGTGGAAATACAGGTATTCCTTTTCCTCGTAAAATGGATGTTGATCTGAGCAAATAACACAACTTTTTATGTGTGAATGAAATCTAAGTCGAAAAGCTTAGTACAGTTCATATGATTAAGTGCAGGCGGCACTGGAACTAGGACTAGAGGGAGAGAGAAAATTTATTTGAAGGAAGGCAGAGAGATGGGCCTGAGCTAGCGTGCTCTAACCTGCTAGTACTGGAACTAGGACTAACGTAGTATGGCAGATAAGTGGCCGCGGTCAACATAGACATCTGAATCAGAGAAAAACACACATCACTTGAGAGAAAGCTTTGTCTCGGGGGCTGAATCTGAATACACGGGAAAGGAGAAATGTTTTTCTTGGCAATCACTGTAACAAGTTTCATGAGATTCGTCATAAAATGAAACTATTAAGTTTCATTTTATTGAAACTTAATTATTCACAATTGAAACTATTGAAACTATTGAAACTACTGAAACTATTAAGTTCAAAATACTGGTAACTCACGAATGAAAAATGATATTGTAAGGAACCGCTTTATTCCAGCCGAGCTCGTGCTACTACCCCAAGGATCAAGCTGTGCTGCTGGTGATGTATATACATATGAAGAAAGTGACAATGGGTGATGATATGTGGAGATGATGAAGTTGAAAGTCAGGTATGTGTTGCGTTCAGAATATCACAATTTTGTATGTTGCATGTAATAGTACATATAAAACATATAGAATTGATATACTATACATGGTTCTCAAATAGACCACTCATATGTGAGTAGGGATTTGCCAACACACTGTAAACAATGTAAGGAATTTACGTAAGATGTTAATTTGTTCATAAAATTTGTCCGTTTTGAGTGCTCTAACGAACGCAATTAATAGAACTGTGATATCTGTTCTTGGTGCAGAGCTACATGCTTGTAGATCTTGTGCTTCTATAATTTTCACACTTCTTCACAAGTTTTGAGCATTTCTTTTCAAATATTCAGGCCGTAAATAACAATGCCGATTCCAACAATTCGAAGAATCACTAGAACTTAACTTTCTCTATTAAGTTAAACAAATTTTATTAAAATTGGCCCGTTTGTTACCTGAGAAAAGCGTTTCTTCGTTTTACATGAATTTGAAATGTTGGCGTCGGAGCTCAAGCTTCCTCTTAAACGGCCATATATATATATATATATAGATATATATATATATATATGTCTCCACCCTTTCTGTCGCGTGTGAATGACATTGCATAAGAGGGAGAGTATGACAAAGGGCAGAGAGTCCGCCTTGAGGTTGACTTCTCTAGCCTCAGCGTCAGTGGAAAGAAGAGGAGAGGGAAAGAGCGCTATCAGTAGTGAGATCAATTGAAAAAATAAAGCAGCCTATCATGGAGATTAAAGGAAAGGAAACTGCGGCAACTATACACTACGACAAGATCTCACTCGCTGCGGTGTTGTCACTGTGTCGCGCGGTGAGAGATGAGCACTACTGATATCGAAAAGAACATCGTACTTGATGCGACAGGAGTAGACCTCGATTACTTGCTCTCTATTGGCTCACGCCACTTCCCTCCCACTGCTCCCGTGCAACTGCGTTAATAAATAAGTCGCTCCCGCGCGGACAAGGTTAGCGTTTCGTTAAAGGCCAGAGTAATCGTCCCTACAGTGTTCTGCTTGAACGGTTTCAGTACTTTACTTATCTGGATTGCAGATCACTAAGCACAATTAGCTGCCACAGTACACCACTGCAAGGACTTCTAAGCTAGTAGAAAGTCTGCGAGATAATTTGGCCAGCCGCGATAACCGAGAATCGCGTCGGAAAATGGTCCCCCAATAATGCCTATAGCATATTGCAAAGCGCATACATTTGTTTATCTTTGAGAAAGCTCGCATGTTCACTCCTTCCTTTCTTACTTTTGTTTTCTTTCTTTCTTTCAACAGACAATAATATTACTCTTGCAAACGTAAGGCGTGTGTGGGGTTGTTACGTACTGCTTTGTTTTGATCTGGCGATATGTGGTTTGAGCACGGCACTCTTTTATTATAGCCAAGGGGAAACACCGAATGCAACAACGTGTAAAAGTCGTTCTTTTCGTCGGACGGCATTGAGCGAATGACATCCAAGGCAAAACCAAACGACGATGCTTCCGAAATTGGCACAGAGCAACGGCGGTGACGAGGCGTACAAACTGCGAGTATCGTTACGGCGGAGCCATAAGCGCTTTGGTTGAGTACACCGTATCCTGGAAATTGTGCTTCTTTGCTCCCGCGAGCGCAATGGTCACAACACGAGTCAGACCAAGGCTTATGGGTGGTGCGCTATCGAAGGACGGTCCACATAGCCTTGTCGGTTCTACCAATTCGGGGCGTATACTTTACGAAGGCGTATATTTGTTTTTTGTAATACGTTGGCCTCTGTACTCTCCGCCATGAAGTGGTCATTTCAGAACAACTTTATCGCCATTCCGCGCAAAGGACGACATTTACGTACGAAAACTATACGAAACACGGCGCATGAGGGCTGACATCACAAATCTTCTTCTTCTTCTTCGTATAATAATAATAATAATAATAATAATAATAAGAAGAAGAATTTTTATTATTATTATTATTATTATTATTATTATTATTATTATTATTATTATTATAAAGTTAACCAGACCAAAGTTAACCGTGATCTCTTCTGGAAAGCGAGAACGAAGGCAAAAGAGGAGGGTTATCAGTTTTGTTGGACGAAAGGAGGCAAGATCTTCGTGAAAAAGAATGAAACAGCGTCTCTTGTTCGAATTGGTAAACAAGCAGACCTGGAAAACATTGCTTAGCCAACATGCCTTTTTCTTTCAGTGAACTACCAGACTTCAGTTCATTTAAAACAGAATTTCCGTGCAGTTCTGATGAAGATTTTACCATTGTGAGCGTTAATATTCGAAGTCTGCGTAAAATACTGGGACGAATTTAAATTTCAGGCTGAATCGGCAGCTAACTTTGTAGACGTATTTGTGATTACAGAAATCAATGTTTCCCAGGCTTGCCTTGATACGTTTACATTGGAGGGCTTTTCCGCACATTTTGTCACACGAAGCGGGCGTCGTGGCGGGGGCATTGCTCTCTATGTAAATGACAACTGTGAAGTTTCTTCTGTTGATGCATCTTTTGTACATGCCGAATCTATGATGGTCAAAGTTTGTAAAAGGTCATTTTCTGTCCATATCTTATCGATTTATCGACCACCCTCATGCAGCCTTTCACGGTTTCTTGTTGAGCTTGAAGAAGCTCTGCGGCAGTGGAGCTCAGTGGACCAATTTTGCTTGATCGGAGACTTGAATATCAATATTTTATGCCCTGAAAAAGGGACTGCTAGTGATTATTTATCTACGTTGTCCGCTTATGGTCTGGAATGTACAATTGCAGCTCCTACTAGAGCGGAATTAGTTAATAATAGCCTAGTGCAATCTGGTTTAGATCACATAGCGGTCAGTGCTCCCTGCTGTTCATTTAGGTCATGTACTATTCTACAACGCATGGCGGACCACTATTTCGTAGCATGTCGTCTAGCTTTACCAGACGCGTCTAGAACGTCATCGGTGGAAACTGGATCTGGGCAGCGTAAATGCCTTGTCCCTACTGTTAATCAATCCAAGCTTGATAACCTTATCGTTTCGTTTGACTGGTCATCCTTAACCAAAGAAGATTCTTCGGCCAAAGTATATGAAAGGTTCTGTATGCAAATGAAAAATTTTGAATTGCGTTGCACATGGCTGATAGCTAAGCCGATAAGAAAGGGTCACTGCTGGATGAACACGGACATTCTTGCTTCCATTTCGTATCGAGACAACTTGTGGAAACGCTGTAAAAGAAATCCCAGAAACCAAAGACTGCGATTAGAATACAAGTCGGCAAGAAATAGAGTTGTTGCTCTTCTGCGTGGCGGCAAACGCCGTTACGTTTTTTATAAATTCCAACAATCTTCAAATAATGTAAGCAAAAGTTGGTCTTTGGTAAATCATCTCAGAGGAGTGAGTTCCAATAACCGTTCTATTTTCGGTGTTTTTCAACAACCTCCCACGGAAGTGGCTGATGCTTTCAACAGGCACTTTCTTAAAGCGTCCCAAAGGGCCGTCTCTCCATATACAAGCACTACGCCATTAGGGCATTCCGTACCTGCGTCGGCTTTTCTTCCGAAAATTTTGAAGGGTGATCTGGAAGAAATTATTTTCAGTTTCCGTCCTAACAAGCCCACTGGATATGATGGAATTTTTTTACACACCATCAGAAGGAATTTCAATGCGCTGTCAGATATTATCCTGCATATACTGAATGGTTTTTTGGAAGGCGACGAAATTCCAGAATGCTTAAAAACTGCAGTTATTGTACCACTACACAAGTCAGGGAAGAAAGATAGCATTGAAAACTATCGGCCAATTGCTATATTGCCGATTATTGCTCAGGTCTTAGAAAAATTTCTTTTCCACACTATGTCTTCTTTTCTTAACAAATTTTCTATCCTGACCAATTGACAGTTTGGCTTTGTTTCAGGGCGTTGTACTGTGGCACTGCTTGAGGAATTTTCAGATGAACTGTTCTCGGCATTTAATCAGAATCTTTTCACATGTGCGCTATTTTTAGATGTAGCGAAAGCGTTTGACACCCTGAATCATCAAATCTTGTTAAGTAAACTGCATTTTTGGGGATTTCGTGGGCCTTTTTACAAAGTTCTCGAAAATTACTTGAGCAACAGATTTCAGGTGGTCTCTACCGATGATAAGGGCATATTTAGTTCTAAGCTGTCGGTAAAAGCTGGAGTTCCTCAGGGGTCCATTTTGTCATCATTGTTGTTTAATATCTTTGTTAACGACTTCCCCTTGGCAATTTCGAAATGTTCAGTATTCCAGTATGCTGACGACACTGTATTGTTAGCGAAACACCTTTCTTATAAAACATCCACTTAAATGTTGCCAAATGACGTGTACAAGGCAATGCTTTGGTTCTCTAAAAATGTAATTGTTGTAAATGCCCAAAAAACAAAACTGGTTTGTTTTCGCTCCCCACTTAAGACTACTGTTATTAACATGCCTCTCTACTTGCATGAGTCAGACTGTGTTCATTGTAAATGTGCACCTATTCTATACGTGGATTGTGTGAAATATCTCGGAATATATTTCGATAGTAATTTATGGTGGCAACATCACTTATCACTCATTTGTTCTAAACTGAGGTCAGTAGCCTGGCTGTTATTTAATATCAAAAGTATTGCACCCTTGTCTGTAAAAAAGATTATAGCACAGGCACTAGGTTACAGTGCGTTGAGGTATGGCATTACAGTCTTTGGCGTTTGTTCAGATCGTTGGAGATGCAGGGTCGACCGGATTATAAAAAACATTCTTAAAAATGTTGCGTACAATTCCCCAATAGTAACAGCTGCAAACATCTTCCGTGAACTTGGGCTACCAAACTTCCATTCACTACTTATAGAAACAGTTGCCGTTAAAATTTCTGGAATCCCGCTTTCAAACAAAAACGTGCCGCCGCAAGGGAGCTTAGAAAACATGTCCGTTATGTAGCTCCGCGTTCAGCCACAAAGCATGGCGCGGCCAGACGCTGTGCTTATGTGCCTGACATATTTATTAAATTACCAGAAGAAATCTTTAACGCGACATCCAAAAGCACGCTCAAACACTTCTTAAAGCAGCTACAGTAAAATTACCCTCTTGTAAATTTTTTTTTTTTGCATCGCAATATTTACCTCTTCAACTTTTGTTATATGTAGATAACCAAATGTTATCTTGTTCTTTTCAATTTTCTGCCTTTCATTTTTTTTTTATTTTTTTATTAATCTCTCATCAATTTATGTATATTTTTTTGCTTTGTCTATTACATTCATAGGCACGGTCCTACAAGCCAACTGAGGCTTAGACCGGCCTGCTTGTGTTATTTTGTATATTTTGTGGCAATAAACATTATTATTATTATTATTATTATTATTATTGTTGTTGTTGTTGTTGTTGATGATGTTGTTATTATTATTATTATTATTATTACCGCTTTCATGATTGCCTAGTGCATTTTATGCACATGACAACGTACTTTTTTGCTGATGGTGCGCTGCCCGAAAAAACGTGCTAACTGCTGCAGTTAGAATGCTATCCACACAATGCTGCCGCGGCGGCTCACTTGGTCTCGGGCCCGTAACGACGTCCCATGCCCGATGTCTTGATTTTGTTGTGTTGGCGTCTGCTATGTATGTATGTATGTATGTATGTATGTATGTATGTATGTATGTATGTATGTATGTATGTATGTATGTATGTATGTATGTATGTATGTATGTATGTATGTATGTATGTATGTATGTATGTATGTACGCACGCACGCACGCACGCACGCACAGGCGCCGACAAAAGATGGTATACTCCACGCAGCGGGAGCCGGAGCAACGGCAAACTGCACCGCAACGCCATCTACAGGCAGCATCTGGGATCGAGACAGCCAATGGGTGCCCTTTATTATCTGCAGGCATGTCGCTTGACTCGTGTCACTGTTTCGTGCTTCAGCTCGCCAAAATGCCGAGCGACGCCGCTGCAGTAGCAATCTGCGTGGAGTATACCACTTTCGTCGGCGCCTGTACGTGCTGAGGGGACATGGTCGTGTGGTTATATGATGCATTTGGCGTGCATGGCCATTGCACTTGGCATGCAACAAGCAAGGCCTAACTTAACGCGAAGCCACACAGCCGAGCTACGTGTGTGTGTGCTCTACGCCGGTGTTAAAATCTCTTTCCCTCCCACTCCAAACGACAAAAAAAAAAAGAGAGAGAGAAAGAAAGAGACGTCGCGTGAGCAGAGCGTTCGAAAATTCACTTCCGCTATGTAAGATTGAGCGGCCGCTCGTTATCGCCACTTGCCTAATACCACCGCGTGAAACTTCTTCGTGGCTCAAGCCGTCAAATTCGTCGGCTGCAATGCTGCGCAGAAAGGAGGAAGAGAGGCTGTGTATTCAAATTCGGCCCTTTTAGACACGAAGTCCCTCCGCACTCTTCAAGGCTCTTCCGTGCCTATATATCTCCAGGCGTGCGGCCGCCTCACGAGTCTTCCTCGTAACCACGAGGACCCCCCAAAAAATAAAGTTAAAAAGATAGAGGGGAAATATCCGGACCGCCGCGCCGTCCGGCCAGGCGTCATCACCGCCAGAAGCACAGCGGAGGAAGTTGGACGCGGCGTGCAGGTATATTTTATTTTCAGATTCGGTCTCCGTTACACAAAGCCTCCGGTGGTGACGGCGAGCTGAGAAAAGAGCTGCGGGCGCCCTCCGCAGAAAGAACGAGAGGCCCGTGGTGTTCTGTCTCTATATATAGCTGGCGTGCGCTGCATTAAAAATCAATTATATTTTTATGTCCTGATACGCGTTGCCCGCAATAGATTCCTGACGACGACAACGACGAATTCGTCGCTCACGTCCTGCCACGGGTCGGAGAGAGAGGGAGAGGGCGCCGCGCGATCGCAGCGTCTCTCATCCTGTTACACTTTGAGAAGATCCGGCGCGCGACATTATGGCGGGCGGTTGCAAGGCGGGATCGCTTGAAAAATAAGGCGGAGGGGTGCGGTGATAAGACCGGTGGTCTTGTACGAGAGCTGATACGGGACGGTAAACAACGGCTAATAGTGATTGCCGTCGGCCGTTATGCGACCGTAATGCAGCGATACGCTCGGGGAATTCAAAATTCCCTCACGCAATGTTCTTTGTATAGTGGCGTCGGCGACTCAGAGCCGTATCCACCGCGGACACATTGGACGAGAGAAAGAGACAGTGTGGAGACAGCTAGGAAGAAAGAAATAACGCTGAATGGGGTTTCGTTATAAATCTCCTGACTGACATATCGGCATCACGCTGCACTACTACAGGAAGGAGGAAAGGCTGGCTCGACCAGCCTGGGGAAACTATGGCAGTCATAGCGCAAAGCGGTACGTCTTAGAGGCCGCAGTTCTTCGCACAAGACTGGAACGGGCTGCTGTGCTTCGTGCGCCGTTGCTCTTGCTGCTACTTGGAGGCGACTTTTTTTTTGTATCGCGTGGAGTGATTCATTCGTTTCTGGGCGCTTGTGTAGGAGGTGAAATGCATGAGTAATGCGAAGCCAGTCGCAGTCAGCGAGCGCCAACGTATAGCCAGAAGTGTGTTTTTCAGAGGCAGCACTCCCGCCTCTCGTCTCCGTTGGTCCTAATAAAGTGTATTCCACACACGCACACGCACACGCACACGCACACGCACACGCACACACACACACACACACACACACACACACACACACACACACACACACACACACTCACGCACGCACACGCACACGCACGCACACACACACGCACACACACACACACGCACGCACACACACACTCACACACACACACACACGCACACACACACGCACGCACACACACACACACACACACACACACACATATATATATATATGTATATATATGATCAGCCTACTTTAAGTCCACTGCCGGACGAAGGCCTTTCCCTACGATCTCCATTAACCCTGTCCTGTGCCAACCGATTCCAACTTGCACCTGCTAATTTCTTAATTTCATCACCCCATCTAGTCTTTCGCCGTCCTTGACTGCGTTTCCCTTCTCTTGGTACCAATTCTGTAACCCTAATGGTCCACCGGTTATCTAACCTATGCATTACATGACCTGTCCAGCTTCATTTCTTTCTCTTAATGTCAATTAGAACATCGGCTATCCCCATTTGCTCTCCGATCCGCACCGCTCTCTTCCTGTCTCTTGACGTTACGCCTATCATTCTTCGCTCCATCGCTCTTTGTGAGGTCCTTAGCATGTTTTCGAGCTTCTTTGTCAGTCTCCAAGCTTCTGCATCATAATATGTCAGCACCGGTAAAATGCACTGATTGCACAACTTTCTTTTTAACGATAATGGTGAGGTTCCAGTCAGGATCTGATAATGTCTGCCGTATTTGTTCAACCCATTTTTATTCTTCTGTAAATTTCCTTCTCATGATCAGGGTCCCCTGTGAGTAATTGAACTACGTAAGCGTATTCCTTCGCAGAGTCTAAAGGCTGACTGGCAATCCTGAACTGTTGTTCCCTTGCCTGGCTATCGATCATTATCTTTGTTTTCTGGATAATAATCTTCAACCCCACTCTTACACTCCCTGTGTTAAGGCGCTCAATCATTTGTTGTAACTCGTCCCCAGTGTTGCTGAACAGGACTGTGTCATCTGCGAACCGAAGGTTGCTGTGATATTCGCCATTGATCCTTACTCCTAAGCAGTCCCAATTTAATAACTTGAATGCTTCTTCCAAGCATGCAGTGAATAGCATTGGAGATATTGCGTCTCCTTGTCCTAACCCTTTTTTTTTCATTCTTTCATTTTCATTCATTTTATTTCGACATTACGGTACATTACAGCTTGTACAATAATGCTGGGGCCACAGACTAAAAGCCTGAAGCTTGATGGGGTCTGTACCCGATAGTTGCACTTTCACAGGGGCAACAGGAAATGTTCTTACGTGACAAGCTTACAATGCCAAAACTATACGTTTGAAAAATAAAACTAAATGTGTTGAAATTAACATTAAAACGGAAATACTTTACTTTTATGCACGACATCAAAATATACGAAAACTTGGAGAAACTTTCCAGCCCAACATCAAAACTTAACAGCAGCAGTATTACAGAAAACAATGCTGCTTGTTTAAAAGAGTAGGCAATGTATATCCGATCATAGGTATCTTCCTACTTGCGGAGAATCAGGGTAGCTGTGGAACCTTTGTAGGTATTTCCCAAAATATTTGCTTAAGACTTATGTACTCCTTGATTACGTAATGCCTCTATGACTGCTAGTATTTCTATTGAATCAAATGTCTTTTCGTAATCTATGAAAGCCATATATAGAGGCTGATTCTACTGTACAGATTTCTCGACTGCCTGATTGATTACATGGATGTGATCCATTGTACAGTATCCCTTCCTGAAACCAGCCTGTTCCCTTGGTTGACTGAAGTCAAGTGTTGCCCTTATTCTATTGGAAGTTATCTTGGTGAATATTTTAAGCAATACTGGAAGTAAGCTAATGGGCCTACATTTGTTTAATTCTATAACGTCTTCCTTTTTGTGGATAAGTATAATGTTGGCATTCTTCCAGTTCTCTGGGACCCTTGATGTCGTGACACATTACGCATAAAAGGCCGCAAGCTTTTCAAGCATGATATCTCATTCTTTGATTAAATCGTCTGTTATTCTATCTTCTCCTGCCGCTTTTCCTCGTTTCATGTCTTCTAAGGTCCTTTTAACTTCATAGCAAGTTGTAGAAGGAGCCTCTGTAACCTATTTATTACTACTTTCAATGGAGGTATCCTGGCTCCTCTGGGTATTGTACACGTCAGTACAGCATTCTTCCGCTTCATCGTCTGATTATTCAATCAGAAGGTGCGATGATGATTACACTACGCCAAGCCTTCTCGTACTTGCGTGATTTCAACAGTAATACCGTAACTAGGGCTTTCAATACAGTTCCTCTTCCTTTTAAAGGATGCCGTTTGTGCGTGCTTCGATTAAAGCGAAAGCATTATATGGCTCATGAAGCGGAAAATCCGGTGGCCTGGCCAAAGATGTACAAAAAGTCACGTGGTCGAGAGAGTGAGTGAGTGAGTGAATAAACTTTATTGTAGGTCCGGCGAGGACGCGAACTCGTCGCGCACCCGGCTAGTCCCACGTCGGGACCGGCAGGTCTAGCCCACCGGCCCGGTCGCGGGCACGCCGGACGGCCAGGATTTGCTTTTCTAGAGCGGGGCTACGCAAAAGCGAGTCCCACTCCTCCTTGATGAACTTGGGGTATGTCGACCCGCACTCCCAGAGCATGTGAGGTAGAGTGGAGGTCTGGCCGCAGGACGGGCAGGCGTCGTCGCGATACACGTCGGGGTAAGCCTCGTGGAGAGCGGACAGACACGGATATGTGCTGGTCTGTAGGAGCCTAAGCGAAACGGCTTGCGCCCTATTCAACTTGGGGTGAGGGGGTGGAAAGACCCTTCTGGACATGTAGAAATATTTAATAATCTCATTGTGAGTAGCGGGAGCGTCCCTGTGACCGTAGAGAGGAGGGGAGTCAGTGCTCCTTATAGAGGAAGCGCGGTCGGTGAGGTCACGCGCAGCCTCGTGGGCAGACTCATTGAGGTTCGGGGGAGCACCCTCGACCGATCCTACGTGAGCGGGAAACCAGTGAATTGAATGGTTTGTGAAAGCATGTGGACTCGAGCCGCTAAGAAGACGAACAGCTTCCTTGGCGATGCAACCCTTTTGAAAAGCCCTAACTGCCGTTTTGGAATCACTATAAATTTCGGACCCACGACCGTCTAGCAGGGCGAGGGCGATGGCGACTTGCTCGGCGACTCCGGGGTCTGAAGTGCGAATTGAGGCGCTATTGGAAATGTTGCCGCCCGAGTCGACCACAACGACGGCAAAGGTCTTCCCGTCACTGTACTCCGCAGCGTCGACGAAGCTTGCGCTAATGTCGTGTCGCTTGATCTGTTTGAGGATGGCGGCTGCTCTGGCCTTGCGTCTGCCCTCGTTGTGGACGGGATGGACGTTTCGGGGCACAGGGGCGACTTCGAACTTGTCTCGAATGCACCTAGGGATCGGGGTACTGACCATCGGGAATCCCGCAGGGTGGTAACCCAGCTCTTCGAGGATGCGTTTACCTGCTGCTGTGGTGCCCAGGCGAATGAGTTGCGCGCGTTCTTGGGCTTCGGCAATCTCCTCGGCGGTGTTATGTACCCCCAGCTTCAAGAGATCCTCGGTATGGGTCCTGATGGGTAGCCCGAGAGCCCTCTTGACTATTTTGCGGATAAGAACATTGAGCTTGTCTCGCTCCGCTCTGAGCCAGTTGTGCATAGAAATCGTGTACGTGAGGTGGCAGAGTACGAAGGCATTGATCAGCCTGAGAAGATTGCTTTCCTTAATGCCTCGATGCCGGTTTGCGATTCTGCGAACGAGGCGGAAAGCGTTGTCCGTCTTCGCGATAATCTTGCGGAGAGCAGTTCCGTTTCCACCGTTGTATTCGACAAACATGCCCAGGACCCGAATAACGTCGACCCTGGGTATCACCCCCCCGTCACAAGTGCGAAGTCTGATGCTGCTTTCAGAGACTGGCTTCCAATCTTTGGGTCTGCCTCCCTTCTCTTTTCTGTAAAGTAGCAGCTCCGACTTGGCGGGGGAGCATCGAAGTCCGGTGGGGCGGAGATACTCCTCGATCACGTCAATCGCCTCCTGCATGGCTTCTTCGACTCTGCCCTCGCAGCCGCGGGAGCACCATATGGTGATGTCATCGGCGTAAATGGTGTGCTTGACGTTCTCGACGCGCGCCAACCTCTCGGAAAGACCAATCATACAGATGTTAAACAATGTTGGGGAGATGACGGCGCCCTGAGGAGTGCCCCGCCCTCCGAGGGGCACATCTTCGGAGCGGAAGTCTCCAATGCGAAGCTTGGCCTTCCTGTCAGCCAGAAAAGAGCTGACGTAGTTGTGGAATCTGGAACCCAGACCCAGGTCTGAAATGGTCTTGACGATGAAGGTGTGGAGCACGTTGTCGAAAGCCTTCTCGAGGTCCAGACCCAGCAGAGCCTTGACGTCTCTGGAACGGCCATCCACAATCTGATGCTTGATTAGTTTCATGGCATCCTGCGTTGAGAGTCCGGCGCGGAAGCCGATCATGTTGTACGTGTAAACCTCGTTGTCTTCGAGGTACCCGTTAAGCCTGTTGAGGACGACGCGCTCCATGACCTTGCCGACGCAGGAGGTTAGAGAAATCGGCCTGAGGTTCTCGATGTTCGGGGCCTTGCCGGGCTTGGGAATGAGCACCGTGCAGGCCATCTTCCATTCTGCAGGAACAACGCCGCTATTCCAGGACTCGTTGATTTTGTCGGTCAGGAAGACGATCGACGTGTCCTCGAGGTTTCTCAACATTCTGTTGGTGACTCCGTCTGGACCCGGCGCAGACTTGCGGTTGAGCGCGAAGATGGCCTGTCTAACCTCGGCAATGGAGAAGTCTTCGTCGAGCTCGGGGCGTGGAGGGCCTCGGTAGTCTGGGAGTTGGGTCACTGGATCTCCGTCGCGACGGACGGGCAAGTACCTCTGTACCAGTTTTGCGACGAGCTCATCGACCGTGTGAGACCTGGTGGCCTCGTGAAGGGCCCTGGCCAACGTATGCCTCTGATTTGACTTTGAGCCGCTTTCGTCGAGAAGGTGCTTCAGCATACCCCAGGATTTGCCGTTGCGCATCTGTCCGTCGATGGATTCACAGAGCTCGTCCCACTGCTGCTGGCATAGCGCCTTGCAGTGGTCATCGATGACCTTGTTGAGCTCCGAGATCTTTTTTCGGAGTCTGCGATTGAGCCTTTGACTCTTCCATCGGCGGAGCAGGGCGTTCTTGGCCTCGATCAGGTGGGCAAGTCTGCTGTCCATCCGCTCGACGTCGAGATCGGTTTCCACTTTCTTGGTAGCCGCGGAAGCGTCGTTCCGGACGCCTTCACACCATTCTTCGAGGGTGGCGGGTGCCCTGGCTCTGCTGGGTTCTTCGCGAATCTTGCGAAAGTGGTCCCAATCGATGAACGTGAATTCCTTGATCCTACTCCGAGACACCTTGAAGTTGGTCTCGAGAATGTAGTGGTCGCTGCCGAACTCCATGGCGGTGTTCTCCCAGCCCACGTCCTCAACGTTCCTGACGAACGCTAGGTCAGGTGTCGAGTCCCGGGTGACGGAGTTGCCGATGCGAGTAGGAAAATTCTTGTCAGTGACCAGAGTGAGGTCCATCTCGTTGGCGTCTTGCCACAGGTTGCGCCCCTTGGTAGTGTCGTAGACGTAACCCCAGATGCCGTACGGTGCGTTGAAGTCACCGACGACGACCAAGGGTCGAGGGCCGGCCAAGTCGGTCGCTTTCTTGAGGATGGTCTTGAACTGCTGGCGCGAGTCCCTGGGGTTGCTGTAGATATTGAGGACGAACACGCTGTTTCTGCGCTGATTCTGGTGTGGTACGTCGAGCAGGATCTCAACCATGACATATTCAATTCTACCACACCCCAGCTTGAGGTCGTGGGTGAGATGAGTCAGCCTTTTATCAATCAAGGTGCAAATCCCTCGCCCCCCGGGCAGGCCCGACACGGCCCTGTAGCCCTGGAGCGAGGCGGCGGAGACTAATGTTTCCTGGAGAGCAATGACTTGAGGTTTGACAGCGAAGGACCTGAAGAACTGCTGCAGAGGGGCTTTTTTGTTAGAATATCCCCTGCAGTTCCATTGCCAAATGCGAAAACTTTCTTTGGACCTATCCATTATGGCGGACCGGATGGACTACCACCTAACGGCGCAGTTAGGGCTGTGCAAAGACTGGGACCTCCTGACGCCGCCCTGGTTGGATATTGAAGTCTAGCTTCCTTTAGTATGGCGGGAACGGTGAGCGGTTGTACGACGGAGGCGGGTGTAGCCATTCGCGCCTCAATGGCGTCTATGCGATCAGCGAGAGCTCCGAGGCCCCTGTTGGGGTCTCCGAGTGCAACCTGAATTTGACGAACGTTATCGGTGAGACAATTGACGCTAGCAGTGACCTGTTTGAGGCCATCTGCCAGCCCAATGAGAGAATGCTTAATCTCGCTGACTTCTGAGGACATCGCTCCCGATTCACCTGTTTGTTTTACTACTGCTCTACGTTTGGAGGACGTCGCAGTACCGTCTACTGGGGCTGGGATTGGAGTCTCTGTGGCCCTGCCTGGCGCAACGTTATCAGACGCATTCGTAACGAGTTTCCGAATCTCTGCCATTTCGTTAACTAGCCTCTTGATCATGCTCTTGAGGTCGTCGTTCTCTTTTCGTAAGCGAATGACTTCCGCGTCCCTAGCTCGCTCTGGGTGTGGGTCGTTACGAGGTGCCTGAGCAGCTTCTATATTGGCACCGGGCTTGGGACGTGCCAGATCGGCCCAAAGGAGGGTCGGCTGCTTCCCCAAACGCGTGGAGGCCGGCTGAGGTCCAGATGCTGGCTGTGTTCTGCAACCTGGGCGGTCCCTGGAGCCAGATCTGGATCGTGATCGGACTCGGGATCTTGACATCGACCTGGCCCTGGAGACGGAGCGGCTCCTGGTGCGACCCCTGGAGCGGCCACGAGACTTGGATCTCCCCCTGGACCGGGAGCGGCTGCGACCGTATTGGCGTTCAGGCGATGCTTGCCGGGCTTGATTCGCGCCCTCCATGGGCGGGAAATGTTCGGCGTTGAGGGCGCGGGAGCGTTCCCCCCGTCTGCGCCTGACGAGATATGGCGTCTGAAATCGTCGCTTGCACTCCTTGGCGGCGGTAAGGTGGTCGCCACCGCACAGCTTGCATTTGGGATCGCACCTATGCTGGGCGTCAGGGTTTGCTTCTCCGCATCCTCTGCAGATGGCGTCGTTGGGCGAAGGGCAGACGTCGGAGCGGTGTCCGAGCCTGCCGCAGCTGTAACACACGTCCATTTGCTTGCGAAATAAAGTGCACCTGACGATCGTGCCGCCGTAGGAGACAAAATTTGGCACTCGGTAACCCTCGAACAGGACCACCACGGTGCCGGTGTTCTTGATTCTTTTGGCGCCCAGCGCCGTGGGATTCCTCGGGTTTACGAGTTTTTTGTCGAGCACCGCGGGCCCGTCGGTAAGGGAGACGCCTCGGATGACGCCCTTGCACGTGTAGTGGGGGGCGGCCTCGTAGGCGCTCACCTCGAAACGTTGACCGGCGACGGAGATGCCTTCGATGCCGACGTAGCGTGCAGCGTTGTCCCGGTTTGGTGTGCTGATCACCATTATGTTTTGTTGAAAGTTGGGACACATCGTGTCCGTGTCTCGCGACGCCGGATCGAGCCCGGCAGCCTGCCATATGGCGTCTGCGACTGCGGTAGGTCCACACTTGCTGATACACAGGCCTCCCCTGTGCCGCACGACGATCTTTGCCTCTTCTTTGGGCAGCGGAGGCATCCTGGCCCTTCGAATTATCTTGCTTTTAATGCCCGCGCGGTCGGCGGGACGCCGAGCTTTGGAACCAGCGTTATGCTGAACGTCGGCCGCACTGGCATTGGCCGCATTTCTCTTGCTCCCTAAAGAACGTCTGGCGGCAACGAGCTGCCACCCGGAGTCTTTAGTGAAGTCCTCGGGGGATAAAAGCTCCCCTTCCACCTCACACTCCATCACAAATTCCGTGGAAAAAGCCTCTGACGAGAAGAGGTGGGCGAGGGATGCCTCGCCTCGCGAACCCTAACACGGTTAGGCTCAGCACACAGTGATGGCGTAGTCGAAAGAAAAACGGGAATAAATGTCACAAAAGTCCACCCACCCACAAAAGTCGGGTATCGGCGTGTTCCTCGTGACTTCACAGATCCGGAAATGTGGAAAGTTCAGGGGTACACACTCGAAAAACATCCGAAAACGATGGCAAAAAGCGGGAGCCGAGCGAACCACGTCAGGTGTGGCTCAAACCCACTGCGTCTACCCCGTGGTCGAGAGAGACACGCTCGTGCCACTGTTCGTGCGTTCGTCGTCGGCCTCTTCCACAGCTGGTTTCAATGCCGCTCATCATGCCAGCGTTACAATACTGCCCCTCCTTCTGCGAAGGCGTGACGGCACTGGCCCACTGCCAGTCTGTGCGGTGATTTCGGCGAGTCCCTGGTGCGCTGCGATGCACGAACCTTCGATAGAGACGCATTGCAAAATGTCACGTGGTCACAGAGACAGGCCACGCTGGTGGCCTGTCTATATATAGTGCCGCGCGGCCTAGCGCTGCCAGTCGGTGCCGTGATTTCGGTGAGTTATGTCATATGCTCCGCGATGGACGAACCTCTGACTTTCACTTCTCAGTCAGTAGCTGCACCCGACTGCTTTGGACGTCCACTCAAGTACGCGAACCAAGCCGAGGCACGCGGCGCGATAGATGATACAAAGCACCGTGAAAACAATACCATTACGCTCCGTAAAACGACCGGTCATCGGGAAGGCGTCGCAATGCTTTCGGATTCGTCCGCATAGGGACGCCTAAGTGTCTTTGACATTTTTTTCTTCACGCCGCGATTTTCACACACCGAGTTATCTCTATTAGCACCGAGATAACTTCGTCGACGCTAGCTGGCACCCGGTAAATGGACGTGAGATGCAGCCACTTAAACCGTCCTTAATTCGTCGTGTTCCGCAAATCTCCGTGCTCTTTTCATTGTGGACCATTGCCGAGAATTCGAGAAGTGTGTGAACTTTCGGGAGCGGGTCGATGTCACATTCAACTAGAGCGTCATTCGCATAACGCGGGACTTATTCTCCTTGCACAGCCTACCATTTTTGCCTTCCAGATCTCCGACTCCCCTTTTAGCATGGGAACATGTGCCGTTCTTGTATCTTCCTCGTAAAATTCGAAGGGGTGCTGCAGACTTGAGGTTAGCCTTGTCTGCGTTCCTTGGTAGGATAAATTAGAAGCTGTGTAGTGTTGTGGTGTGGTGGTTTGCAAGGTGGCGCTCGGGAGAGGTCCATGGATCGTTCATGTAGGAAATGTACGAGGCTCACCTGCGGTACTACTCCACAGAACTAGAAGACTAATTGGCCCGATATTCATGTGTGTCGATCGTGCAACCGTGGCACTTCGCAGTTCACTCCAAACTCGGTCGCTCTGCCTGGATCCGAAACGAAGTACTTCAGCTTGTACCGCCGTGAACGATAAACCGGGAAACTGACTCTAGACTCTTTCGTTCCAACTGGAGCGACGACCTCAGTGATCATATATTTGCCTGCCTATGACAATATATTGGGGAAATTAGTCTCTTTCCAGGGGAGCAGATGCGTATGTCTTGGGGGCGAAGAGTTTCATTTCGGAGAAGGAAGGAGGAGGGGGGGGGGGGGGGACGTGAAGGATTGAATACGCGTCTCCGCCAACATACACCGCATGTTTGAATAAGCAGCTCTACTTTTTATCTTTTCGGGAAACGCGTCTCTGGCGGCTGTTGCGACCACTTCAGGTTTTTTATGTCTTGCGTGTCTAGAGAGGAAATAATGAAAGAGAATAAATAGAGGAAATTACTTACGGCCGCTTTCTGAAATTTGTCGACCTGAAGAACGCGGTCGGAGCTAGTCACAAAATGGGAATGTTTCGCAGATAATCGCAGACATCATATGCGATGCGAGAACAAGCGGACAAGTGGCTGTCCTTGTCTGCTCTTCCGTCTATGTCCTCGGTTAAAGTCGCACTGTTTCATTTTGAATTATTCAGCAGACTGCCAATGACACCACAGTTCTATCTATACTATCGACATGAGCAACAAGACAAAATAGTAATGGAAAGGAGGACATAATTGCTTTAACCGTTGTGACATTGTGGGTTGAGCAAATCGCAAGGTCACGTGCGCACTGTCTTGGAGTTTATCTTATTTGGCCACATGCGGTAGGCTAGCAAAAGCCGCCGTACTAATTATTTCAGTTATAGCTGGCTAGACAAATGTCCCCATTATATTCGCACTTATTATTTCTTTTATTTTTTCAGCAATGTCATCCGCAACTGCTGGCTCACTTGAAGATACAAGGAGCTCCAAAGAAAACGGCAGTTGGTCCTGCAGCTTGTACAGTTCCTTCGAGAACACTCAAAATCAAATTTAATAAAAGTTTATACAAGTGCTTCTGGAACCCAAAGGCATCGCAACCATGGTATTGTGTTGTCCAGATCTCCGTATTAGCTGGTATATAAGAGTGTGCAGCACATATAAGGAAAAAAGTGCACATAGCCTAGCAATACAAGAGAAAAGGGCGGCTAAGAAAAACAAAGGGAAGACACATGCATGTCGGAGCTATAATGAGTCGATTAATCAATCAGTCAATCACAGGTTTATTGTAGTACCCAGGAACAGCTACGGAACTTTCGTACAGGTGCACTTAAAAATTAATACGTGAGACAAAATGTACAGAGAAGACAAATGTGGTAGACAAAACAATGTGAGACAGGAAAAAAGAAAACGAGGCGGACATAAAGGGAGTTATTCATACATGATTATTTGCACAAAATAATAATAATAATAATAATAATAATATTATTATTATTATTATTATTATTATTATTATTATTATTATTATTATTATTATTATTATTATTATTATTATTATTATTATTATTATTATTATTATTATTATTATTAAAGTTCTTCTTTCAGTTAGCCATATATGAGGAAGGTTGTACTGCGATCACCTCAATATATTTGCTCTGTTGTGAGAATGCACTAAGCAACTAAACAGTCCCTGAGTAGAACTTTGAATGAGCACAACACACAGAAGTAAAGGTGAGAACCACGCACGAATCACGTTTTCCCATTCTCTGTATTCTTCGCGCAAAAACTTTCGTTGAGTAGTTTATGAGACATTGACACTTCTTTTCTTTTTTTTCAAAGTGAGCGAGCTACTTTCACGTTCGAAACAGCACAGCGTCAATAATATTTGGATACAAGTTCATTAGGGGCAGTAAATTTCAGCTCTTCCTGCGTTCGCAGGTGATCAATTAATCGAATGTGCTCACTGCAGAATATGCCGCCATGTACCCTGTCTCCGTTTCATGTACTCTGGTTTTCTGACATTGAGGC
Source organism: Dermacentor andersoni (assembly GCF_023375885.2). Taxonomy (NCBI): domain Eukaryota; kingdom Metazoa; phylum Arthropoda; class Arachnida; order Ixodida; family Ixodidae; genus Dermacentor; species Dermacentor andersoni. The sequence goes on along the minus strand of NC_092817.1, from coordinate 144,191,189 downwards.
TCACGGCAGCGACCATATTCTCACCTACTTAAGAATCATGGGTTCGGCAGCTCCTCCTTTTCTACATCCCGACAAGTGAAGTGGTCAACGTATAAGCGAAATGTGGAAGAGGCATTCAAAAAAGGTCCTGCCTGCGGCATCGATGGCCTCATCACAAGTGTGCTGGAAGCGTCGAAGTACACCTTTACATACAGAAGAAAACGTACGGATTTCGACCTGGAACTTCAGCAACTTCGAACGATTCGTAGAATTCATGACCTTAGAGATGCTCGATGTATACAAAATAAAATTCAACATCGCATGGACAGGCTGGAGGAACAACGGTGGAAGACGTTCTGCGAATCACTTGACCCTCGCAAGCCATTGTCTATCACATGCAGGATTGTGCGCCTTCTTGGCTTGTCTCCACAAGAAAGACATCCATTCTACGCCCTAGGCCTCCATCAAGGCCGTTCGCATGTTGATATAGCCGAATATTTCTGTGTGAAAATTGCGGGTTGTGCGGTCACCGTCCATGGGAAAATCAGAGCTGGATTCCTGCGACACGCTTCCTAGAATTGCATGTGTCCTTCTCACTTGAGGAGGCTGTGAGACCTGGCTAGTTGGTATTCCATGCTGAAGTGACAAGCGCAAGAGTGGACATGGGACACTAAAAAGGCGACAAGGACAAGCGCAACGGTGTGCTGAGTAGAACTCAAAACGCCGTTGACTTGAACTGGACGCTGCTCCGGCCACATGCAGGCGCTCATCGTGGCCAGGGCCGGACGACGTCACCTATACGTGGTTGTCCTGTGTCGCCTTCCTTCATCCGTTGTTTTCTTTGGCGCCTTCGTTGTAACCATATATAACCAACTCGCCCACCAGCACGTGTTCAGTACCTATACGCTGCTTTATGCCACCTAAGTGGAGATGGACGAGGTAGATTTCTGGAATGCTACAGCCAGTCATGGAATGGCGGCTTCGTTCCTGAAGGGCGGAAGTCCGGCCGCTTGATGCCACTCCTCAAGCCTTGAAAGTGGCCACTTGACCTAGCGTCCTACCGACCCACTGCGTTGTCTAGCTACTTTCGGAATGTCATGGAAAGAATGGTTCTCACAAGCCTCGAATGATATCTTCAGAGCCATAAAATATACCCCGATGCTATGGCTGGATTTAAAAGAAGCCGCTCATCTGTTGACAGCGTAATCGACCTCGTGATGTCTGTGCAACAAGAAAAGCACCCAAAACGTTTATCGGTTGCGCTTTTCCTCGATGAGAAAAGTGCCTATGATAATGTAACGCATGAAGCCATTCTTGATGCACTAGAAAGTAATGGAATTGGTGGACGATTAGTTCGGTGGATTCGGAACTGTCTATTCAAAATATCCTTCTTTGTGAAAAGTGCGGATGGCCAAACTACTGACCACTGCACTCGCCGTAGCGTCCCGCAGAGCGGGGTTCTCAGCTCCACTTCGTTCAACCTTGCAATCATTGGACATGCTTAGGTTCTGCCAAATACAGTCAACCTTTCCATATATGATGACGACATGCATTTGGGCCTCGGCAGCTACGCGTCCCTGAGTGCGTGTACGGTTCCAAAAAGCAGTGACCCTGAGATCGTCGTACCTGCGTGCTCAATGCCTCAGCATTTCGTCCGAGAACTGCGCCTTAGTCGCTTTTACCCACAAGCTCATCATGACCTGGTACCCCATTTCTACTGACCACCAAATAAGTTCATATGCAAAATGTCACCGATTCCTAGGCGTTATTATTGACAGATTACTTTATTGCAATTTCATAGAGCCTCCACATCTCATACTTGAAGAAGAGGCGTACCTCTACCACCCACGTACTAAGGTTTCTTGCCTGTAAAACGTAGGGCAGATCTGCGGTATCTATGCTTAAGCTATACCGGGCGCTCTTCCTAGGATAATTGCAATGTAGCACACTCACCCACCATGATTGCCTGGTGGCTTTGGTGTAGCGCTGCTAAACACGAGGTCGTGGAATCAAATCCTGGGCACGGCGACCGCATTTCAGTGGGGGCGAAATGCAAAATACACCCGTGTACTGAGATTTAGGGGTGCGTTAAAGAACACCCAGGTGGTTCAAATTAATGTGGCTCTCCCACTATACATCGTGTCTCATAACCGTATCGTGGTTTTGGCACGTAAAACCCCATAAATTATTTTTAACAAAAAAAAATTTGAGGACACCTAAGCACTTATTATGAGTTGTGAATGCAAAAGCCCGTATGTTCAATTGAACGCTGCTGAGTGAACCTTCAAGTTATATGAACACCTCGCGGGCCAGCGGGCCCTTTCAGATGCTTGGCCCACGCCTCATAGCGCAAAGCCGGTGCACTTAGATCCGTGACGTCATTCTGCCTTGTCCAACTACCATAGAATCTGATGGCGACGCACCCGAGGGAGTCGCGGTGATTTGGACGTCACCGCTTTCGTCCCGCCGGGCTTAGCAATGCAAATTTCGGTCCGCGTAGCATGACGTCATAAAGCAGAGTGCACTGGCCTGCTATCCAGTAGGCGCTGGCTTAGCCCTTCAGGTAAGACACCCGGATTCTGAGCGTGGGGTCCACAGTTCGAAACTCAGTGCCACCAAAGTTTTCCCTTTGGAATATTTTTACGCACTGATAACGTACTTTATCGCTTTCATGTTCACATAGCCATCATGAAATCTGATGGTCTGCTTCTTCGCGCCTCAGCTGGCGCGTTTCGTTTATCGAATAAAAAAAAGCACTTGGCAGCTTGGTTGGTATCGGTCTTATAATATTCTGTTTTCTACATTAGTTTCTTTATAGTGATTACCGAGACGAAGCTACAACGCCGGCCAGCGCATGCGCGGACAATTAACGCGCTGATAACTCAGGCCTCCAAGAACGAGGGTGACGTAGCGTCGCGGCGATGCGCGCACCCCTTACGCAACACCTGGAGCGCCAGACAGACAGCAGGCGTGCCCTTTCGCCTGCTCTGCTCTGTCTAGGCGCGCACGTGACGTGACGTCGCAGCCAATGGGAATTTAGGCGCCATTTTGTTGCTACAGACGACAGCTTTCTCGCGCAAAGGGCCATACGACGTTTTCGCATCAATAGCGGCTCGTATAGCTGTCGATGTACTCCGGGAGCATGTTCGACATATAACCAAGGTTCCTGACCATCATCTCGTTCACTTGCCTCAGAAAAGACCCAACGAAGCGTTTTACGAATGAGTGGCGGTTGCCAGCACTCTTTATGATTGAGATACTCGTCTGCAACACGAACGCCATCTCTTTGGCAGTGCCTGAAAAAGCCACCTGTGTACCTTGCTGTTTCAGGAATTGCGAAAAAGGCTAACCTGACCTTCGTCGATCTCAAGTCGATCACTTTACAGCTTTTCCATAGTGCGTACGCTAACCGGACGCATCTTTACACGGCCGGTTCGGTCTCGGAAAGTGCGACGGGCGCCATTGTTATACCATCTCGATCGATCGTCATCAAGTTTAAGAGTGCACACGTCCCGCCATCTACAGGTTCCGAACTCGCCGATCTTTGCGCTGCTGTGGAATACGATGAGAAATCCCCACCTGGCGAATGGGAAATATCTTGTGACTCGAAAGCAGCCCTCGAAAGCGCGCGAAGTTTACGACGTGGACATTACGACTAACCGCTGTCCCAAATCAACGAAATATGCCATTGTGGTTATGAGCAAGGACACGGTATAATATGTAAGTGGCTGCCAGGATATTGTGGCATCCTGGCTAATAATCTCGGCGATGCCGCTGCCCGACGTGCCCAGCCTAGAGCACCGACACCCTTTATACGTCTATCGAAAGTAGACGCTCCAAGAGAGCTTCGCAATCTCGCGTGCGCCATCACATCGAGTTAATGGAATCCTCTACAGAACTGTAGTCGTTGATTATACAGCTTCGACCCTTCACCGAAGCTGCAAGTACCAACAAACCTTTGATGACAGGAACCAACACTGCTTTGCCAGCTATGGGTAGGAGTAGCCCCCACTAATTCCTACAACTGTCGCATTAGAATGGCGATTCGCCCGTGTGCACTAAGTGTAAGTGTGAGGAGACCATCGATCATCTTTTGTGCGGCTGTTCTAGCTTAGATAAACAACGCCAGACTCCCCAGCATGCTTTGAATAGACTGGACGATAGGCCATTTACAGAAGCAAATGCATTGTGAGCTTGACCTCACAGCTCATCAGACAAGAAAGTCATTCAAGCTCTTCAACACTACCTGAAGGCGACAGGCCTGTGTGCCCGAATTTAGATGTGATGCACCTGACTTAATGCATGTGAAAGTACGACCAATACTTGCGTCCGCTCTCCCCCTTTCTTTCGCTCCCCCTTCCCCCCACCCGCCCCCCAATTACTCATTCGCGTGATCGATTGCCGGCGACAGACTGCGAAATAGGGCATCACTTCAGGAACATGTGGGAGCACGCGTAGGAAGTTATGAACTTTTAGCCCCGTTGTTTTCCATCCGATTGGGCTTGGCGCGCTCGTTGAAAAGGTATACATTCGCAATAGTCACGTACTCATGCGCGCAAACGAAAGCCGAGAGCCCTAGAAAACAAAACACACACAAAAAAAGAAACAAGCTAAAACACACGCCACTGTGCGGCTCACTTCCGTCTAGGCTATTCGGGCATCTTATTGAAACGAGATGGCAGAGTATGAAAGTGCGTGATTGAGAGCGACCGGACGTTCCCCCGGCTCCCTTGCGTGGGTCGGATCGTATCGAATCAGCCAGCGCCATCTCGGTCAGCGCGCTCTAATTACTGTCACTCGTGGTAGCGCCGCTACATTACGCCATTCTACGCAGTTCAATCGATATACAGGTGTGCGTTTTCTATGCGTATGTATACATTACCTGTTGCGGGACTATGCACGTGTAGAAATCCGTGAAACGAGAAGGGCTCCTTCCTTTACGATAGATTTGCGACTTCCGCGTATGCGTGTGCTCACGTGCGATAAGTGATAACCTGAAACACTTGAAGAACTCCCGCGATTGGGAAACGCGTTTATAGTTTTTCTCACTCAGTGACGGTAAATTTGTTTATTTGCTGTTCTGAACGTGCCTAACTAGTGCAGGTTCTTTTTCTTTTTTCAGATGTATCGCTCTGCTCCAGTTGTCATTTAAAACTCCGATATGGAATAAAAGACATGGCTTTATTGAAATGAGAAGGGAAGATCAAGTGTACGCGAAAAAGTTTTATGTATGTATGGGTCCCTTGCTCGAAGATTGCTGCAAGTTAGCGCCTGTGTGTGTCACGTCTTCCTTTCGTCCTTGTCTTTTCACGCACTATAAGCCTCACGATGTCTTACCAACAAGCCCAAATCACTGCATTAAAGGAAGATCAAGCTAATTCTTATTTTTTCTTTCTCTATATACTTATTTATTTGTTTCAGCATAATATCAATTAGTCGATGTTTTAGTGCCATCCCTCTGACATACAACAACGTAAGATCTAGATATGCATTACATGCTTTGTCAGATATATGAACGATGGTGCCCTTTCGTTTCATTTGGCTTTGTATATTGGCGAGTAGGCAAAGGGGCACATATGTAATTAATAAGAACATTTATTTTTACCTTGCTCTTTACTCTCCGACACAGAGAGAAGCAAGTTGAATGCTCCCACATATACATTAATGTGTTTTGACAGGTCCAGCCTGAACCAGTTGAACATTTGCGTATGAACAAGCTATAACGGGCCCGTAGGCGGCGTTGTAGGAAGGAGACACGAATAGCCCAGATCCTAGAGAATACATTAGATAGGAGCCTTCTTTTTTTCTTTTTTTGCGAAAAGTGCTTGGACACTCGTCATGCCCAAGCAATCAGGTCTCAATGTCCACCGGAATTTATCGTGAAATGTGACCTTTATTGCGGTGTTTTTAAGGTACTTCACGCATCTTGCCGGGGTCTGTCGGTGTTTCTTTGTGTCTAACCTCTTTTATGACGACATGGGTCACTGTAGATGCGCGACCGGTTAGGTAAAGCACTCCAACGAAATTATTCGACGCCGACTTGGAGCAGTGGGTACGTGTCGCTCGGTCTATGCTGGTTTTCAATGACCTCCTTTAATTCCAACTTGTGTCACTGGGTATGCGCCAGTAGGTGTGTACCATTGTTCAATGAACGTCTTTGACGCCAATTCGGGTAACTGTAGGTATTTACCACTGCGAACGTGCCGCTCTACAACGGTGAAAACGATCTCTTAGCTTTCTCACATGCTGAGCGGAAGCGAACCCCCGTCACAGGGATTCCTGAAGGACAGAAACCCGACGCTTTAGCAGGCTCGGCCACAAATGCACTGAATACCGTGCCGCTTTTCAATTATTATCTCGCAAACTTGGGTCACTGAGCATGTTCCGCTGCGTGTGCAGCAGCCGAGTGGGATATTCTCGGCACCGAGCACCGAGAAGACGCCCGCGAATGCACGCAAAGTGCCTCGAGCGACCAGTCACGCGGCAATGTTGCGTGCATTTGCGGGCTTCTTTCGCGCTCGGAAAAACACTTATGCGTAGCACGCATTGAGCAACAGACAGCTGTATCGCGGCAGTTTTTCATGTCGCTCTACAATTTTCTCATTGGCACTTTTCGTGTCATTATTGTATTAGAGATATTCATTAACTAATTAAGACTAATTATTCAATAAAGTGGAATGAAAAAAAATAGTATCTCCAAGTGACGGCAGACAGCATGACCTTTGTTATTTCCATTTCCATCTGCGCGGTATTTGCATGTTTATAAAGTCGGCTCAAGTTAGCTGTGGCACCCTGTATACATATATATATATATATATATATATATATATATATATATATATATATATATATATGTATGTATATGAGCGCGACAGCGGTGCTACGATGCAGACCAACTTTTTTCATAGCGCTACGGAAAAGCTTATCGCAGTAATAATGCCTGTCTGCTGCTTCTGCCGTACCCACGGTCCTTGATCCAATTTGTATACTCGGTGCATGCCCTTTTTGAGACTCTTGCTACCGATGTGGAAACAAATCCGGGCCCCGATGATGCGCGAATCGCAGAACAGCTAAAAGCTATCGCAAAAGATATCCAGGATATAAAAAAGATAGAGCGGAAACTAAGCAAGAGCTTGAGGCAACCGACAAAAATTTGGAACGGATCGGCATACTTAAGAACCAAGTCACCGAGAGTAACGAAAAAATAGCTAAAATCGAACAGACCGTGTCATTCTTTGGCAAGAAAGGTAGACGAACTAGAAAACAGAAGTTGTAGGTCGAACGTCATCATCTATGGATTGGATAAACGAGAGCGTCAATCCACTGAAAGTCTTTGTGAAGCTATAACTACAAAAATCTTTGAAGATGAAATACAAATTGAAATAGCAGGTATTAAAAGGATTCATTGTCTTGGACAAATACGAAACGCCGAAGTAACAGCCAATATGCTAGTAATTTCGAAACCATTGGTCTATCGAGATAAGGTCAAGATCTTCAAATACTGCTTAAAAGTTTTTAAAAAAGTTCATAATATTCTATTAGTATACATTTCTCACGTCCTCTCAAGGGGATTAGAAAGAAACTGTGGGACAAAACAAAGGTAAACAGCGACAGAAAGGTGAATGATTTCTTAACATACGGTAAAGTAAGTATCTATGGCCAGCTTTTTAAATGGGGTGGGGAACTTGACGACATGGTCGAAATAGAAAAACGTGATAAAAATCAACTGAAAAAAAAACGAGAATGCGAGCAATCTGAGAACAGCACGCAGACGCCGATAATATCGCTGATTATAAGCGCGTGCAACCTTCTAAAGAAAATCGACTTGGAAGCTATCCTTCTTGCATTGAATCGGGATATTCTTGCAATCACTGAGACTTGGCTGCATTCAGGCGTTCAATATCACGAAATCGTTCTCTCGGGCTATGTTATCATTCGGGCTATGTTATCATTCGCACTAGAGGTGGGGTAGTGGCTTTGACCTTGAAAAATGATTTATCTTTTTCAAAATTGCCTGATGTTCGAGGTGCAGAAGCCGTTTGGTGCAAAATTCGCCTAAAAAGTAATTATGTTAACGTTGGCTCGGTCTACAGGCCACGAAATGCTGAAACTGTATATGTGGATCTTCTTTTTGATTGCATGTATAGATACGTCTACGGGTCTAGGGTAATATTAGCTGGTGACTTCCAATGCCCGGTTGTTAATTGAAATACTTATGAGTTCAGTAGATGCAACAAGCACTGCTATATGTTCCATATACTGTTTACTTTGGAAATTGTACAAATTGTTAATGAGCCTACTCGTGTGCAAGGCACATCAAATCCTATACTAGATTTGGTCTTTGTTAGTAACTACTTTAAAACAGATGACTGCAAAGTGGAAGTGGCAGAGGGAATTTCTGATCATGATATGGTACTATGCACGCTATACTTGCCGAAGATGAATCATCAGCGGAGTCCGACGAAATTTGTGCGCGCATTCAACATAGCAAATGATGTAGCTGGTATGACTTACCTTATGCATGAATTCAATTGCTTTTATGAGTTGTACGTGCAAAGTAGCACTACTGTTGACGCTCTGTGCGCACATTTTAAAGAGCATGTGATGCACTGCATCACAACTTTTGTCCCTTTGATAAAGACGACCACAAGCGAGCGCAATCCGTGGATTACCCGAGAAGTAATCCTCGTCAAAGGAACGAAAAATTAAAAGGTTAAGGAAAAGAAATAGGCAGCGCACAAACTCAGAACTAAGAATTAACCTAAGTTCGCTAACAAAACAGTTAAAAAAGAAAGTGCTTGATGCCAAAAAGCGATTTTCTGGCACTACACTCCTCAACTTCATAAAGATTCACCGCGCAAGTACTGGAGGTATATCAACAGAAAGATTGTTACTGCAAGTTCGCCTATGCAGGGAAAATAGCAAACTGACTCATTTAACAGCTACTTCCAATCGATATTCCCTGCCGACAATGTTTTAGGGACATTACCATGCAATAGTAATGAGTCAACACCACATTTAGGCGCTCCGGCCATAAGAGTACCTGGGATTCTTTCTCTGTTGTTGAACCTTGATGACAAAAAGAGTTGAAGTCCTGATGAAATTCCGAACGGTTTTCTTAGGTGTTATACTGAACCACTTAGTGAATACATCTACCTTATATGTTCTAAGTCACTTCAGGACAACTGTCTACCAGCTGAATGGAAAGTAGAAAAAATAGTCACCATTCACAAATCAGGTGACGTAACGTCCCCGTCTAATCATCGACCTATATCTCACTTGTACCTGTTGCAAAATTCTTTAGCATATCTTATTAAAATTTCTCAAAGAACATACCGAGACCCACAGCATCATTCATCACAACCAGCATGGCTTCAGAGCAGGGTTTTCCAGTCTTACTCAACTTGCAGAAATGTATCATGACTTCGCACAGGGAATCAACGATCAGAGTCAAACTTGTATAATTTTCCTCGATTACTAAAAGGCTGACCGTGTGTCACATGCCAAACTAAAGATATTAAATTATGGGGTTTTACGTGCCAAAACCACTTTCTGATTATGAGGCGCGCCGTAGTGGAGGACTCCGGAAATTTGACCACCTGAGGGTTCTTTAGCGGGTGTTTTCGCCCCCATCGAAATGCGGCCGCCGTGGCCGGGATTTGATCCCGCTAGCTCGTGCTCAGCAGCCCAACACCATAGCCATATCCATAGCCCAACACCATAGCTAAACAGAACTTTAAGCTAAATCCGATACTTGGCGATGGTCCCGTTACGAGATGGATAGCCAGCTACTTACCGGAACGCCGACAACATGTTCAATGTAATGACCATGCCTTTGATATCACGCCGGTCTTTTCTGCAGTGCCACAGGGCTCTGTGCTAGCACCATTTTTATTTATTTTATGCATCAATGACTTTAACATCACGTGGAGATAAAGATGCGTCCCTTCGTGTACGACTGCGTGCTGTATCAAAAAATAAATGCTCAACAAGACCAAGTACGACTAAATAAAGCTTTAAGCAACATCGTACAGTGGTGTAATACCTGGCAAATGGTGATCAATCTAGAAAAAAATGGTAGCGATGTCAATCACAAACAAGAAATTAAAACTTAGCTTTCCTCATGGTTTTGGCAATGGCGTTCTTACAACAATAACAAAAAAAGAAATACCTTGGTGTCGTTATTTCTGATAACCTCAGTTCAAAAACCCAAGTCTAAAACACAACCAAAAAAGCAATGGACAGTTTATGGTTTCTTAAGCGCGCCTTGCGTTTTGCAACTTCAGATACCAAGCTACTCGCATATAAGGTCCTTATCTATCCAATCTTAGAATACGCAAACATCGTCTTGTTTCCATACATGCAAAAAGATACACACATGCTCGAATCGGTGCCACGAAAAGCGGCTCGCGTTATCTGCACGCGGTACCGGCGCGCTGATTGCCCTACGGAGCTGTTTTCCCGTGCATCTCTACATACATTATCGAGTCACGTAACACTTCACAGAGACAAGTTCTTATATAAATAAACACATCATACATTCAACAATAGTACTGCTACTTACATTAGTTTTAACTGTACTTGGGAAACACGTCACAAGCATGAATTTACGATAAACCAATACCCTTGTGTCAACAACATGCATTACTTCTCCGTCTTCCCCCGAGCAATACCGGGAATGTTCCATTCCCGGTATTGCCCTACATAAATTCAAACTTCGCACGATATCTTAAAACGTTCATTGACTTCACGGCTGCATCAGTACTGTCAACAAGCCAGACTTCATGACCATCTTCAGACTGATTTTGATTTATGTCATTAACTGCTAGATGCGTACTATTTGTATGAATGTATGAATAAATGCTTTGCGGTGTGTATGAACCTTGCTTTGATGACCAAAGTTGGCGGCTCTCTTCGGTCTCTCCTGTTCCTCACTCGATATGTTCGCTTATGAATGGTTTGACTTCTTGTCTTTTTACATCTGATTGCTATCTTATTTTATTGTTGGTTGCAATTTGCATTTTCTTGTATATAAGCTCACTCCTGTAACAGTCCCAAGTGGGACTAACAGAATATCCAACAAATAAATAAATAAATAAAAAAATAAGTAAATAAATAAATAAATAAATAGGAATTGGATTCAAGACATCGTCTAGTATCATGAGTTTGTAGTCCAGAGTATACGTACGGCAATCGACTCCATGGCTGAGTGACTATAGATAATCGTCCCTTTCCTATTCACAAGGCCACAGAGAATTCCTCAGTCGTTACAGACCCATTCCAATTCTCAAAAAATGCAATGCAACCTTCTTGGACATTTGTTTACCTTCACATCAAATGCATTGAGGGGTCGAAAGTGTCCTGAAGACATCCACTACAACGTTCTTGATAGCACCCTGTTCATCTTTGCTGCAAGGCCGCATCAAGCAGGTCACATGATAATGTTCTACATGAGTCTTCCCCGTACCAAGTATGAAACGGTAAATAAATTCAAGAAAGGAGTGCTGAAGGAAAACAAGATTTTTTCCACGGCATTACACTATTTATTGCAGCAAGGATCCGCAATTTGATTAGTCAAATTTATGTAGTTAACTTTCTAGATCACTTCATTCTAATTATAGAATAAAATCGGGCGAGTGCTCAAGTCGCGCACAGCGAGTGCAAATCCAGATGATATTCACGTTCCATGCAACGAGCGATGGAACCAAAAATGTTAGGAGTAACGATGAGAGACAGGAAGACGGCGGTATGGATTAGAGAGCAGGCGGAGGTAGCCAATATTCTAGTTGACATGGAAAAAATACAACTGGGCAAGCGATGTAATGAGTACAGCAGATTGACCGGTGGCCCATTAGAGTTACAGAATGGGTGCCAAGAGAATGAAAGCGCAGTCAAGGACGGCATAGAATTAGGTGGTGTGACTAGGTTAGGAAATTTTCAGGCACAACCTGGAATCAACCAGCGCAAAACAGGGGTGATTGGAGATCGCAGGGAGAGGCCTTCGTAGGCTGACGACGACTATGATGATTATTATGATGACGATGAGTGCGCTTTACATCGATGTATTGGGCGTAGGAAGTGCTGGGTCTGATATATCGCCGCCGTGCAGCGACGCAGTTGAACTTTACTTAAATTTGTTTGATCTACCTACCTCCTCCTAGGATAACTCTCCACACTTTTTCTATTCAGCCCAAACAAAGGCTACGTTTGTCCGCCTAACCAAGCTACGATATGATAACCAAAGTGTGCATACTATTTCTCACTGTTATAAGTATAGCGATTTACCTGTAACTAAGTGAACTGACGCAATGGTTACTTTTCACTTATCTCGACTACCAACGTTTGAATCATCATCATCATCAGCAGCAGCAGCAGCAGCAGCAGCCTATTTTATGTCCATTGCAGGACGAAGGCCTCAACCTGCGATCTCCAATTACCCCTGTCCTGCGCCAACCGATTCTAACTTCGACTGCGCTTCTTTTCTCTTGGCACCCACTCTGTAACCCTAATGGTCCACCGGTTATCTAAGCAACGCATTACATGACCTGCCCACTCCATTTTCTTCTCTTAATGTCAATTAGAATATCGACTATACCAGTTTGCTGTCTGATCCAAACCGCTCTCTTTTTCTCTTTCAGTCCCTTAACGTTATTGCCTAGCATTCTTCATTCCATCGCTCTTTGAGCGGTCCTTAACTTATTCTGAAGCTTCTTTGTCAGTCTGCAAGTTTCTGCCCCATTTCTCAAATTTCAAAGATATATCATAGCAACTCAATCCTCTGAGAAACCCGGCGAGATTTAGGAAGCTGTAATCTCGGGGCGCCAAAGGAGGATTATTACCATTACAGTAAGCCGAACCGCAGATTCAGAATGCGAAAGCATTTAAGAGAGCAAGTTACATTATACATGAGTATAATGTCATAGCCAAGTCAGGCTTTCTATCTCCTAAAGATCGTTATTGCTACAAGACGCTTGTAAACAGCATGCATTTTACAATTATCTCTTTCATCAAGCTCAGCTCGCCATTGCGGACCAAAATTACGTGCAGCGTTGCGTGATGAATTATTTCTGAACAAATGTAACAATAGCCCATTACCGTGTGTTATAATGTGTATAACCTGTATCTTTTCTAAGCCGGAAGAGCGTGCCGTAGCTCCCATGCGCTGAATTTGCCACGTGCAGAGTTTCGTACAGACGAATTCTCCAGGGTCTTATATATATATATATATATATATCCTCGCGCGAGACGCTAAATATATGACGATAATTAGGCTCCACTCCGGGCTCATTGGTCTCATTCTCGCGACGTAGCGGAAGTGCCTCCCATTTTGGCCACAGGCCAAAGCGCTCGCGTTTTCCACTCTAACGCTACTCGACCGAGATATGTGTCTCTGGGGAGATAGCGAAGAAGTTAATCTGTTTCCAGTGAGACATCTGACCTGTTGTCAGCGTCTATTAAGTTATGTATTATTATTAAGTTAAGCTTACTAACTCGCGTTTATTAAGTATTCTTGACGGTGCATATTTTCGTAGTAAAGCTTGGCGTCACCAGTGGCCCGCGGTAACCGTACAAGTTCCCTTCAATTGGCCATAGCTAATTAACTTGACGAGTAATGAGTCTCAACTACCCTCAACGTTACGGAGTTTAGATATCGAGGGCGCTAGCAGCACATCTCGTTAACAGTCACGCGCAAGGATGTGCTGCACTTTTTATTCGGCTCTTGCAGCATTAGCGACAATGCTCGCAGTACACGAATTTGTTATCTGTTATATGCGTATTGTATATTACTGTAAAGAGGGTCAGAGGGGGTCGGATGATGTGGTTGCTCTTGGGACATATGATCTCATACTTATAAGTGGTCTTGCTATATGCACCGCAATATAGCTGCATTGCTTATGTGTTGCATTGCAAACCAATTTATGCAGTGTAGTTGTCTTTGTGTGTTCTTCGAATGTCAACAATCCTAAATATGCCAACTAAAGTCAAACCGACGAGCCTCTGTCAACCGACGAGCCTCTTCCTTAGTTCTTGTATCAGAAATGAATTGCCGAGATCAGCGTAAGTGTTAACACATTTGAATGGTGCAAGTTGTGAAGATAAATAAGATCCGTGTGTGATATTTAAAATGCTTGAGATGTTTTCATAGATTATCTGTGCATTTTGTGTGGAGCCAGCGCTTTAAAGGCAACTGTCAGCTCACTGCTTCATAAGTGAAAAATACCACTATCCACGCAACTCCTCTTTTTGATGAGGGCGTTTTTAATAAATCCCGTGAAATTCGAGCTCCTGCCAAGGACCTATCCCGCTGCAGTTTGTCGTGCCCAATAAGTTTACTGCAGGGTCACGAAATCCGTTTACACTAACGCCGGCTGCGCCTTTCTGCGAGTGTTGCAACTCAAAACCGTCACACATGCCATGGATGTCTGGCAAATTGGCGCTGCCTTCATGAAGCAAGGCAGGCTCTGTTCTGTTTCAGTTAGCGGCTCCTTCGATGTTAATATTCTGTGATGACAATCTACTTCCACCGTCTTTGTATCTCGTCTCCTTATTGAAAAGCGGTTCGTTCTCTGAGCAATTATTTCTCATCCACGTACTCAAAAGAAGGTTACAGGTGCCAAAGAATTTCATTAGAGAAACCAAGTTCTGTGATTGAGCTGATGGGCGACTGCCTTGTCGCCTCTTAAGCGGCAGCACGCCCTGCTAGATGCTATGTTCGTTTGTAAGCGGACAGTTCGGTAGCGCTGCAATCACGGCGCGCAAGCGGGTATGTCACGTGGTATTTTTATGTATTTTGTGGGCGTCCGCGATAAGTTGAAAAACACTAATACTTATAGAAAGTTAGAAACTTTAATCGGATGTTTTGCAAAGCGCACTACAACTTTCTAATTAGATTTTTTCCCTATCTTCGTTGCTTCAGAAGTTGGTTAATTGATCTTGACTAAATATCTAATTAAGCAAAAAACAATATATAGCGTGACACACTACATGCAAAAGTGAGCTACATGCATTTGGTCACGTTGTCTTAGAGTGCATCGGCATATTTTAAAATTCTGGCTAAAGTTAGCTGAAACATCCTGTATAGGCCTGGTCACCGCGTGGGTCCCCTAAAACGCTGTGAGATCATTAGGGTAAATAGGCGACGCCCTTCCTGTTGCTAATAGCCCCATGCGGTGCGTTCATCATCCTCGTTATTTTCTTTCTTCTTATACTGTATATGCAAGCGAAGAAGGCAAAATAAAAAAAAATAATGCTAATAAAGGCAACAAACATAAAAAAGCCCTCCTACGAGCATACCTTCTAGCTTTGCATCGTACACGCGCTGGCACGGGAGCTCTCCGTGCAGGTCGCGGTGTAACGATAACGATGGTGCCAGTAAGGATTAAGCCGGCGATAAGAAATGAATTGCGTCAACCGTCGGTCTAGTGCTCGCACGTTTCGTACACGCCGTGGCCCCCCGACGAAAAGAAAGTGCGGGAACGCAGAGCGATGTTGGATAAGCCCGAAAGGGAACGCGACGATGAGTGTAAAGCGGGCAGGCGTGTACCGAGACGAACAGATAAATAGGAAGAATGTGCGGAAGGGGGGCTTCGCGTGCATGCTCGCAGGACCACCGAGCGTTGGAAGAGAGTGAGAGTGAGGCGGGGAGGGCGTGCAAGAGGAAAGCGACAACGCGATGGAACGCGCCCGTAATTATTTGCGTCCTCAAGCGCGCCCCGTAATAGAGTCACTCCTGCGCCGACGTTAAAAGCGAAGTTTATCCTTATGACCTTCTTTCAATACTTCCCGTTCGCCGGCACCAATTATATTTAGCGTTTTTTCCGCGGACATTTCTCTTGCGGTTAGCCTGTGCTGCCCTTCCTCTGACCGACCGTGTTTTCTTCCCATAATCGCTTGGTTACCGAACTTCCAAAACGAAGCCAACGGTATACGGTTATATCAGAGCCGATGACGAATTTCAAGTGTCAAAGGTTCCCTCAAAAATGACGAAAAGCCAGTCATTTTATTCGACTCCAACCAGTCGAGAATGGCTATTAGAACGTCAGTGACTCCACTATTGTCTGCAATCCAAGCATACTTTTTTTTTTCTTTTTGGCAAGCTTATCGACTCTTGCTGGCGGCTACACTACTGTCACAGAGTGCCATCCATTCTGCAAGTCATTAGGGTAGATACAATGTAGAGAAGCGTTCCTCTTTACTACATGGCTACGCATTATAGTTATACTAATGAGGTGCTACCAATATATGGAATTTATGAGAGTTCTCCTGTTGCGGCTTCTGGAGTCCGCGAGTGTGATCCTATATAAACGAAACACCTTCATTTAATCACTTGCTTATTAAGTAACGTCATGTGTTTCTACGATACCTATTATAACGCAGAGAACTAAGGAGGGGGGAGAGGGCTTAATAGGGGCGGAGGGGGTCAGCTGATGTGGTTGCTATTGGGACATATGGTCTCATATTTATAAGTGGTCTTGGTATATGCGCAGGAAGCTGGTCGTCTACTCATATGATAATGTTGGGAAGATATGTGGTTATGTAATCCGCCAGACATTATTAGATCACGCAGCAGTAATACGCGCAACGTAGACATACGAGTGGTCAAGTGTGTCTTAAGGATTCTGAAGGAGACAACGTGAACCGCGAATGTTTCTAAATTGAACAGTGTCGTACTTTGCAAGGACTCCTTAAGTTTATGGGCTTGTGGAGGAAGTATATAAGCCTTGTAGTATACCTTAAGTTACTTATTTTGCTAACTTTCACCGGGTGGCAATTTAGTACGCGTAATTTCCTAATAGCACCACAATAAAATAGTACTCACAACTGCGTCCTTTATCGCGCCAAGAATTGGAACTAATAGTAATTATTGTGTAGGTTTTGTCATATTGCGTGGTGTATCTTCACTGGTGAGGGGGAATAAAACTAAACTTTGCTGTGCAATAGATTACGTTGACCTCCCTATATTCTGTCTATTTGCTTATACATTGTCTTTCTAATACTTACCTTATTTCTTAAAGCGAGCCTATTTTGCTGGTTATAGCGTGGCTAATTAAAAATCTGTAGCCAACATGTTCATTGTTTAGCTGGAGCACGAAAACACGTATCAACATTCACATGTTTTGTCACTACTACGTGACAATAAGAATAGGTACCAACTCGACCCAGCTTTCAGTAAATGGCAACTTCTAATTACATTGTCTCCGACATATGCATTTATGCTTGAGCTTCTAACGATGGGCCAGTGACTATGCTTAAACGCTATGGACCGACCGTCTCTGGTTTTCTTTTATGTAAGAAACATTGCTTTTATATACAGACGGGCAGAACCTCTAAAGCATGGCAATGTCCCGATGCTTTACCGACCATCATTTTCCGACAAAAATAAAATTTTGCGCGCTTTGCAGTGAAGGCAAAGAACCGAACTCGTTTCCAGCTTCCTCAGATCCCCTGGACCAAAGCAGCTGCACAGCACCTTGTACGCTTGAATGGCAACAGAGGCGTTCTGTGTCTGGCAATTTGTTTTGGGATGTGCAGCACAGCCAGCGCTTACAATGAGTGCAAATTTCATGCGTGTGACGGCTTCCTTCAAATGCTTGCGGCTGTGGATAACAGATATATTCCACATGTCTTTCTCATCGCTGTTCAACAATTGCCCGCGAGTGTCACCGTTGACGTAGCCATTTTGCTCGGTGAGTTGCGCAGGAAATGTCAAAACGTGCAACGACAAAGACACATTTGATTGCGCCTGCCCTAACGCTTATTTGATTGCGCCAGCCCCAGCTGCCAATTTTGGCCTATACTAGAAAGTGTTGATTGTCGGGCTACATGACAAGAGCTGTTGGTGCTACAGAAGTTGATGGCGCATATGTGTATTTGCTGCCCGCATACAATATATTCGTGCGTAGTACGTTCACCTCATGTATCTTAAAGCGAAGCTCTCTTTGCCTCTTGAGTGAGTGAAATAACTTTAATAGGTCAAGAGAAGACGCAGGGGAGACCCCGCGCCACCCAGCTAGTCCCACGTAGGGACCGCCAAGCCGAGCTTGACGGCCCGATTGCGGGCACTCTGGACGGCCAGGGTTTGGTCGTTGAGTTCGGGGCTGCCCAAGAGCGCAGCCCACCTATCCTCGCTGAAGGAGGAGCCTCCTTCGACTTTCCCACAGCTGCTGCTGGCACACCGCGTCGGAGGGTAGATCAGAGCGCCTGTATACATGACAGAAGCGCGGCAAAGAGGAAGAGCGATGCGAGAAACTTGTTTGGACCTTAGCATCGCGTCGAATGTGCACAATGCCCTCTGTAGTTCCTTGGGCGTCCCCACATTAGCCTCTTGACAGCTGTAATTATCCGTGACCCCCAGCAAAAGCATCGCAGAAATTGCATCGCTTTCTTTCCTGCTAACGTGAAAGACCAGAGGGAAGCTAGATAGAACGGTAGAGAGGAGGGGGAGATAAGGCAGATAATAGGTAGAACCTACGCAGCCGCGATACAAGTGAAAACAGCCTTGCTACTTTTCACTCGCAGTTTTCTCATACGGATGGCGGCTGGGAAAAGGCGGCGTTACTTCTACAAAAACCCTACTTCTATATAGACACAGTGGTTGCGGGCAAATGGGATCAACTTAAATTCAAGGTACGGTACCGCACGGTTCTGTTGTTGCTTAAAAATAGACACCATGAAAATTTGTCAAGCGGACAACTTACGCAAGGTGTGCAGAAGCAGAGCATCGTTGAAGTGCACCGTATGGTCTAGGCAGCACTACGGAAGCGGTCACACGTAGTAGTTGAAGTTTAGTTGAAGTTTATTGTTTGTTACTGCATGTACAGAAAACGGGCTTACATATTATATACCGCATCAGGAGGTCCCAGAGTGAGAAACTGCCAGGGGGACCTCCTATCATTAGTGGCTACATAAGTGTACTAGAGCAGCAAGAACAGGGCGAACAAACAAAGCGTCCAGAAATACAATCAGTAGGGAACAAGTTATAATAAATAGTAAACAATTATATATGCAATAAAACAGCGGTATATAATAATATCACAATAAACACTTACAAACAGGAATGCCTAGTAATGTACAAAAGATACGCTTTTCTACACACTACTAACAAGGGAAAATAAAGCTTATTTTACAAAAATATGAAGCCTAATAATACAGTAATAAAAGTAATGTCCATAAAATCCATAATTGTGTTCCCGTTGCGGTAGCTTTGAGGATATGTCATTGCTCGAGGAAGGGGGTTTGATCCCGACCATGGAAGACGCATTTCGACGGGGGCGAAATAAAAGAAACGCTCGTTCACTCAGAATTATGGACGCGTTAAAGAACACCACAATGTCAAAATTAATCCGGAATCTGCCATTACGGCGTGCCATTAATCTGATTGCAGTTTTGGCACTTACAGCCCCATAATTCAATTATCGTTTAATACTTCTTCCACTATGAGTGTGCCATGTGATGCAATGAATATGCTCAACCCTCTCAGAGGTTGCGAAGTATGGCGCACAACAACGCCTGAAGCAAACACCTCCCCCTGTGTGTTCTGTGTACTCCGCTGACAAACAGCAGTGGTACACGCAAGGTAGCGTTTAACGTCAACTCATCACTCTCATGTTGGACTGAACGTTGACGAAATTAAACATTCGCCGTAAGCATCACCGCTAATTATCGCCAATGAAAGCAAACAGCACAGAAAGTTTCGCTTGCATCGATTCTCACATTGCGTGGGATCTGCATATTTCTTTCCTTTATTTCTTTGTAAGTGTTCGTAGTGGCGGAGTCTGGTTTCATCGAATGTATCTCCGACTATGGTTGGAACACGCAAGCAGCTCGTCATGTGATTAACCTTCGCCTCCGGAAAAGCAGTTCAATCCGCCTAGAATATATACGTTATTCCCCAGGGCAGGCTTTCTCACACACCTAGCGTGCACTAAACAAATGGCTGATCTTGCTACGCTGATGAGCACTCCTCCAGTTTGGAGCGCTTCCACATGGGTGAGGAACGAAATATAAGGTAGGACAGCACCAGTTCACACGTTCACGCCATATTCGCGATTCCGTCCTGTCCGCCATCTTGGTTAGGACAGACAAGGTCTGTGGAGAAGCTCGCACTTGCAGGTATTGCATATCGTCTATTAAAAGTTCGTGATCTCGGTCTTGTATGATTTAAAATAACGCAGAAATATAGGCCCTAATTGATTCACGCAGCTCGAAAGTCTTTGTTATGCACCCGATATTAGTTATAACGCCCGAAGAGCAAATGGAATAACGTGGGAGCCAACTCAGATATATATTATTCAGGAGGTGTGTTAACCCCGGAAAAGCATTTGCTTGGGGTCATACTGAAAGAGCAGCTACATCAAAGACGCTCGTTGCGCGTACTTTAATAAATGCACTTCACATAACGTGCTATTTACCATTCAAGTCGGAACGCACTCGCGTACAGTTTAAGAAAATAACAAAGAACAAATGCAGGAATAATAAAGAAACAACTGAGACTGCGTTTCGAAACAGAGCGCAGGCAGTTCAATGCGCGCTGTGCTCATTGCGCGGAGTATGTAATGCACCGCAATGTAACGCACCATGTCGATAGTCTATGTTATAACACCCGCCTCGGTGGCAGAGTGCCTTCGGCGTTCCCCTGCTTTGTAGCGAGGGCGCGGGATGAAATCCCGGCCGCGACGGCCGCATCTTGATGGGAGCCAAATGAAAAAAAAAGAGCACTTCTGTACCGTGCACTGAATGCAAGTTAAAGAACCCCAAGGGGTGAAAATTAACCCGGAGTTCCTCCACTATGGGGTACCTCATCACCATATCGTGGTTGTCTGACCCCAGAATAAAAAGAAAGAATTAAGACTTTCTTTTTCTCCTTTATCGCACGAAAAAGTTGGTATAAACAAATCTCAGGGAAAATATAACGGCTGCCTAGTAGTTCTTACTGTTTCTTGACTCCTTCTGAAAGCGTTCTTAAACAGCTAACTGTTCTTTCAAGCTTGCTTTTCCCAGTGCTTTGGGTTTGTATTTACGCAGCCGAAAGGACCCGCATGACGTCGATGTAGCCCAATCAAGATTACTGCAATGGTATGGGACAAAACAGTGACGCTCCTTACGCCGTCTCTGAAAACGATGACGTCTCGGTGGCCTCCGTGAGTCACTCGACCGAGGCCACAGAACCACTTTCGCGCCGATCCAAATGCGAATGCGTCCCCTTTTAAGAGCCTCGAGTCTCTCTCTCGTTAACTCTGACATCAGTTTCGACGGAACCAACCTCACTTCCCGCAACGGGACGCACCCGTTCTTCAGCCGCCGAAAGCCCGAACGAAACTCTCGGTTTCGCTAACCCTTTGACCATAGCGTCACGCTAAGCGCGCCTTTCGACCACGGATCAAAAGCAGTAAAACGCGCGAGTGGCACGGAAGACGGTTCTCAAAGACGTCCGATATAAAGGCGTCAATGAAAGAGCGAAGAGTGGTGGACTGCGCGGATGGCGAAAGCGGGCGCGTAGCACAATGGCGGTCAGTCGACGGCATTGTTGAGTGGGACCAGTTGCGTGCACGATTGAGGAAGCCGCAGATACGTTGAACCCGCGTGCTGCTCCAGCAGCAGCAGCAGCAGCAGCAGCAGCAGCAGCTCTCGATCGTGCAATGATCGCCCAAGAAAAGAAACACTCGCACTAGCGAGGAAGCATCGCCAGCGAGGGTCCTCCTCTGTTGAGGTGGGCGGCTTCTCCGTTTGCCTCTTTTGTCACCCGAAGGGAAAGACGCTTGAGCAATGGACGTACACGTACGACTTCCGTGTGTGCGTTACTTTGACACGTCTATATTTATAGCAATCTCGAATACCTGAGCCAATGGGCCCCCCCCCTCTCTCTCTCTCTCTCCCGTCCTCTATCTTCGTACGCAAATGCGCGTACAGATACGTGCGAAGAAGGTGTACACTACGAGCACGTAAGACGCGCTCGGAGTATACTATCAAAATCAGGAAGTTAGCGCTCGTCTCGCCAACTGACGGTCTTTCATGGCAAAAAGTAAAGAAAGAAAGAATGAAAACTCAACAAAGCTAAAGAAACGTGAAGAGGGTAAACGGTTCTGGAGCTGAAGGTGTACGTGCCACTTCTGTACACGAGTTTGGCGCAAATGACTGCACGATGTCGGTCACGGAAATAGCGAACTTCTGAAACTCTGGACAGCTGATATGTCCGGAAAATTTAAAAAAAAAGCTACCTAAGCTTCCCACCACTGTTCAAGTTTCGGAGTTTCTTTTTGTGGAAGTGCGCATGTTCATATCGCAATAATTGATATTGCACTTTATTATGGCAAGCTGTTCTGGCACGAGAACCAACATAGTCGTACATGTTGTGACACCAGAAGGAACATATACAAGGGATTTCAAGAGCAACTGTGACGCGCACTCACGGAAACTTTTCCATAAGCTCATAAATTCAACTATACGCGCCATATCCAGTTTCTTCAAACCAAGCACGCGTGGTACAATAAGAAGGCACGTGCACGCGTATAGGGCTAACGTTCAACCAAAATGTTCTCTTTCCGGAAGCCATGCAGCTGTCATGTTCATTCCTCGTGGAGCAAGTTTGGCAGAACATCGACAAGTGAGTGACAGACTCTTCTTGAAAGTTAAGCGCCGCGCAGACAAGCTCACTGGCTGAATAGCAAATGCGACCTTTCCAATTATCGTTTCTACACTACGTTTCTGTTCTTGCTGCTCTGTATCTAACGCATTTGAAAAATTTTATATCCCCGCACTGTATGTCCTGTCTGCAAGACACGCAATGCTGAAGCCAACATCCACCACCTGCTGTGGGTTTTCTCTGCGTTGAAACGCATGAGGCTACGGCACCTCGCAGCAGCGGGGACTTTCGCCGTACAATCCTAGCCACTACGCTGCTTGGACGCAGCGATCGATCCCACCTGGACTTTACTAGATCCGCAAATCGTTTTTCATTCATTTAATCATCCTTATTAGCCTGCATCTCATACCACTGTATGCCTTCGCATCTAAAGAAAACTGCACAACAAGCGTGGGAGCATTTTATCGCTTGAAGGAGCTTAGATTGTCGCTTCCTGCAGAAGTAACGATGTTCGAAATGGAGTGACACGAATGCGAAATGCTGCGCGCTAATCGTCAAAGGTCACTGGCCTGCGAGGTAATGAAGCAGTCAGGTGGGTAATATCTGAGCTCCCTTCCCTCCCCCAACCCCCTTCAATGGCGTTCCCCAGCCCCACAATGTGTACTGCTTCTTGCATTGTGTTGCCTCCGCCCACGGTGGTTTCCCATACTGCATCAGCAACGCTGACGAGCTAGAATGTTGCTCGAGGATGGTAAGGGCGGCGCACGGAGAGGGCTACGGGCGTAGATAACCGCTCTGTTCCTATATATTATGCACTTGGAACTAACCTCAGCCATCGTACTAGAGGTCACAAGGCAGCCACTCGCGGGTCGGTGCAGATATGTACTTTTTGTATCTTTATAAAACGCCGCGGGAACGTGCGATGCATTATGAGAAGAGCGCTGGAAAACGTCGCTGCCGTCCCGCACTACACTTTCGCACGCTTCTCGTAATACAGGCCTGCCATCACCGCGATCTTTCCCGCCGCCCTCTCGCTGGCCTTTGTGCTCAGTGCGATATGCCAGGGTGTGCATGGCATCGCGACCAGGAAAAATGGTGGAAAGACGATGAGTAGGTGCACGGTGCAGCGTTTGACGAATCTGTTCACTGCGTACACCCTTGTTCGGAAGGGAACATGTGCGGTCAGGTGGTCTTCTATCAACGAACAGTCTCGGCCTTACGCATATACGAATCTGCGAGCCAAAAATCACCGCGCAGCGCGTTCGGGTGTGCCCTACGTGTTGGGATGAAAGAGTTAATAGTGGCCGCTGGCCGAGAGAACCTTCTGAAGCGGTAAAGCGGCGGGCGCGTTTATGCGCCCTACGGCCGCCCGATATAGAAGGCGCTGACTGCTTCATGCTGCTTCTTGAAGGGGCTAAGGTCATCCGCCTCTCCCCCCCCCCCCCCCCAACTTCCTTGTCTAACATGCGCGCTGCTGCAGAACAGAGAGCGCAAGGCCACCAGGTGTATCGCCCGCACCGTATGATAATGGACTCGATTCCTTGATCGTGTTGGTCCCAGACAAATCGGGTCCCGCGCATATGCCGCACCCAGGGCCTGCCCAGATGGCAAGCGGAAAACACACTTCCCTATCATGGGGTCACGCACTGCGACGGGGAATCTTTATTGTCTCTGATGGAACCTTGCGTCGCGATATACGTCCGTATGTGAAACAGAATGCGGGAAGCTGTAGAAGACAGCGTTGCTGTGGTCCCACATGTGCTTTTCGATGTAGTACATTAGGCCAACGCAGGGATTTCCTTCGCAGCCTTTATTGCATTGTCGATGAAGGGCAGATACGGATGATAAGAAGGAACCAAAAAAGAAAATACACGGAACCGTGGCTCTTGGGCCACCTTTGTAGGAGACGGTCAAGGCACAAGGTATATTCTTGGTGTACGCGCAAGGTCCATTGTTGCAGAGTTGTGTCTAGCGGATTTCTGTACGTGCCGTTTCCCCTGAGCTGTAAACGTTTGTCGCTGGTCTGACTACGAAGATACTATCTTTTTCCAACCTTGCGGACGTCACTGTGCCGCAGCATTTGCAGTTATATTTATGGGCATTCACGAGGGGACTGCGCATTCCTACCATTTTCTACCGAAAGCACTGCGTCACCACGCTAGCAAAGGTGACCAGCGCGTCGACGTATCTCTGATGACGTGTACGGTAGCCACGGCTTCGCTGCGTAGAGGAAGAAAAAAAATAGATAATTAATGCAGGGATGTTAACAAAGAAAAGTTCCTGTTTGACTACCCAACTCTGGAAGAACTTAAAAGGAAATATAAAGAAGAGAGAAAGAGAGAAAGGCGGTGAATGTGGGCACGTGCTCGGACAACAGTTAAATGTGGTGTCACCAAGTCTAGAAGTAAAGTTCCAGGATCCGCAAGAAAAACAAATCTTTCACGAGGTGAAAATGTACACTCTGTCAAAAGTATACAAGCTACGTTGTCTGCCACCGCCGTGCTGACTGCAGGCTGTTCAAGGTAAATGGATAGAAAGGGAAAGAAGGAGGAGCCCAGATAATTTAAATCGCAAACACAATTCAATAATGCCAGCTATAGTGTTCTCAAATACATGTTTCTGCAAGCCCGTACACCTGGACAATTTCAGCATGCAGCACAGATTCTGCGCGGTATTCTTTTGTGAGCACTTCCTTAGGACTTGCGTACAGGCATGATTGAGGGCGATTATCGAGTCTCTCAAACACAGCACATGACACCTGCCTCTCGGCATTGTCATGTTAAAGCTATAGCGGGTTAACGAAAATTTTCGAGTACGGATGCCAACTGTTCAATCTTCTCTTTGCTCTGATTTCGTGCACGGCTGATCGATGCAGTGAATGCCCAAGTGGAAACAAAACTTAAGAAGGCCCGGAAGATGATGTGGCGACGGTGATTACACGCAAATGCCTACTCCCCCTTCCTTCAATTATGGCATCGCACTCTCACATAGGCGATGCATCCGGGCCTTTCGGCGTTCTCATCTTGCGCAAGCGGTGTTGAGGGAAGGCTTGGGAGAGGAAGAGTAGAGATCCCGCACAGCTCACGCGTGCGTGTGCGCGTGCGAATAGGAGACAATACGTGCCGACCCAACGCGGGGACCGATGAAAAAAGCGAGAGCGTATGCGGGCCTGGTTGGCGAACCTAAATGCGTGCACATTCATCCAGCAAGGTGCTCGAGATCTCACGAAACGAAATGCTAATGACGCGAGGAGAAGAACTGGTGCGCGCTCTGAAGCTCATTTTGGTTCTCGCGTTGAGGAAGCTTTCCGAAAAGTGTTTCCTGCTAGCGTATATAGTGGCGCCACTCTGGGTATACACACGCGCATAACAAAGCACGTCCTCTCCCTCGCTCACCGCCAACTGCTGCCATTCCAGCGCTGGTCACCCCGCATCTCATCGAGCATCTTTTGGGGTCAGTTAATCCGGGCTCGCGCGTAGGTTGACTGAAGAGAAAACGAAAACAGAAAGCGAGGAAACACCAAGACAACGCAGAACACTGTCGTTGGTCGGTCCAGAGAAGGTGATTTGCAACAATCTCGGCTTCCACTTGCGGCGAGCATTAGGGCGGCACTGCCGAAACTCGTGCCCGTCTTGCCCACACAAGGAATTACGCTCCTTCCTGTCCTGCTTTGTGTTCTCTCCGCGCGCGTGTGTGTGCGCGCGCATCTTTAAGCGCACGTGTATAGTCCGGCGTGAAGCCTTTGTACGTTTTCTGGCTACCGAAAGTAACCTGCAACTCTCGTCGCTTCGCGCATACGAGCATGCCATTGAGACACGCTCTCATGGAGCTTGGAGAATAGAGACGTTTAGGCGAAGAAGACATCAGGGGCCCGCAACCTCACATTAGGGTGCGCTTAATGGCACTTGATCACCGCTTTCATGTTTCCAAGTAGCAAATAAGAGAAGAAGAAAAAACGTCGCTGTGAAGAGAGGCGAGCAGAAAGTCAGCGGAAATGTGAGCAGTCGGTATCGCTGGCACATTACCACGCGTCTTCATTTCTTTTTCGTTAACGGTGATATCGACTGACGGCGGCCTCCGACTACAGGAATCAATCCCGCAACCTGTTTGATTAAGTTTGCGCCGTGTGCGCAAGGTCGAACAAAAATGAGAAGACCAGCGAGGGGCAGGTGTGGTGGTTAACAGCCAGCTTGGCCGATTGACCGAGGAAAACGCTTCGAAATGCGCTCATCACTCGACCCACATTGGCGGATTGGCCAGAGATCCTCAGAGGGCCCACAGCATCTGCTGTGCATCTGTCGCGGTACAGCTCGACTGCTTCGGTATGACGTCACCATCGTGACGTCACGCTCACGACTCAGGTCATGTAATTCACGCCTGCCTTCATCCTCTCCACTAATGCGTCAACATTAAGTTATTCATGCACGCACCTTATATTTGCTTTGGTCAATGCGAGAAAACTCGCACGCTTCATTCAACCTATCTGTTACTTGCAACCAATTGCACCGATAACACATTGGACGGATGCGAAGAACACCTCTTTTTCTGAAGAAACCGGTTGGGAACAACATCATCATCGCGTCCCACTTATGAAATGTGCTACTAACGTCAACACCACAGACAGAGTATACCCGCGATGCTCGCCGAACGAACAGATTTAACGTTTGTAACTCCAGCATGTCGCAAGCCAAGCTGGTAGCTTGACAAGCTTTCAGCATCGGTCGCCTTTCAGAACGCTACAGCAACGACGCGGTTCAGCAATTAGATTGAGGCGCACAGGGAGCCTACTCGACGGCGCGCTCTCCCTCGCTCTTTCTTTCTGTGTCGTCGCCCAAAACTCGTCCATCTCAAGTGGCCCATTAACGGCACCGCCGTACAGAGGCCTTAAGGGTGCTTCAGGGTGGGAGCAACGGTCCTTTTTATAGCGCCAAAGCCATAGCGTTGCTACTTTGCGTGGTGTGGCCAACTTCGCAGTGTCTCTGCTGCCCTCTGCCGCCTTTCCCGAACTCTCATAAAGGTCCACAGCGCCAAGAATGGTGGTAACAGAAACGGAGAGCAAGAACTGTGGCCGTAAACTATACAATGGGCCGGCGGAGCAACAAAAATTAAAATTAATGACCGAAATATTGGAATAGCGAAGCGCAACACCACGGGGTGCAAAAGAAAGCTTTCATTCTTCACCAACCGCACATGGCATGCAGAGTTAGCGGCTCGCCGGGCGGCCGTCGAGGCATCGCGGGCGCGCGCGAGGTGGGCCATATACCGTTATAATTTGCGCGCCGGCGAAAGCACAGGTGTATTTCTGGATCGCGGACCTGGCCGGGCGGCCTGCCGGCTGGCCAGTCTGGCCGGCCAGCCGCTGCCCCGCAGCTTTCCCGAGCAGCGGCGGCTCAGGAAAGCGAGGGTAGAAGTCGTGGCTCTTCGCTTTGAGACCACTCCGGTTTCTCCGCTGCCGGCTATGACCGCCTGGCACGCACCAGAATCGCAGGAAAAATCTGGCTTTATCTCATGCGCACTCCGACTAGGATGTCCCACAGACCACTTCGTGATTATTTGAGATTGTCAAAGAGAGACTGAAAGACAAAAAAATATTAGGTTAGGTTGAATTAGTAATGTTGTTTAATGCTGTTGTGTAGTAAAGGAAATTCAGGCCGTGCAGGAATCCATCTTGTATCTTTACTAAGTTTTAATTTCACTAAAGTTATGGGTGCGTAAAGCCCAACCCACGCGTTTCGACCTACAAAAGCGATGCTGGTGTTTATAAGGTCGACAGGCCTTAAGGAAACTGTGTGAATATATGTAATGTGTATGTGTCTGTCGGTCAGCGTATGTGTATTTTTGTGTTTAGTGATCCCTGTGCATATCATAATTATCATCCAGCATCTGAGGTAGCTTTCCAGGCTATCAGTCATGCTAATGTCGCCAGTATATAATTAAGTTTGCATCCCTCTGTCTACCTCTCTAAACATTCTGCAAAACCGAAACGGCGATACTCTTACAGTGAGTGTTGGCTCGGTGTAAACGCGGAAAGACGCAAGAACTAGAAATGTCAGTTCTCTGCGACGTCATGAATTTTGACGGTGCCTACTTTGGTGCAGTTATCGGTATAGAAAGAGTATACTTTGCAATCTGAAGGAAACAACGACTCAGCCCAGCAGCTTTCCAGAACTCTTTTCTGTTCCAGAACAGTAAAAAATAAAAATAAACAAGACGGAGAAACCAGAAAATAGCTTTAGGTTTGGTACTTTATATGGACGAACTGACGCCGAGGTTTCCAGGAGAAATTTCAAGGAGGCAAATTTAGCCTTCATTTTCTCGGCTGGTATAACAACCCTTCGCGACAAGTTAATGACCGTAGAGTACCGAACGAATATTTTACAAGAGTAATTTGTTTGTGTCGTCTTTAGCACCCCTTTCATGGGGTGCCTTATGCAAAAAAAAAGAAGAAAACAGTCTGCCTAAGCTCTTGTTAGAGAAAGCAGTCAGCAAAGTGTATAAGGCTGGAAAAATAATCAAGTTCAGCTATACATAGATATGGAAAAAAAAATGTATGGTCACTATACAGCGAGCAGCCTTTTAGTGGGTGTTTGGAAGAAAATGGAGAAGAAGCAAATTTCTTAGATTCTCATTTTTTATGCAATCATACATGAATGTTCATATTTTTTTGCAAGTAATGTCAACATCTTTGAAAAATCCTTCTCAAGGACTAGAATTGTTCTATCGGAGAAACTTCTGGCCCTAGGACTTCATAAAAACTTTGAAGAACTAGGGGAAGCTCAACTCATCTCGCCGAAAAACCAACTCCTCCAAACAGCCACAGGCAGGAATGTACTCGAGAGACTCGGTTGCACTGCCCAACTCCAAGCCCACGAACAAACGGAAGGGGGACCCCGCGCCATCAGAAGCAGGTACCGGGTAAACCCGCTACTCGAAGATATGGGCCCCACCACCCAATCCAGCAAGAGACAGGCCGGAGTGGAGGAAAGGAATTCGATCGAAAGGAAATTGAGGTTTATGAATGCCACCCGATTTACCGACGCCGCACTCTACACAGGCAACGCTAAGAAAGCAGTAGCAGTGGTCACCGACCACAGAGGAACAAAAACTTCCAGCGTGTCGATATGCCCGCGCTCCATCACGGAAGCGGAGGAAGTCACCGTCGCACTCGCTATCCAAGAGGGAAGAAAATCAAGGGAACCGACGCCGGTAAACTCGTCCACACGATCCTCATTCCAAAACCGGGCAAGGCACCTGGCGTCGATAACCTGCGCCCCATCTCGCTCACGTCGTGCGCGAGATGCCCGAGTATGTCGTACTCAACAGAGTCAGCCAGTATCTCGAAGTCCAAGACTGTTTCACACATCACATTATCGGCTTCCGACCCGGGCTCTCGACATAGGATTTGATGCTTTTCCTGAAACGCCAGATCATAGACGCCGGGTCAACTTGGGACACCCGCGCGATACTCGGCCTCGACCTGGAGAAGGCGTTCGATAACATCGAGCACTCGGTAACACTTAAGGCGATCGCGGACCCAGGGCTCGGGCGCCGGTTTTACGAGTTCGTTCCTTCTTAATTCGTCGTAAAGCCGTGCTCCGTGCCGGACACCTCACGTCGGAAGAGGTCGAGCTCGGACAGCGTGGCACCCCTTAGGGCTCTGTCCTCTCACCGACGCTGTTCAACCTGGTGATTTCGGGCTCTCCGTACGCCTCTCAAAAATAGAAGTTCTCAGCCATACGGAATGCGCGGACGACATCACCATCTGGAGCTCCGCGGTGTCGGACGGCTTTATGGAATCCGCTCTGCAGGAAGCAGCCGAAACCGCCGAGTCCTATCTCGACCACACAGGTCTCAAGTGCTCCTCCGCCAAATCGGAGCTGCTACTATACTGTCCAAAACGGCAAGGCAAAAGGCCCAAGGGGTGGAAACCGCCACCGCGCGCAGCATCAGCGTCCGCACCAGAGATGGTCGCCCCATCCCCAGGGTCGACTCGATCCGAGTTCTAGGAATGATAATCGAGGCGTGCGGATAAGGCATTGAAACGGTCCACAAGCTGACGACAAAGACGGGCAATGCAATACGACTTGAACGCAGAGTGGCCAATCATCACCACAACCTCAGAGAAGACAATCTGCAACGTTTTGTACACGCGTTCATCCTATGTCGCTTTACCTACCTCGCAGCAATGCACAAGTGGAAACAAGCTGAGCGCGACAAGCTCAATACACTCATCCGAAAGCTAGTGAAGCGGGCCTTCGGGCTCCCTATAACTACGCCGACGCCTCGACTCCTCGAGCTCGGGGTGCACAGTACGCTCGAAGAAATCGCTGAGGCTCAGGAGAGAGCGCAGGTGATACGACTGACGACCACCAAGACGGGCCGCCACATATTGTGCGCGCTCGGCTACTTCCCAGTGACCACCCAGGATCCACCTGAGTTCACGCCCGTAACGGCGAGCTCCGCGACCTGATCACGATTGCACCCGTTCCGCAAAACGTACATCCGGAACACAATCGAGGCCGGCACCTAGCCCGAGCGACCGCATTACTGAAGCGCATAGACAAGAAAGCGATCGACGTCGCGTTCGTGGACGCCGCCACATACCGCGGCAGCCGAGCCTTCGCGCAACCCTCGGGCAACCGCGTCGCAGCTAGTTGGAGGTGAACAGGGAGACCGCAATAACGTACAACGAAATCACTAAGCACTTCTACCTGGCACGATGTCTCTTTCCGCCCTGTATCCCAAACTAAACCGGCCGCTATCACTAACGCTACGCTTATTACAGACGCGTACCTATCTCAACCCCGCTACGTTACACATCATCTACTCGGACGTCTACCCCGACGACGCGTGCCCCTCGTGCGGCGACACGGTGACGTTCGCACATCTGCTCCGGGAGTGTAGAAACGTTCCGTCTGACTCTACCTGGGACAAGTGGGAGAAAACCCTACGATGCCCGCTACTCCAAAACCAGCGATGGGCCGTCCAGCAGGCGCACGTAGCTGCCGCCAGGCACTCCCTGTGGGTCCCTGCGTGGGAGACGCCCGCTGAGCGCTGATGCGCGTCCTGCAACACCTTTAATAAATTTATCCAATTCAATTCCAAACAGCCTGCAGAAATTTCAAAAGAGAGGAGATTGGTACGAATGGAGACAAAATCCTGACCAAACTCAAAGAAGAAAACCAAACATATTTAACCCGAACGATCACTTGGGTACTGAGACACCAAGGGATTACGGGGAATCTGCATGCGGATAGAGCGGCCCCAGGCTACCCAAACTACCGGGCTCTCAACCCATCCGTCCGTCGATTCTGCCTACTCTACGATACATAACTACTATCGAGGGAGTCGTATGATTGTATGAGAGCGGACTGGACAAGAGACTTTGAAGAGTCTAGGAGCGTGCAAGATTCTCACCACCATCTTCATCCCCATACTCAACATCTCCTCTGTCCTTTCTACTCCCTTTCTCCTTCCCCCAACGCCGAGTAGCAGGTCAGAACATTGATTCAGGTGGACCTCTCAGCTTTTCTATCATAATAAATATATATATCTCTCTCGTGTGATCTACTCACCACCCCACAGAAAACTAAAGACTAAAGAGGCCACCGATCTGTGTAGGCTACATACAGGCACCTTCGTCAGCTTACATAAACTACACAAGATACACCCCACAGCCTTCAGGGACATATGCCCATGGTGCGGGTCAACACTAACCCTGTACCACATAACATCGGAGTGTACATCACACAACACAGAACCTTACATAACAAATCCAAATAGAGACCAATGGGAGACATTGCTGGCCAGCTAAGATCTAGAGGACCAGATCCTCCTGGTCCTCTAGCCTGCTTTTACATTCCCTTTATCTGACATATGTTGACTAGCAATCCGTCACCTTCCAGCGCAGGAAAACGTTGAACAACACTGGAGCATTTTACTGTAGTTGTAATCCAGCTTTTCCGAGATCACAATTCAGGCAGTTCTGTGAGCCTCCGCTTGTTCTCCACAAGATGTCATCAGGTGTTCACTTGGCTGTTCAATAGAGCATTGAAAATTGAGCTGGAGGAAGTGAATGCTCAGCTATACAACTGTGACATCGCGCATTCAGCGAAAGAGTCAGCGGTCGAAGGAACTACCATTAGAACAATGACGTAAGCGTAAAACTTGAAGGTGATGATGAGCAGATGAACCTAGAACGTGGTAATCTACAAAATGGAGTACAACCTCATTCCATCGCCCAAGATTTGCCACTTTAACAATTTGTACTGTAGTTTCGCAGCGCGCCCCGCGTTTTCTACAAAAGGTCAGCCACTCCCTTATGCCGAGTACGACAGACCATATTATTCTTCCATTTTTAACGACGGACAAGTCCCGTTCTTCAGTGGCTTACTGCTGACGTGTCTCATCACATCCAGAAAACGTATTAAAGCTGTGTATGAGCTCCCCGCCAAGCATGGTATTGCGCGTAAGCCTGGCTGCTGTCCTCGGGGCTGTCGTCGTCATCAGGAACGTACCAATGAAGAGCAAACTGGACTTTAATATTTAACGTGTAAAATTACATATTTCGCAGGAAGCCTTGTTAAGTTTATTAGTCACACCTATCACCATTATCTTCACCGTCACGACGTGCACACGGAGCTCTTGGTGTTATGGCTTCGTGCTCTCTGACAATAGTGGAGATCGTATGACAGTTTTCGCTTCACTTGGGTGAGGTTTTCTTAGTTCGGTATTTCTTTATACCCTTTTTTTCTATGTGCTGCCCTGTGGTTTAATATGGAACTTAAATGATAAAAATGCTTTAGTTGTTTTTCATTTCTTACTCGTTGGGGTGTACCATTCACATTTGTTGGATAGCCGGCCCTTCAGTTACCTCTTTTGCTCAACTCACGTAGTTTAACACACAAGAACAACGCCGGTAGTTTAGTGCGAAGTGGACGACGACGAAGTGTTTCTATCATAGAACGCTTGTACCTTTGTCTCGCTTTGTTTCTTTCCGAACTCTGGGAGCTGCCGCTCCCTTCTTGCGGCAATGGATGAAGAAGCCTTCGAAGACCTTCTTGGAGCCGGCCAAGCCATTACGTGGGGTCGCGTCCAGGAAACGTGGAAATGCGTCAAGTGACACGGACAGCGAGGCAACCGAATTGTACTCGGACAGCGTCGACTCGTCTGACGACGATTTCAAGCTTGTCATGAGCCGAACCACAAGAAGAAGACTGCTACGGAGGTCATCGTCGCCAAGTGTCTCCACCGTGAAGACAAAACCACAGCGCTGGCCGTACACTATGCTATTCATGCCTGTGGACCCTGTGTCCGATCTGCGACTCCTAAACAGGTAAGTCCTTTCTGCGTTTCTTTAGGGAAACGCCACACGCCAAACGAGATAAAGGGCGTGAGAATAAACGCACGGAAGAATGTCCTTGCAGTAGATGTTCTACACCGTAGTGCACTGCAAAGCCTGCGGCACGTAACGGAAATCGACAAAGTACAAGTGCAATCCATGATACCTACAGGCTGCAATGGCACTGTCGGCGTCATTTACGATGTCGATATTTCTATACCAACCGACGACTTACCGATATTAATAAAGCCAACTACAGAAGGCACTCTTATCACGCACATCACAAGACTTGGCAACACACGTTGCCCGAAGCTGTGGTATGAGGGAGACAGCCTTCCCTCACACGTCAATGTTGGCCACGTCCGCCATCCAGTCCGCCCATACGTACCGAAGCCCCTGCAATGCTACAAATGCTGCAAGATGGGACGCGTAAAAGGTGGAATAACCTGGTGTGCCCACGGTGCGCTGAATCCCATTCAGCAGATACCTGCCGCGCAATGTGTTAAAGTGCCCTAACTGCCATGGCACTCATGAGGCCTCATCCAATGATTGCCCGCAGGTGAGGAACGAGCGAGCAGTACTCAAACGTATGGTACGGGACCATTCAACACACAGAGAGGCTGCCGCTACTCTCAGGCCACGACGACATCGCCACCGAAGAGCCTCACGAAGAGTTACATCTACTGAAAGATATAAACCATCTTCCGACAAAGCGGCTACCGTATCAACGCCGACTTCCACAAAACAGACACTGCGAAAACGAAGAAAGGGGCAAGACTCGCACCTCCTGAAGAGTGGCCTACACTTCCACGAGCACAACCTGCATCGGAGTCACATCGAATTGCGCCGCCCTCAATGACCTCACGAACCGCCGATGCGACGACGACTGAGGATCGTCAAGTCATAGTGATGCTGAAGTCACTTATGGATGACATTCGCATTCTACTGAGCAGCATGAGAACCCCGTCGGCACAGAGCGCACTGCAGGTGCTGGACACCTTGAGTCCGGTGCTTGCGGCTCTAGGGTAAAACCACGGCCCGAGAGATGCCGTCGTTTCAAGAGGAGGTCAAGAATGCACCTGTCTTCCAGTGGAACGCCGGAGGGCTTAAGTCACGCATGGCCGACTTTAGACAGTTTGTCTTTACGCACCAATTCCCCATTATCGTGATTTGCGAGCCCAACCTGTCAGCTCCCATCAGTCTCTCCGGGTATGAGTGCTTTATGTCCTCTACCCACGGAGAGTGTAGCAAGGTTGTTGTGTTTATACGCCGTGACTTATGTACATCACCCAGTGCCTCCTGACGAAGCATATCGATACGTTTGCTTAACAGTGAAGAAGAAAAAGCTCACGTTCACAATTCTCGGAGCCTATTTATCTCCAACAAGCCGTCTAGATTGTGAGCGCTTACGGGGAATTTCGACATCGACTCCACAGCCGTAGCGACAGAACGTTGGTGTCCTTTGTCTATGAACTCGAATTTTGCCTGTCAAATGATGGAAGCCCTGCTTATCTGCGTGGATCAGCGTATAGTAGCTGCTTGGACCTTACCTTCGTTTCACGTTCGCTTTCGAGAAGAGTGCACTGGTTTTCGGATTTAGAGACGCGGGGTAGCGACCACATCCCAAACTATTTGAAGATCGAAGGTTTGACTCGCCCCAAGTCCTCCCAAGCCGTCCAGTGCACCGATTGGCCTAAATACAATATAATAATGGAAGACTGTTGTCGTGACGGCACGTCCTATAACCTACAGGGCGCGATAACGAATGCCATACAAACAACTACGCATTTGCTTTCGAAGAGATCTTCCCGCACCGATTTTGACATCGAACTAGTGAAATGCAGGACTGTCCGTGGCCTTCGCACAACCTTTGGTCAGCGCCACCCATTTAAATCTCTGGCACTCCATCTACAATGTAGATATATTGACGTCGCTGAATCTTTCTGCAGAAAGATTGCTGGCGAAGCAAATTCCGATGGAACGGGCACGGGAACGCTCGATCACCCACTGTTCTCACGCGATCCCCGCATGGAATGCCCTTTTTCTATGGATGAACTAGAAGCTGCGCTGGCTTTGTGCAGGCGTTCTTCAGCGCCAGGACCTGGCGGCATTACATACCATGCCCTGTGTAACCTAGGAGACCAAGCTCGGAAGGCACTCTTGCTCCTGTACAATGACTCCTGGCAGACGGGTACGGTTCCGCAAGAATGGAAGTCAACTCGCCACATTCCACTTCTCAAAGCTGGCAAGTCGCCTTTGGACATTTCCTCATACCGTCCGATCGCACTTGCCAGCTGTGTCGGAAAAACAATTGATAGAATGATTTTAACACGTCTGGAATGGTACTTAGAGTACTATGAAATCTACCCAGAAGTTATGGCCGGATTCAGACGTGGCCGTTCGTCAACAGACAACGTTGTTGACTTGATAACATTTATGCAACACCAAAAGGCCTGTAAGCGACTATCTGCTGCTCTGTTTCTAGACGTTAAATGGGCTTATGATAATGTCACCCATGAAGCCATCCTTAGCGCGTTAGATGCCGTTGGACTTGGTGGTAAGATATATATGTGGGTGTGCAGCTACTTACAGAGGAGACCATTCTACGTGCACACAGAAAATGGCCCGACATCCGAGCATTACGGTAGCCGAGGAGTCCCTCAAGGCGGAGTGCTTAGCCCGACTCTTTTCAATCTCACCCTCTGTGGATTAGTTGACAACCTGCCAAGCACCGTACGACTTTCCATCTATGCGGACGACATCTGCCTTTGGGCATCAGGTGTGACGCGACTTCAGCTTCGCGCTCGGCTTCAGAAGGCAGGCACAATGACATCTTGCTACCTTCGTGAACAAGGACTTGAAATTTCGTGCGGGAGGTGCTCAATGGTGGCATTCACGAAGAAACGAATGTCTGGTTACGGCGTATCTATTAACGGACAACTTATACCCTACAGCAGAAGTCACAGGTTCTTGGGAGTCGTAATTGACAGAGACCTGTCTTGGACTCCGCACGTGAATTACGTGAAAAAGCGGCTGACTCTTATCTGTCACCTGTTCAGGTTCCTTGCCCGAAAAAGCTGGGGAGCATCTATACACGCTATGCTGCAGCTGTACATGGCGTTGTTCGTTGGATTCCTGCGATACAACCTGCCTGCAATATCCAATACCTGCAAGGCTAACCTGCGTACGATTCAGAGTATTCAAGCCCAAGCCCTTAAGATATGTCTTGGCTTACCACGCAGTGCATCAACGGCTGAAACCATTGCCCTTGCGCAGGATTACCCAATCACGATGCACATTATCGTTGAGACAATGCGTATGCATCTCAGGCATTATGCTAAGACCCCTTCCCACCACTTGGCGAGCCTCACTGCTGCAAGGTCCTGCTCGACATTTAGCGGTATTGTCAGTGCGCATCGTGCGTCGTTTACTTCAGGGTACGCACCTGCGGCCAAGCCAGCGTTTCCTCCGTGGTGTTTGAGCCGTCCACAAGTACATCTAATGATTCCAGGACTACAGAAGAAGACAGATCTACCGGCCTCTGCTCTAAAACAGTTGACCTTACTTCTTTTGCATGAAAAGTACAGCAACCACGTCCACATCTATACCGATGGATCAACTACGTCGTGCAGTTCCGGTGGTGCCGTGGTGATACCAACGCGAGGAATGACACTGCGCTTCAAGACATCGCATGTCACGACCTCAACGGCGGCAGAACTAACGGCCCTGCGTCGAGCGCTGGAATTCATTGAATCTGAAAGAGCTAGAAAATGGGCTGTGTTCTGTGATTCAAAACCGGCATTACAGTGCACGCAGTCAGTTCTCCGACACGGATGCCATGACCAACTGACATACGAAATCGCGAAACTTTACCATCACGTCCAACAAAAAGGTCACGAGGTCGTTTTTCAATGGGTACCTGGCCATTGTGGAATCAGTGGCAATGATTCCGCCGATAACGCTGCTCGCACAGCACATCAGGAAGAGCAGAGCGTTCCAATTCCGCTTTCGAGGACTGATGCTGCAAAGCAGCTTCGACACCTGGCACGCAGTCTCACAGTGACCGAGTGGAACTCACCAAACTTACGACTCACACGACTGCATCGACTAAACCCCTCCCTGCAACTCCGGCCTCCACTCGGACTTCCTCGACGTGAAGCTACGCTTCTCTGTCGCCTTTGGTTAGGAGTTGCCTTCACAAAGGCATACTCTACATTAATTGGACAGACTGACAGTGGAGCATGCGAGGTCTGTGGCACGGAAGAAAACATCGACCACCTGCTGTGCCACTGTCCACGATACACCCAGAGAGACAAGAACTTGCCAAAGCTTTCCAAAAACTGGACAATCGGCGGCTTTCTGTGCAGGTGCTGCTGGAACACCGCTCCCATCGCCCGTCGGCCCATAAAGCGGTGAAGGCGCTTTTGTGCTTCTTAAGGACGACGGGCTTGTGTGACCATCTGTGACTATTAATGCAATTTCTGTAAGACCACACACGTCAGCGAACTCACCGCAATTTCCTTCTTTCATTCCCTCCTCTCTCTCCCTGTTATCTTTGTTCCCCCTTTCCCGTTCCCCCGGTGTAGAGTAGCCAACCGGACGTTATTCTGGTTAACCTCCCTGCCTTCTACTTAACTTTCCCTCCTCCTTTCCTTCCCAAGAACAACGCCGAACAACTGTGTTTGTTGATTACTTGAGTTGGCACGGCACTTTTACTAAAGGCACATTAGACTGTGACATGAAGCTTACTTCATGCAGTCGCTATCGTTTATTTTTCTGTTGTTTTTCCGATATGCACAAACGCTCCGCACACTCTTTTGCTTTAGGAATTCGACGTAACTCGTTTTATTGCAGTCAAGGCCAGAGAGTATTTTTCGCCAAACAGTCGATTGGACGGCTTTTTCTCTCGCCAACCTCATTTTCTTCTGTAAGAAAACTGAAATAAAAGATTTATTTATTTATTTATTTATTTATTTATTTATTTATTTATTTATTTATTTATTTATTTATTTGAATAAGCAAGGTGAAATTATTGAAAATTTTCAGTAAAAGCGCAAGCAGTTTACTCGGCTGTGGTTAGGAACATTGATCACGATAAACAGCACTTATATTCTGCTATCAGCGCTACGGAAGCCGCGTCAGATATCATGCTAAGGCCTTCGGAAATTAACAGCGCAGCCATAATTTCGATTGTCAAAATTCACATCCAGCATCTGTGTGCATGAGGCAGTGAGAAGGTGCAGGTCTAGAGAAAGAGGTGGAAGTAGAAAACGTTTTTTTTTTTTTTCGCACATACGGGAGATGACTAAAACGTGGTGACGTCCTGGCATACTACAGCAGGGAAGTGCGGGACATGTAGGCGTGCACCATTGTGACGACTGCTCCAGATTGCCGAAAGCTCCTTCCCGGGCCTTTCTCCGGGAAAGGGCTGGTCCGGTACGGCTCGCTGTCCGACCGGCCGCGCGACCAGGAAGGAACAGTCCTCGCGGCGGTCGTCGCAACAGCAAGAACAAGGACCGAGAAACAAGCGCCACTGCCGCTATCGGAGCGCCCGTGTATATGCGAGAGCGTCGCTTTACGAGATGCGGAACGATATATAAAGCTCCGGTCGTGTGTATACTGCTCTGGTATCCTGCGGCCGCGAGACCCTTGTTTTCTCCGTAGTTTTCTTGTTCGTTTGTTTTCTTCTTCTTCCTTGCCTCGGCCGCCCCAGCGCTGCCACGTCGGTTTCGTCGTCACGTCTCACGCTCGGTAATAATAAACCTGACCGGATTCTCGTTTGCCATTTTTCCTCCACGCGACTGGTTGCGTCTGCTGGAGATCTCTGGCTCGTCGCGCGTGTTCCGCCCACCTCGACGGTCGGCTGCAGCGACTTACGCCTGGACCTAGACCCGGGCGAGCGAATGTCTCTTCGGCTGCGTCGAAAACGCACGCGAAGGATACTGTCGGAGAATTGTTGCGCTTGTACATACCAGAAGTGGTTATCGCGCGGAGAGTGGTTTTTGTCTAGCAGTCGGAGTTTATTGCCACTGTGCCGCTATGTAAGTGGTGAAATCATACATATTGCGGGTACAACGATAAATGAACAGTACTCGCGTATATATATATATATATATATTAAAAGCAATTCTTGTTGGGCTTGTTGGTAGCTCTTCATTATAAAATATGAAGACGCCACATAAACCGACACACACACCTGTCCCGTTCTCTTCTCTTGTGTGTGTCGGTTAATTTGGCGTCTTCATATTATATATATATATATATATATATGCGGTTTATTGAAGTACTTCAGAGTGATGTATACAGTAGAGCACTTTATCCGCTTTATACGCTCTGTAACATATAATGTCGGGTCGGTGTTCACAATTTTCGTAGTTTCGGTGCTGTAACATTACGCTACTAATTAGGACAGACTGCTTCCCATTTCTTTTGCGGTTATATATGTTTCGAAAGAAAATTATTACCGCACTACGCGATACGCGCGTTCCCCCATTGAACTGCCCAATATGTCAATATAGTCTCGCATGACGTCACTATTCAAAGAGGGCAAGCCTTCTGTCATCTCCGAGAGTTGCTGATCATGCAGTTGCGTGAGGCGGTGACGAAACGTTGCACGTCGGATCGAGCGTTATCAGGGTTTCGCATCATTATTGCCGTCTTCGCCCATTTTATCCCATTCGTGTCCTAAGCGCGCAGACACACACGATGAGCGAGCTGCACGCAACGTAGAATTGAAAGCACAGCTGGGCTTCGCGAGTATGCCAAACAAGGACTCAAATACAAAAAAACGTGAACGCGATTTCTAAAAGGATAAGCACAACACACGCACGTGAGCACGCGGTTTCTCCTCACTTCCTTGTCACTGCAGGCACGACTCTGTTGCATGCCGTGGCCAGCCACTTCTCACGGCCACCGTTCTGGCGGGATAAGCGGGACGCACGCATGGAACAATTATGCGCGCAGAAGTAGCTTGTTCGCGAGTTGCTGCTTCGCGCATCGACTCCACCCTGCCGCCGTGCCGCCGGCGTGGAGGAAGATGGATGGGCGTGGAGGGGTCCGTGATGAGGCACCCGGGAAGCGCGCGACGAGCGATGGAGACGGAGCGGCTGCGAGCCAACTAGCTGCTCCGGCTGCTCTGTAATGCGGAGACTGTGCATACGAAGCGGGAACGGCGAACATGGCACGTGCCTTTGGAGCTCGCTGCTTATCGTTGTAAACCGTAGGGTCTCCTAGGAAAATTACCTGAGGAAACTCTGGCTCTATATGAGCTGCAAGCCTGCTGTTCAGCCAGCGTGGGAATGATGATGGGCAGTGCGTGGATTAGCCTAAACATCGCCCTTCTGGCTTGGAACGGCTTTCCGACTTTGCAAATGGATCACTTTTAACGAAATACTACTTTATAGATGCCATGATCAGCAATTATTGCGCTTGTGCGTAGATATTAATCTTCGTGCTGTTTTTTGAAGTCTGTGAGTACATGAAAGATTAGAGAGAGAGAGAGAGAAAATGATCAATGAAAAGTAGGGAGGTTAACTAGGACTGAGCCCGGTTGGCTACCCTACACTGGGGAAAGGGAAAGGGGAACGGAAAGATTAAAAGAAGAGAAAGTCCACTGGGGATATCAGTCGGTCACTCAGTCCGGATCACAGACGCTGACTCAATCCAGTATCTTTCAAATATCGCAGCAGCGCTTTTGTGGCCTTTTGTAGCTGCGATATGCGAGGCCATGGTCCCAAGATCTTGTTCAAGGTGAACGGCTTTCCATCTAGCTGATTGAGAGCTGTGCAGAGGTCTTGCCTTTCATCTTCAAAAGATGGGCAGTAGCACAGTAGGTGTTCTATGGTTTCCTCGACACCGCAGGCATTGTACTCGGCGCTATCAGCCATTCCAATCAAAAATGCACATGCATTGGCGAATGCGACGCCCAAACGTAAGCGGTACAGCACTGTTTCCTCATTTCGCGGAAGACCTGGTAACAGCCGCAGTTGCACAGAGGGATCGAGGGAATGCAGTCGATGTTGAATGAATTCAGGAGTGTGCCACTTCTCCAATGTCAAAGAGTGCGCTAGCTTGACTAAGTGTTGGGCTGCGTCGGTCTGCGATAAAGGTATAGAAATGAGGGTTGCTCCTTCGTGTGCTTTCCTAGCAGCTTCGTAAGCGAGATCGTTGCCGGAGATACCGCAATGACCAGGCAGCCACTGAAACACGACGTCGTGTCCTTTCGTGACCATGTGATGGTGCATTTCTCGTATCTCCGACACTAGTTGTTCACATGACCCACGACGAAGAGATGACAGAAGGCATTGTAAGGCCGCCTTTGAATCGCAGAATATTGCCCAATGAAAGATTAGGAAGATAAAGCTTCATAGGAGGCTTTGCAAATCCACGCTCCAGCGACGGCTGTCGCTGGACCGTGACCCGCGACCCGCTGGAGCGTGACTCCAGCGTGTCGCGGGTGACATGATCCGCGACGAAGAGATGACAGAAGACATTGTAAGGCCGCCTTTGAATCGCAGAGTATTGCCAAATGAAAGATTAGAAAGATAAAGCTTCATAGGAGGCTTTGCAAATCCACGCTCCAGCGACGGCTGTCTCCAGAAGCCAATCTCGAAGGCCAGGCTTTTGCTCTGTGCAGGTGCCGGAAGCAATCGCAGAGCCGGAAATACGTCACAGGCGGCATCTTGTAAACACCACCTACAAATAGCGCCACAAGAACATTTGGTGACACAAGCACGACGATTAGACAAATCCGTGTGTCGTTCCTGTGATAGCTCAATGACTGCAACGCCTGAGTTCCTTCGGGTAATTTTTATAGGCGACCCTATATTATTAATTACAAATTTACGTGCCCAAACCACATTCTGATTATGAGGCACGCCCTAGTGGGGGACTCCAGAATAATCTGGACCACCTGGCGTTCTTTTGCGCGCACCTATACCTAGGTACACGGGTTTTTTCGCATTTCGCCCACATCGAAATGCGGCCGCCATGGCCGGGATTCGGTCCCGCGACATCGTGCTTAGCAGCCCAACACCATAGTTGCGAAGCTACCACGGGCTCAGTGGTTGCTTAGTAAGAGGTTGCAAGAGGGTTCAGTGTGAAAGTATGTGCCGTGACGGGAATATCCGAGCCTCAAAGGCCAACTCTCCTGCCGCTAGCTGAACAATGTCAAGGGTTGGTTGGCTGCACTAAATATTAAGATCTACCATCAGCTGATTCGCGAATCGTGAGTAGGCGATCGTGACACCTCCTTGCTTTAGCTGGCGAGAAAAAAAAGACGCTAATTGTACGGCATAATTCTTGCGGGCTTAGGTACACGTGAAGTGCCTGGCCAGACAGTCAAAATTATTCTGGAGTCCTCCACTATGAGGTACCTCGTAACCATATCCTGGTTTTGGCAAGGTAAAACCCTACACCTGAAATGATTATTTTTTTACGGCACAATCGCTCCGCAGCGGCAGCGCATACTCCACGTAGGCACAAACAAACACGCCCGTATAAAACTTACTTTTCGAGTGATAGTGGTTTTAAACACGTGTAGCTCTTCAATGGGAGACTGGGCCCGTTATACCTGCGGCAGGCAAACCGACTGCTTTGTCGTGTGCGTTCATGTGCTAAAAGGGTCCCTTCACGAAATGATCAATGAAATTCGGTTATCGCATCGAAATCATAGTCCAACAAAAGCACGCCGCATAGCGACTTTGGATTCTCCATACAACAAGTATTGTGTATGCCTTGCGCGGAAATGGCTTTCGCTACGCGGGATCACCAGTACCTGCTCGAACATAATAAAAATGACTGCTCCTTCTGTTGACAGGACTACGCATAAGCAAATTGTTGCGTCAGTCACAGCGTCGGAAAACGAAAATGTGAAATGAAAAAAAAAAAAAATGTCATTTATCACACTGCCATTGGGAATTTTCCCATTCTCAAGCGTTCCTCCATCTTGTGGGCTTCCGCAGAAGCGATTTGCATAAAGGGAAAATTCTGCCAAGAAAGAAAATGTAATGAAACGATATTCAGCGTCCACTGCCTCGCGGTCGTTAACAGATGGATGTGCTATGAAGCCATAGAGGAGGCAGATGTGATCATCCGTATCTCGCGCATGAAGTAGTGACACTCTTTCAACTCATGAATGATCACTACTACCGGTGATACCCATATATCACATTATCGTGGCAGCGATGCTACACTTGCGTCCCAACGCAACGCTCCAGATTCATAGTCTGAGTGTACTCATGAGCGAGTACAATACGCTGAGGCTGATTGTGAGCCTGTGGAAGAATACAAGATTGATCGGATCACATCTGTTCCGGCAAATAAATATTACAGGCTGTTTCTAAACGACTTTTCTTTCTGAAGCACGCAGGCGAAACGGCGTGGCGGGATTGAAACGCTTTTGAGCAGTGAAACGCTTTTGACCAGCAAACAGAAAAGGAGGCGCGAAAATAAAATAATTGT
The DNA here is from genome assembly GCF_023375885.2 of Dermacentor andersoni. Taxonomy (NCBI): domain Eukaryota; kingdom Metazoa; phylum Arthropoda; class Arachnida; order Ixodida; family Ixodidae; genus Dermacentor; species Dermacentor andersoni. Next base: position 144,146,826 of record NC_092817.1, on the reverse strand, counting down.
AAGCCAAGCGTGTTCCCTAACTTAGGGAGTGGATCTAAAAGTCCCCATCGTTCCTGTAGCATATTCTCCCCAACAGACCAAAATGTGCATCCGTACAAGACTGTGTATAGCCAGTTCCGATTCATCAGCACAGCGTTGCACCTCGGAAGTGGTCTGCTACGCGCCGTCTGGCCTATTGCGCACAACGCGTATACGTTACCAGAAATAAACTCGGGCACACACTCAGCGCCTTAGCTTCAAATTTGTCTATATCCGCTGAAGTATTAATTAGTAATTAGATTAAATCAGTTCTGCTGAAATCTCTGAGGTGGAACAAGAATTATGAAAGGTAAAAAAAGCAGAAAATATTATCACCCCCTACGATTTTGTTTACGTAGTATTCCCATTTTTTCTCAGCTCCCTTTCTGCGTGCTGGCAATCCACTACTAAATATTTAGGTACCAACTAGCCTAACAAGCTGCCCTGAAAAGCTACACGTCAAAAGCCTACTCAATAAAACCGACAACAGGAAACATCAGGTGACAACGCGAGTTCGATACACCAGAAATGCACCTCTTTGAGCCATCGCTTACTCGACCCATCCCCATCTCGAGCTTTATATACTTTCCTCCGGAACGCAATATGCAGACGCAGTTCACGGTCTCGAGCACTTCCCTGCGGCTATGTAGTACGTCGTGTATGACCCGGCAACGGCCGCCGCAGCGGCAACTGCGGAATTCTCGAGGCGCACTGCAACGCACGACTGCCGCAAGCCCGAAGAAGGAACGCGGCTAAGGCCGCGGAAAAACGGGAGTGCCGCGCGCGCGCGCTCGACTCGTTCAATGAAAAATTCCCACGAGGCACGCCCGTATGTACCGACACGTCTCTCACTGGCCGAGGAAGTAAACAAAAAGCGGGGGGGGGGGGGGCGGGGGGGGTTGCAACGCGCACCGTCTCGCACTGCACGGGAATGCGCGCACAACAGCCGCATTCCTCTTGGTGGGGGGAGTCCCAGTGGAACTCGCCTTCACCGCAAGCCGACGATGGCCGGACGCCTGCGTCAGCCGTATACCAGGGCTCGCTCTGATCCTCTCGCAGAGCCCATAGCCGTCGCCTGAGCCGTGCCGCCAAGATCAGCCAGCCGTTGCTTCTTCCTCGAGACGAGCACCAGCGCAGCTCCACAGGCGAGGCGGCTACCTTCTCCTTTGCGGAAACGAGGCACCAGGGAACCCGACGACGTCGACACGTTCACGCGTCTCTGCCGCCCTTGCAGCAGCAGCCGCACCCGCTGCCTGCATACGGAATCGCGCGTCCGCGCGTACCTGCCGAGAAGCGCGGCAACGGGGTGAACAAACTCCAAAGACCATTTTAAAATGAAGGGCAGAAGGAAATGGAGTAGGCGCCGGTAAAGCGGATGAGCATGTTTTAATCCCGAGTGAGTGAAAGAAGGTGTATCATGCCAGGCGTATCGTTCGCGCTGCCTGTGGCCTTGTTCTCGGCGAACTGTCGGTTCGGCGTGATGTATAATCTCTGAAATGAGGTAGAATATCAATGTCTCCAGGCTAGTGAAGGGATTTGAGTGAAATTTAACCATATATAAGGCTTCAAAAGTAATGCTGAAAGACGCTACAGGCCCTGCGAGGATGAATGTTTTCTCTGGTGACATATGTATTGCGGCCGTTCTCGGTGACCTCGGTGACCCATTCACCATCCTTTCAGCGGGTCTCTGTATCGTGTCGCCATCGACGTTGTCTTCGTCATGCTTCATCTCTGTTGTCATTACCTTTGTCTTCTATGCCTTTGTGAGATGCCAAGTCTGGTCGTACTCGCAAAGTGGGGGCACTTAGGCAAAGAATTAATGTGATGGCATCAGAAAACTTAACAGTGCAGAGGAGCACAAACATAATGCCACATTTCAGTCACAATAAAAACGTCTTTAGTCGGTGCGGAGCGCTTATTACTTGCCTATATAACGTACTACCTCCAAGTTGGGCTCCTAAATTTAAGCAGTGTTTAGTCTACTTTAGAGTTCCCGAAGCTCTTTGGCACCATTCTTGGAAATCATTACAAATACAAAGAAGGAAAAGGTTTCGGCTTCCGACACATTTCGTATCGGATTTCGTGCCGTAACGCATCGCTTGAAGCAGTACCGACAACAAATTTCCGGGTCGACACGCTGGCACCTTCTGTACGCTTTGATCCTTATATATGTGATGAACTATACAGGAGTATACAAATGTAGCCTGGTATGCAACATTTCCATTTGCTTCTCAAACTGCAGGACCTAGCTACGTCGCCTTCAACGCGGCGAGCATGAACCGTAAATTCAGTGCAGAGAAGCCGACGTAGCCGAGCCTTCGGGATCTTGAGCGAATGCTGTCAAAGCTGTGACCGCATGTCGTAGCTGTTGGGGCATGAACGCGTGCAGGAGCAGGATACTCCTGCACAGGAAAATTTCCTATGGTGCTCCTAATGTAGCTGCTATACACTCATCTATATTTCTTTTTATCTTCCTTCTAATGACGCTTTATTCCTGCGAAGTCTTTTATTTGTTTACCTAGTACTTTGCTACCTGCAGATGGTGTAATGCCCCGCGAGTACTGAGATCACGAAGCAGCACAAACATGACAATTACAAACGGCGCCCGCAAATGTCTTACAACGGGCAAATTTCTCCATTGTATTGTTTCTCCATATATATATATATATATATATATATATATATATATATATATATATATATATATATATATATATATCCAAGATGCAATTTACTTTATCAAGGTTGCCGTTCATAGACCGGATTGTTCTTATAGTAAACACTCCTGAAATTCACTTAGCTCTCTGAAACACAGATAACCGAAAACTGATAATTTTCCACCATGTCCCTTAATCATTGCCACTTTCACATTCTTCCCACACGTTGTGTCTTCACATTCCCAACATGCCCTACAAATTTCATGGCACGATTCCCAATCGTTAGCTCAGGCTAAAAGGGAGCCATGAAAAGAGACTACAGATCAGTTTGAATTAATGTCGCACCATTTCATACCTCTATAGTCATTAATCTCCCGGTAATGTGGTGTACATTAGAAGACAAAATGACATCCAAAGTTCACCTTTTCTTTTCTGGTCCAAAAGTCCAGTGCCGATACGTCAGTGGCACGTCACGGATTTCGAAGTCCTTTCTTTTTCTTCTTCATATTTGCGCCATTGTGGCTCAGTTAATGTTCTTGAAACTTTCCGTGTTTTTTTTGTTTTTTTTTACAATGCAATGAATGTAGTCCATTTTTACCACTAGAACATTCGAGACCAGAACATACACCGTAAAAATTCGTGACGTGATTGCGAACTGGAACAGGGCATCTTAAAGGCGGCGTGGCCACCTGTCTTTCATTTTCCCCTCTTTTCTGGCTTACCAAGCTCCTTCTTATGGTAACACTGACTGTTACTTTTTTATGCTGTTAAAGGGTTTTATTATTACAGCTGAACTTAGTTCTCACTTTAATTGTCCCTTTAAATTTGCGCCATTAGTTTGCATTGCCATTGCTAGCAAACGTTAGAAACAATGCTCTCTCCAGCATAAAACGCAATAACAGCTTCCAAATTGTGGCAGCATGTCAGCTGCAGTGGAAACATACGGCTCAATCAAACAAACACCATTAACTGGACAAGGTAACGGGCTGAAGGTTGAAGGATGGTAACCTAAGGTAAGTTAACGTTGAAGGATAAGATATGGCGTAACTTTTGCTATAGCACAGTACTTTCAAAACATCAACCTAATAGAGCAATGCAAATGTTGCCTCCTGACATTTATTGCAGCCGCATATCATACCAGTATTTTATGTTCATATTTTATATTTCCATTATAACTACACTCATTTTCAACAACTAGGTTCACCCAGTAGTTTATTCAACTTTTTTTTCGATAAAGTTGTGAGTGAGTGCTTTGTGCTGTCGCTTGCTACGCTTCGTACCTTTGCGGGCTACGTGACAGTGCCCACAGAAACAGTTCGTGTGTACGTGCGTGTGTGTGTTTGGTTCTTTTTTTTAAATCCTTCTCTCTCTCATCTATTGCATCCCCTTGCCCCTCCCCCAGTACAGGGTAGCCAACCGGAGATAATCTCGGGTTAACCTCCCTGTCTTTCCTATGCCTTTCTCTCTCTCGTCTTGGACGTTCGCACGGTTTTACCAAGTTAATAGCCTAGAACCTTTTTTCACCATCTCATCCCTTGAAGAGTTGAACATTCGAAATTGCATTCCAAGGCGGCAAGACCAACGTGATTCCACAATGCTTCAATTTGCATCCAACAGAAGTCCCCTTTTAGTTGTTGATTTTTGCTCCTCCATTGTTTCTTGCACTCCCCTTATTTCAGTCGGCATTTCCTGTACCGGCTAACGATACCTGTTTGTCCAGGCCGCTTCCCAGAACGCGAGGCAGAAGCAACAAGGTCGAGGTCGAGGCGAAGTAAAAATAAACGCCCAGTTTTTGCCTGCGCTATTGGCTAACAAAAAGCGGATCTTTTCGCTTGAGTGAGCGGTCAGGACAACTTGGGCTCCATAAAACAACGACCTGAAAGCTTTCAGGGTAACTACAAAAAAGGCTGTGTATATATATACACGGAATCAAAACTCTTTCCGCACAGTACGCTTCGTTCGTGCAGTTCCGCAATAGTGAGACTTATCTCGTCAGCGTCACGAAGCCAGTTGGTTGCTGGACCTTGCACTCATGTTTACAGCGGAAACTTAATACACAGAAACATAAAGAAACAAGTAGACTAGGTGAGCGCTGGTTATACGGTATATACAAGTCTACAGTAGAGAAACGCGGCGATGCCTTTTCTTCCTGAAGTGTTTCCCCCTGCTTGAAAAGAGCTTGACTTCGCTGAAGGGGTGACGCGCATGCACAGTGCCAGCCAAATAAAGGCTTATGCGCGAAAATACAACGCATGTATATTAGAGTTCAATGAACACTACGATCACCATCAGCACTTTCTCTATCTGTTACCTTCCTAATGTCCCTTTCCTCTGCGCAGCGTAGCAGGCACGAGACAAAGCTCCTCCAGCCGAGCTCTCTATTTTTCACACATTATATACATGTTCTCTAATGCTAATAAATAAATAAATAAATAAATAAATAAATAAATAAATAAATAAATAAATAAATTGTCAAGGTGTTTATTGGCAGGGTAACAGTTGCAGGATCAGCAAGAAACTCCAAATGTGAAGAAATCTACGGGTCTTTGCTCTGCTCAGAGAGCATGTCATCGATGGCATGTTCTGACAGAGCAAAGTTGAGGTGGCAAAGACTGTGTGCGTCAGATGAAATCGGTGAGCTTGAGAGAGCGTCGGCATCGGTGTGCTTGCGTCTGTAGCAGCACCCGACCCGGATATCGTACTCTCCCAAACGGAGCGCCCAGAGAGCGAGAACAGCCAGCACAGCACGTGGTGGTGCGTCACTTTATGAAATGCGTGGCCATATAGACAAAGATGAAATTTCGTAAGGCCCAAGAGCATATGACTAAACAATACTTCTTTTGTGTAACAGAGTAGTTTAGCTCCGACTTTGTGAGCCGGTGTTAAGAACGGCCCGCTGAGGTGCAAGTTATCCCAGCCAGTTGCGACAGCGGCGTCAATTTTTCTTGGAAAGCCACCGTTACGCTCTAGCCTCGGCACCGTTGTGACTAAACACGATCGGCGGACCAACTATCGTTACTGAACCCGCCACCGCCGATCTGATCTGCTATGAGCGGGGGAGTTGCCGAGGGAACGGCTCCGGAGGCCCCTTGCCACGCGCCGTTCAAGACGCAAGACTATGGATAACCGGCGGCCGCGCTGCGGGGGTCAGCTCGGGGAATCGGATGTGCCGCTCCTGACGTCAGCTCCGAGTTCTGCGAATGTCGTCTGACGTCGGTTAGGGACCGTGAACCTGTGCGGAAGTGTGTGTGTGTAATCCCTCGTGCAAAGAGGCGGCTCGTCTACTGGTCGAACGTTTCCCTCACCTAGAGATCGAGGGTGGACCGAGGGTTTATGAACCGCTGTTGGGCGGCTGCTCAGTGCACTTTCTCTCGCAGTCATGCTAGACTGATGAACTGCAACGTCCTTATGTATATACTGTAAGTAAACCCATATTCCTCGTTCTAGATGAGAAGCAGCCCTCCCCTTCAACAACGTCCTCAGCGTGGATTAGTTGAAGGACAGCATGGGCCAGCTACCATCTAATTTATGCCCGACTCCAATCTTGACAACTGGTTACGAAAGTGGGATTGACCTCACAATCCTCACACCTGTTAGCCAGGCGGATCTCGAGCATATTATACACAGCGACGAAGAAGTGCCAATCAGTCATGCATGGTTCGAGAAGGCTGGGATAGCTGGTTGAAGGGTTTGACTTCAATATTGCAGCGTTGATAGAGTCGTACACCCGCACCTCCACGAATTGTCAAGGTGTTCATTCACAGGGTATGCAAGCAGCGAGAGGTCGAACTCGGTGCGGCAGTCATAACCCTGCGAGCAATCGTGCAGTTCGGGCCCCGAGCATAAAGTGCCGGTGATGCGCCTGACTGACCAACACATCTTCGTTACAAAATAAATAAATAACTAAATAAATAAATATTTACGCATCTGTTCGGATCTTTCCGAGCTCCGTAGTTCACAGCGCCGTTGCCCACAGTGCACAGTCGGTGTGCGTGCATCCCATACGTGGTACCGATGGTGCTTGTACAATGTAAGGTCGTTTCAACTGAGCGCAGCTGAGCTGCAGTGTTGGTAGATGCAGAACTGACATGCAGTCGTGCTTTTCGCGGCATCCATAAAGAGAACTTATTGTCGTTGCGCGATGTACGATGCCTCCACTCAGGCCCGGACTAACTTATGGGATAAGGGGGCTGCAGCCCTGGGTTCCCGACTGCCAGGGGACCCTTTTAAATATGTTTCCTTGACGGGACCTGGAGTAATGTTGATGAATCCGTCACCAGCACCAGGGCGTCGTCGGAAATGTTTGTTTACGCTAGACGTTGTAACACGCCGTCTTGGGAGCGTTCTACCACAGCAATATTTAAAAAGTCTTTTATAGTAGCCGAAATAGTTCCGATTGATAAAGGCTGGGGGAAATTCACGAGCACGCTAAGACAGCACCGACCGCCGAGAGGTATTGGTCTCATGGTTGACCCAATCTTCTGTTGTTGAGGCAAGTGGCAAAGATCTTGCTGAACAGTTTGCCACCCAAATAATATACCGGAATGATGTGCTGAAGAGAGTCGTGGTTTTTAATACTCAGGTTTGGCGCCGTGGCTGCTGAACAAGGTATGGCGTACAGGAGCAGCAAAAAAGCATTTAGTTCCCTAGTTCCCCTAAAAACGACCATTTTTTGGAGCATTCAAGCGGTGGTGCCGAGTTGGGCCAGTTCCTAGTTAATATATTTAACATAATTAATCAGAATTTGGCAGCGGATTGCCAGTGTTGTCTCTGCAGACCGGAGACCAAATAACAGTGAATCACTTATTTGCTTCCGGGTGTAGAACACTCAGCTTTATTGCCCGACATTTTTGAAAGCGATAAATTCTCCATGTTGCAATATTTCCTCCCATAATTAATGCAGTCAACCGCGCAAAAGCGGCATAAACGCCTGAGATTTTCACACGCAAGAAAACTAAGTAGTACTCGCAGCGAACGAAAGGAGAAGGTCAACGCGCTGAAGAAAATTTTGCATTCTGCGCGCGTATTTCACTCTCCGCGCTCCAGCCCAGGCAGCCACCTCTCCAAACTTCCGCCTTTAGAAACGCCATTTATGTGCTTGACAGCAGCGTGTATTTGTCTAAGCACACCCCCTTACCGCTACATCCCCCACGAACCCCCAAGCGTTTGTAACCGGCGAGGAAATACCATTTGTCACTACTTGTCACTGATACTACTTGTCAGATTATAAAGTTCATTCAGCGTGCTCCGAAGCCGCTAGCGGTCAGAATAAATGGTCGCAAGTATGATTTACGAGTGAACAAATTTGTAACCGTAACATCCCCTTTATCCACGCACACACATACCGTATACTAAGCCGCCCCCTCCCCCTCGCCCCCTCCGACCCTTCCTTTGCATCTCACTTCCACACGATGAAACCGTGGTATGAGTCTCCCGCTGGTAGGAGATCTTTCGTGGCGGGGGTTGTGGTCTCAGTGAACGAAAAATTTTCTCGACGTGCTCGCGAAGATACTTCTGTTAATCACTGCAGACAAACCAAGAACTCTCGGAAAATCGTTGTCGGGGTCCACCGCGGTGCGTACAAGTTTGTCAGTGTCATGCAGCTTCCGCCGCGACAGCCCGCATACCTTTCTCTCTGGGCTTGTCTAGTAGCTTCGCTGCACTACAGGTTGTCTCTTGGCAATGTCTGGCTTCATTCCTGCTCCGTCGTAACTGTTACTCAAAGCGATGCGCCCGCCGGCTTCTGCTCGTTAAACTTTGAGTCTTAGATATACAAACGTAAACTGCGTCACATCATGCTGCTATAGCATTATAGTACAATTTTCGCACGTCTGTCGGCTGCATTTCGCTCGCTATCTGACATTTCTCCCTGCGCGTACATGGGATCAGAAATTCATGGTCAGCAGCACCTGCAACCAAGGCTGTGAAATTGTACAGCTGACATCCGGACCCAAACTTCCTCCTACTCCAAGGTAGCGGTTGATATTTGTAAAATATGTACAGGTAGTCCACGAGGCCCATCCCACAAACATGAAAACTAAATGGAATCCATATGGGTCCAGGCAAATAAATCTGCTGCATTCTTAGCTTTCAATTGTCCAAAATTGTGCGAGTACGTGCGTAGCAGCATCGAACCATAGTTGTATGCCGTGTGTTTGACTTCACAAAGAGAACCTCTTTTTTTTGCGCTGATGTCTAGATGCTGCAGAATGAAATAAAAGTGGGCAAGCAAGTTGGTGCACTTTCATAGCTGTATACCTGAGCAGTGGTCAGGGGCTGATTTCATATTGGATGCTGAACTTATATAGGTTGCGTCACTAGCCCGCTCCAAATCCATCGGCGTACATTAAATGAGCGAGCAAATACTGTTCGGTCATCGAGATCTTCATGGTGTCGCTCGTTCATGCTTTCTTTCACTTCTGCTTGATGCGAATGAAACACGAGGTCAGTGGGTACGAACGTACTTGCTCTGCAACTGGAAATTACATTTCTTGATTAAGCGGCTACGTTGTACTTACTGTCACCACGAATCACCTACAGCGAGTAGTAAACTCTCGCGACGCTGCGTGGGTATTGATTTCACTAAGGCTGCCATATAAGTGCGTATATGCGCGCGTAATCGAGGTGCCTATGAGAAAATTGTGAGTAAACATTACGTTTGGCCACCGTATCCCTCCCCCCCCCCCCCCGCTTGCATCGCAAACGAGGTGCGTTCGTTTAGCGATGTAGACTCAGAGGGGCGCACATGCTATTACAGCGAATGCACGCGGAAACTGAATGTCGGCGAGTGCCAGACTTGGGCGGCCTTGCCGCAGACATCATCGCCGCAGCGCAGCCAGCCAGCCAGACCCGTGCGTCGAACGGGGGAAACAGAGCGCGTAGGAATGGAAGGGTGGCTGGGTGGTCGTCGTGGGGAAGGAGGAGAGAGGGGGGGGTGCAGTTGGTTCGCTTGGCCCCGACTCGCCTGAAAAACTCCTCCACGTGGCCACGGAAAGCGGCCCAGACTCCCTTTCGGCCTCTGCTAAATCGCGCGTTTTCACTTTTCCCGGCCTGCTTTTGCCCGGCCGCCAGCAGCATTGTACGCGCCGTCCGAGTAAGGGTGTCTGTATAGCATGGAGGTCTGCTTTCACCTTTTAAGAGGAAGCTTTAGCTCGAGTGCTCCTATCTAAATACATGTAAAAGGAGAATTCGTTTTTCTCGGCAACCACTGCACCAAATTTGACGAGGTTTGTTGCATTTAAAAGACAAACTTAAGATCTAGTGACTGTTGGTTTCGAATTTTTAAGTTAGGTTGTCAATTTTTTACTAAAAATTGGCAAAAATCGAAAATTTTCAGAAAACGAAACTATCAAGTTTACAACTCTGTTACTCAACCACTGAAAATGATAATACAAGTCTGTGAATTGCATCTAATAGTACATCTAAAGCGGACAAAATTGATATGTTACACATGAATATAAAAAAAATTTAATCGTAGGGAAATACAACTTTTGCAAAACCATTGTAACCAAGGTAACAAATTCACGTAAGATGTAAAACGACATATTGAATTTGTCCGCTTTGAATGATCTAATGGATGCCGTTTACAGAACCGCGATATCAGTTCTTGATGCAGAGCTATGAATTTGTAAACTTCGTGCTTCTATTTTTTTCAAACGGTCAAATATTTGAAAATCATTTTAACAAAATTCAAGCCCTAAATCGAAATTCCGCTTCCAACAGTCACTAGAATTTAACTTTCTCTCTCAAATGCAACAAATTTCATTAAAATCGGTTCAGGGGTTATCTCAGAAAACCGTTTTTGCATTTTTACATGTATTTGAATAGGCCGCGTCGGAGTTGGGCCCGAGCTAAAGCTTCCTCTTAAGCGCAATTGTTAGCGCCACTGTCTAGTGCCAAACTCGGTGGACGATGACCAATGCGACATCAGGTTTCTCGTCTCCTTCGGAGAACAACGACAATTTTCATAGATCGGTGCAAACTTTTTTGAAAACTACGTATATCTTAAACATTTCGTCCATTGTGCATATAGGTCTTCAATGTCGGTCTTCGACGTCCATTATAATGTCGTCACCAAACTTACGACGGCGAGTGCTGGCTCACGTTCAGGGTACAGCCTCATTACGATGTCGCCAGTGATGTCGCTTACATCCACTAAATAAGCGTCCACCGACCTGGTTAATATTCCGGGTAGCCCTGCTGTGACACCCAGCGAACACTGCTCGGTGCACGTACGCAGCAGGCTTCCGAGGTCTCCGGCGTAGGAAGTGCGCCTCGCTGCGTGCAGAAATGTATAACGCTTGTTTAGGACCAATTTCTTAAGCAGTTTACGAACTGCAATTTCTAGCGGGAGTGAGACTTTCCCATTGTTTTGCTGATATATTGACCATAGCTCGCCACGACATCAAGTTCTAAAGAAACAAAGAAGAATGACCGTTTTATTGTGATAGCTCTACGCTTCAGGCAGAATTGTAGTTTGTGGACAGGAATCCTTGGAAGTCTTCGGCGGTATGCATGGCAGCCAACTTACAGGAATGCGCAAAAGGCTCCTTGTTCCATATAGCATAACTTAGGCAAAAGAATACTTTTGTTTCTTCCGACTATGATTGCTTAGGACAGTATCAGGCACACGACTAAGCTAGTTAAGCAGAACAAGGCTTCTTAGCACCTCCTCGCTCCTGGTGCACGATGGCAATGTTCATGACCCGCCGTGGTTGCGTAGTGGCTATGGCGATGTGTTTAGTTACGAAGCCCGAGGGCGTGCGATCGAATCCCAGCCACGGCGGCCGCATTTCGATGGGGGTGAAATGCAAGAACGCCCGTGTACCGTGCATTGGGTGCACGTTAAAGAACCCCAAGTGGTCAAAATTAACGCGCAGACCCACCCATGCGGCGTGTCTCATAATCAAATCGTGTTTTTAGCGCGTAAGACTACAGAGTGTTTCTCTTTCTTCTTCTTTTTTTTAATGCCTCAAACCGGGGCCAAATGAACATAAATGGACAAAGAATTCCCTGTGGCTCAGTTAGAGTTCGAAGGGGATAGGTTCGGGAAATATTAACTGAAGAAGATACTTTTCCCTTGGCAATAAAGTTCAAGGGAGAACAGTCACGTCACAGCAGCAAATAAACCTGTACCTGTATTTAACTTTGCAGTGAAACTATAAATTACTCTTTGTGGAGAGAGCGCAGTCAAATGGATCTGCCACTTTCTTTTACACATAAAATAGGAGGTAAGCGAGTTCGTGCATGTTAATAGCGAAAGTTGGGAAGCGCAAAATGTAGACTTGAGAAGAGCCAACTCTTAAGGGAAGTTTTGATTTAAGGAAACTGCTGGGGGGATACGCAGAAGCTATCAGAAGTTAGACAAGATGCACCGCAAGAAAAACAATTAAAATACAGGTACGCCAATAAGAACCATATTTTCTTCTTCGTGATTTTATTGTATTCAATATTTTTTATTTGAATATTTATTTATGGTATATGTTTCTTCTTTTGTTAGGGAGCAGGGTTAATGTGATGCCGAAAGTCAAACGTGAATAAGCAAGAACAATGCAGAAAATACTCTCTTCGCGAATAAAAACCCGTCTCAAGTCACAGTTCCTGCACTTAAAGGTCCTTCCTGTTTCAATGAGAATTAATAGAGAAAGAAAGGTAAGAAAAATGTCAGCACAATTCTATTTTGTGTAACGCCGCTTGTGAAGTCAAGCGAATCGTATCCATTGCTCCAATTCTAAATCTTCTCTCCGCCTCCTTTAACGTCGCAGCTATCGATGAATAGGTGCGACATAGCAGGGATACCAATAGGGGGAAAGTTAGAATGGTGGGGAAAGGAGGATATGAAGAGCGAAAGAAGGTCTTCAACGCAACTTAAACGGTAGCTGTGCCCACAAAACACTGTTTTTCATTCTTCAAAACGGATCACGATACTTATGTGCATTTTTACCGCTGTTTAGTCGGCGCTGCGACCGTGCAAAGGATTGTAATCATGCGGAACAACTCCAATGAGAAGAACGTCGCACTCTGGAGAGCTGTGCGCTTTGGTGCGTATCGAATACCCGGCCCCACAAAGTTATCCACCCCGATTCGGTGGCCATACGCATGACTCAGTGTCCTCTGATGCGTGTACGTCGAACTGTCTCGGCAATTGGGCAGTTTAGAATATGCTGCTAAGGTTGGCGCAGTTTACGCTTGAAGCACTGTTTCATTTGTATTTCTTTATGTGAAAGCCTACTGATAAGACAGAGTGTGTCTGGTTTGAGATCTGTGTCGATAAAAAGAAAACCGTAGTTGTGACTGTCGTACTGTCGCACTGTTCTCGTGTGTTTGGTGTGTATATACATTGCGCATATTGCTGTGCTGACGCGTTCGCGTCTGTATTTTACTGGAAAGGTTGTTTTCCCGAGAAAGCAAAAACTGCAGTCATCTATGCCTCTCTTCTCGCACCTTTTATTTTCTTAAAAGTGGTACGGAGAAACAGAAGCCATGTCCCTTTCAGTCTTTCACAAGTAAACGTATACACCATACCTGCTTTAGGTCGAGACAAAGCGTAATCGTCGCTAGTGCACTTCGGCCACTATATTGAAGCGATTGTTTCCGCTCCATTCTATGCCTCAGAACAACATTCATTTGGACTAGATGGTGCTTACTTGAACTATTCATACTTGAATACTTGAACATACCTGAACACCCTTGAACTATTCTGAAGTCTATTCCATGCCGCTCTTATCATCCAACGTTCACGGCTTACTGATCCGACTGATAACGAGGGCGGGGCATCGCTCTGACCACTGAAAAAAACATGGAAAACTCGAAAGTGAATAGCAACAGAAAAGGCATCGCTGCATAATCGCGGCATTGCTCGAACAACCGTCACGCGCTTCTCAACACTGCGGCATCCTGAGCTCTCCCATTCCGTAAGGTCATCCGTATACGAAACAAGAGTGTTATTTGCATCCAGGTCCACTTAATAATCTCTGTGTGCTTCTTTCAAGTATGCTGACAGCGCCATAAAAGGAAAATTGTAAAAATTTCTCCCAATAGTCTGTGGTTGCAATTCTGTTACAACAATCGGACTCTCGAGCTGCAAAGGCATCGAGCGCGCGTAGCGGGGATAATGAAAGCAGAACTAGCTATAAACGAGGCTCGCATTTGTCAGAAACCACTATCAAGGTGCGTGCTGACTTAATAGTTAATCGCAATATCAGTCCAGGGCCCCGTCTATCAAATGGTGGTGTGTCCACGGCCAAAATATACATTTATTATTTCTCTACAGTATACTATCGTCCTTACTTTATTCCCACGCGGCTATCTATAAACATTTGCTCATAACTTTCCGCAGCATCATGCTACCTCGCCTTATGTCAGCTCGCCATCGCTCGAAACTTTAGAGAGACAGAGAGTTCTTATGAGAGATACTATGATTATTCACAGTCAGACCTGCAAGCAGGTCTGACTGCATGCAGGTCTATGGTCTATGCAGGTCTATGCCGAGCCGAGGACGACTCGGCATAGCTTCGCGAACAGCTTTCCATTTCAGTCATTGTGCTTCGGTATCAAGCGTCTGCACTAGAAGGCTTACAGATCAATGTCAGTAATTCTTGTCGCCACGAAGCTTCGCACCTGAAGCCCAGTGTTCATCCTGGCCAAGTCAATTTCTGTACGTTAACACATATAATCCTTCTTTATCTTGGCATACGTCAACCGGACCTGCCAGATGTTCTGTATAGCCGTCACTGGTAAAGTACAGCGCCAAACACGCCCGGCGTTGGCTTCAATTATATTCTTTCTAGCTTTCATTACAACTTTCCTACACCCTGCAAAACTTTCGCGCCTGAAATAGCACCCGCCTAATAACCCGACATAGCCCAGCCTATGATTTGCTATACGCTAAATTTCGCACCTCTAAAATCTGATTTCAGGGAGGAAAAGTCAACGCGAAGTCAGTACTAGCGTATTGGATACGTTGAAGCAAGTTTTCAATAGGGTATATGTATAGTTGAGGGGGCCAAATATGAATTACTTGCTATGCTCATTATTAACGCGAAAACATTATACGCCCCATAACGGGAAAATCTTTCCGCGTCGGCGGGACCGAAAGATGCTACCAAAAATGGCCGACGGTGCAAAGAGTACAAACACTTCGAAAAATGCTCGGATTGATGCCACATTCCTCGGTAAGGTACCTGTGAACAAAGTAAATTAATGGCTTTGAAAAGGAAATTTTAAACATTTTACTCTGGGTGGCAATCGGACCCGGGCCTCCGGGGTGCGAGGTAAGCACGCTTCCGCGACACCACTGGCGGCTCCACGGTTCTGGCTGACCAAAGGTGTGCCTAGTGCATGCGTCATTCCGCACGTGACGGCGCAGCGAATGGGGAGGAGGTGGCGCCACGTAATGAGTGTGGGAAGACGAGCACGTTCATGACGTTCCGCCGTCTGCGAACTGAAAATTCTTGCGAAATCACTTTGTTTTAAACGCCTCCCATTGAGTTAAGTTGGTGCATTGTAAAGTTTGACAAATGGCCGAAGTGGCAACGGCTAGAATTCCTGGATGTGCTCGCACCGAAAGCACGTTGCGCACCAGCACCTTTTTTTTTTTTTTCTGTGGAGGGGGGGGGGCGACTTCATCTTTCTTCCGGGGAAATGTGTGTGTGTGTGTGCAGGGTGGGGGGGGGGGGGAGTTGAACCGGCGACCTCTCGCTCTTTTGCTCAAAACCATACCCACTGAGCCACCACGTCGTGTTATAGGGAAATTCAAGCGCGCTTGTTATTTCCCTATTGCGGACTTACTTGGGACATGCACAAACGTGGCTCGCAACTTTTTGACTTAATTGATACACATGTGCAAGCAAGCACGCGTGCATGCTTCTTACAAAAAAAAAAGAGAAATGAAAACGAAAAGCGAGAACTGGGAGGCCACGGCACCTTCCGTGCTCTTTCCCCGACGCGTTTGCCAAACGGAATAAGTAGAAAAACAACGCCGGAAATCTCCAACAATGAGCGAATTCTTACGTAGCAGCTCGAATCGGTTGCGCAACAAATTTATTATGATTATTATTTCTTTTTTCTTTTTTTGCTCTCCTCTCGTCCGTTTCTGCTCGTTCGCGAAGGTAAATTGGGCGCAGCGACCCGGGCCGATAAGAAGGCTGGAAGGCGGCAGCGGGCGCAGGCACGCGGCACTCCCGAGCCCAGCAGGAATGCGCCGGCGCATTGCGTCCGGCCCGTGGAGGGGGGGGGGGGGGGGGGGGGGGGGGAACCCGCGATATGGCTGAGACCACGCCAACTCGTGGGCAGAGCATGCGGTCAGTGGACTGAAACGCGAGCACCCACATGCTGGCATACGGGGGAATAGAGGGAGAATGAAGGGGAGGAAGGGAAGGGAGACACATTGCACCACATCGGACTGCTGTTTGCTCGGATTCGCCGCGCACACAGCGGTCCGGCGTCAAGCAAAAAAACAACGACGCAGTATGCCGGAATGAGAAGGAGAGACACGCTCGACAAGATAGCACGCCATCACGTACGGCTAGCCCGCGTTATACACGCCGGCCGGAGCCCTGCTTGCGTGCCCTTTTCGACGCGTGCTGAGGCTGACGTGAAGCTCGGACCCGAAGGTTGACGTTGGCAGTCGCGCGTGCCTGTTCCTGGCTCGTTATTATGTGGATCGCGTTGCAAAACACATCCTGTCCTTCCGCGATACTCGGGGTTAATGGGGTGTGAGGGTCGCCTGTGTGCAGGTGTTTTCCTCACTAGTGTGTTTGTTTCAGTGTTCTCTTTTCCTTTTTTTCCGTTTTTTTTGCTTGCAACCGGGTTTCCAGTAATCTCGGTAGCACATTTAAGTTGGCTGGCAAGCTGGATAAAAGGGGTAAATAGGAAATAAACATCCCTGCATAGTGAGGTAGGGATTTCTGTTTGCTTTGGCTAAGTGGAGGGTAACACCCCGCCGGCATATATTCTCGCTCAAGGCAAACACCCGTAATATTTCCAAGCTGCACAGGAAGTGTCAGTGCATTCCTGAACTTTGTCCCTCAAAAGCACTCATCATTAGCACTGATCAATGCAAATGTTGCTTAATACTCACAAGCTCGATCTTATGCATGTGTGCTCCGTTACTAGGGAGGTTAACGGAGGTGCTCCGTTACTAACGACGTTCAAGTGCTAGCGGTCAAGTTGACCGCAAGTTGAAAATGAATTAACTAGTGAATCAAAAGTCCCCTTTATATAAGTGCTCTTCTTTTTATTCTGCTTCTCATAGCCTGATATTGACTTCTCTTTATTCTTTTTCAGGCTGCGCCGGGGATGGCAAGGGGATGGCATTCGTCCCGCTATGTACGAATGTATCCCAATCGTTCCAGCGTTAAGAATTTGCTGAATAAGAATTTGTAGCGGGCAACGTGCGAGCACGGGTCTTAACTGATGGTGGACCACTCGATACATCTAAGAACTTTCTCTTATGTGGTCTGCTTTCTTGTCATAGCCTGTCGTCCTCTTTCTTTCTTTCCAGAACTTATATACGTTCTCCTGCTCATGTATATTGCCTCTATGTTCATTCACTCCCATTTGTTTTTCCTATGGAAACTTCTCCACTCGCTCCTCTTCATTAATTTATATTGGCATTGCGCACGTGACACTGTGGTACGAGAGGCTTGCAGTTTTACAGCACAGAAGTAACTAACTCATTGCACTGGTATCGAGCTTCATTTTTGCATCGGCGAGCAAAAGCGTTATATATGTTTCTACTCGATAATGTACTTCAAGCATGTCGCAACACTTTAAGCAAGGACTAGCGGTAAGTGTCCTCTCTAGTGACACCAATTGCTGCTTGCAAAATTATGAGTCAGTGACTGCTGGGCGCGACGGGACATACAGTTCCGAGCTTGTTAATTACACGCACACTACACGAGACATAATTTTAAGTAGTGTGGGTGTCGCAGAAGGGCCAACCGACACACCTTGTCGTCTGAGTCAAGTACGGAAAGGGCTCAACAATGGAGCCCACAAAATTAAGGACTGCGCCTGAACTGCATTCTGCTACCCCTAGTGCAGTTAACCCTCCATCCCCTTTTCCAACTTGCGATACCCGGGGCCCTGCGCTGCACTCCTCCCCCTCTCCGTCAAGTATATAGAGCCGCACAATCAAAACCGAAAGCGTGCACGAAGACAGAAGGTGAGCAACCACACCACACGTGTTACGGCGCTGGGCTGCCTTAATTCGTGCCTCCTCTGCTCTGGAGCAGCGCGGAAGGAGCGGAGTGCCTACCCGGAAGTAGCAGAGAGGAGCGGATCCTCGTGTAGCGCGTTCAGCTTGGCAGAACCTACGCCGGGGTGCGCTTACGCCGCCCTCCTCACAACTCCTTCCCCCCCCCCCCCCCCCCCGACGCACCCTCTCCCTTCTACACCGACGAAAGAGACTGCGAGAGTCGGTTGCGTGTAGCCCGCTGCTCACCACGGGCCCCCTGTCACACCGCTGAGACTGCTGTACAGAGGCGCGCTCGCATTGGCAATTTCGGCTCTGGCCGCCGGAACAAATGCCACCCTCCCCTCCTCCGGACGTCGGCATGGAGCGCTTCCGCCGCAGTTTCCGTCTAGCCGGCACGCGGACCTCCCCCCCCCCCACCTCCCCCCCCCCCACATTACCCTCTTCTCTCACCCTTTCTTTTTTCTCCTTCTGCCCAAATCACGACAAACAGACATAGACACGCTCCCTCCTTATGTGACGTCGTGCGTGTGTGACGATGACGGCTCGAGATGTAGCGCGTGGTTTCGGAAGTCCGAGCAAGGCTGCGAAGCGCGCGCTTTCGCTAGGTGGCGGAATTTAGAAAGCGCGTTTTGGCAAATGGCTCCCACGGAGAGTACTATCGAATGCGAAATGGTGGCGTTTACGATGTGCGCGCGACCGTTGGGAAGCAAGTCGTTCGAGGCTCGTTCGCGGTCGCCTTTACGGCTACAATGTCGGCAGATGGCAGGCGTCGCTCGCTCGCAAGGAAAAACGGATTCGATAGCATCGGCGTCGGGTCTCCGGCCTGTTTGCGAAGCCGTTAGAGAGAAACGGGCCACGGTTTGTTTTTGGCGAGTGATACAGATTTCCCTGAGTAAATGACGTATTTTGTGGTTGACGCCGCTTTAGCTATAGGCCGGGACGGAGAAACGATGTCCTTTATTTATAACGACGGCTCTGAAACCGTTGGAGGGGCTGTTCCAGCAGACGGAAGAGGAAGCGCGAATGCTGAATGAAAGTTTGTATTTAAAGGATGCGGAGTAGTTCAGAGGTCTTGAGCTTCCGCTGACATGTTTTCCTAGCTGGTTCAAAAAAAAAAAAGAAACTATCAGATTTAAATAAAACAAGTTTTATTCTGCCATGATTCGTTTTCGCTGGGAAACCTTAGCGAAACCTTGTCGCTGGGAAACCCTGTCCGCTGCCGTCTCCTATCTTACTGCTAAAATGGTAGTTCCTGGCGTTCCGCAATTATTGGAAATAGCAGAGCATCTTCTGCGACCCGAGGTACAGCCTTCGATAGACGCCAAGGTTTTCTTGTTTGTATTCACATATCAAAACTAAGGCGCAGCCTAAGCTCGAGCTCAAAATTTCGATTGTTTCTTATTGTTTTTGTTTTTTGTTTACGACAGCTGCAAAATGTCACAGACTGTGCGTAGCACGAGGAGAAATCTTGTATTAATAGGCCGTATCCGACAAAACTGCAGGCTAGAGCTTGTACTGAGAATTCGAGAGGGGTATCTATCACAGGACAAAGGATATACCTATTGGCATATGACACAGCAAGATGTATGCACTGAAGGATAAGCAGGTTAATGTGATTAGCAATTTGGGTGATATAGTGAAAGCAACAGAAGAATTCTATACTGACCTGTGCAATACCCAGAGCAGCCACGCTCCCTTCATTCGAAGTAGTGATGAACAGGATGCAAGGGTTCCTTCTATAACGATGAAGTTAGAAGAGCCTTGCAAGAAATGACCCGGGGAAAAGCATCACGATAAGATGGAATAATAGTCTATTTAGTAAAATATGGAGGAGATATTATGCATGATAAGCATCCTGCCCTTTATACGCAATGTCTCACCACTTCTAGTGCACCAGAGAGCTGCAAGAATGCCAACATTATACTAATGCATAAAAAGGGAGACGTTAAGGAATAGAGGAATTATATATCCATTAGCTTGCTTTCAGTGCTGTGTAAAATGTTCGCCAAGATCATTTCCAATAGAATCACGGCAACACTTCACTTTAATAAACTGAGAGAACTGGCTGGATTCAGGAAGCGATCTTCTAGAATGGATCACATCCATGTCATCAATCAGCTAATCGAGAAATCTGCAGAGTACAATCAACCTTTATATATGGTTTTCATGGCTTATAAAAAGGCGTTTGATTCAGTAGAAATACCAGCAGTCATAGAGGCATTGCGTAATCAAGGAGTACATGAGGCATATGTGAATATCGTGGGAAATATCTCCAAAGATGACACGGCTACCTTGGTTCTCCCCAAGAAAAGCAGAAAGTTACCTATAAAGAAAGGGATCAACCAAGGAGACACAATCTCTCCAATGCTATTCAGTGTATTCACTGCATGCTTTGAAGAAGTATTTAAGCGATAAACTGGGAAGGCTTCAGAGTGAGGATCGACGGTGAATATTTCAGCAACCTTCGGTTTGCAGATGACGTTGTCCTGTTCAGCAACACTGGAGATGAATTGCAATGAACCATTGATGACCTTAACCGAGAAAGTCTAACAGTTGGGTTGAACATTAATAGCCTTGCAAGGGGAACAAGAATTCAGCATCGCTAGTCAGCCTCTAGAGTCTCCACAGGAGTATGTTGATCTAGGTGAATTACTCACATGAATCTCTTATCATGAAAAAGGAAATTTCCAGAAGAATAAAAATGGGTTGTAGTGCATACGGTAGGCATTACCACATCCTGACGGGGAGCTTGGCACTTTCCTAGAAAAGAAAAGTACGCAATCATTGCATTCTACCGGTGCAAACATATGGGGCACAAACTTGGAGATTAACAAAGAAGCTCGAGAACAAGTTAAGGACCGCGCGAACAGCGATGGAATGAAAAATGTTAGGCGTAACTTAAGAGATGGGAAAAGAGCGGTGTGGATCATAGAGCAAATTGGGTAGCCGACATTCTAGCTACATTAAGTGGAAAAAATGGAGCTGGGCAGGGCATGTAATACGTAAGGTAGATAACCGGTGCACCATTAGAGTTGCAGAATGAGTGACAAAGGAAGGGGAGCACAATAGAGGACGGCAGAATACTAGGCGCGGTAATGAAATTAGGAAATTTGCACGCACAAGTTGGAGTCAGCTAGCGCAAGACAGGGGTAAATGGAAAACGCAGGGAGAGGCCTTCGTCCTGCAGAGGACATAAAATATAGGCTGTTGCTACTGCTGCTGATGAAGGTTTATTATCATCATCATCTACAGCAGGAGTAGTTCAGCCGCCACGAGAATTCGTATTTGTCTAGGATATTACATGTACTCTTTGAGGTAGCATATTAAATTATGAACATTTACGTGCCAAAACCACGACCTGATAACACGCCGTGGTGGGGGAGACCGAATAATTTAGACCACCTGGGGTTCTTTAACATGCACCTAAATCTAAGCACACGGGTGTTTTCGCATTTCGCTCCCATCGAAATGCGGCCGCCGTGCCCGGGATTCGATCCCGCGACATCGTGCTTAGCAGCCCAGCACCACAGGCACTAAGCAAGCACGGAGGGTTTGAGGTAGCATATTACAACACATTTAACGTTCTATGCAATTAATTTGGCTTCCGTGCTAGCTTCCCAACATTTACACGGAGTGATTAAGAGTTTTACGAAGACACATGTGTAGAAACCCTAATTAATTTTGCCGTGCGTAAATATGTCGCGGCAATCTTGAATGTGTGGGTCGCTTAGTAATGATGATTTTTGGCAATACCGCGGGTAATTATTTTTATATACGGAGCAATTGTATTTTTCAGAGTGTTCTAGAAAGTAAAAAATTGTAAAAATTAAAAGGAAATAAGCTTATATGCATTTCCATGGAGCAAATTAGAAATAAAAAATCAACTTTGAACATAGTGTCATAAAAAGCCAGGTCATTCGAAGCCAGAAGGACGAAATTTGGTAAATTCATGTACAACCTATCAATATCATTTTGGCTTGTAGAGCGGCCGCACATCAATTACAAAGAGCAATGAGATAAATGGTGCAACGAAGAGGCGGGTCTAATTACGATTTGCAAGTGAATGGTCAAAAATTCTGGTCAATCACGTGCCATTGACCAGAATGTGTTATCATTATTTTCCATCATGATAAAACGAACCAAATCAGCCAGGAGCCAGTCTGGAATGGAACTAGGTGCCGTCCTCCATCACAGACTATTCATTGTTCAGATCATCACTATGGGAACATCTGTTATAACTACTACCTCTTTTTTTTTTATTTCTACCTACTCTTATGCGTAACGTCGAAAGGCATTGTGAATAAATAAGTGAAATGAAATGAAATCATGTCATAAAAATATTCTTCTGCAATGTAATTTTTTAAGCCTAACATTACCAACATAAAAAAATGCGCAAACCATGACTTGCGAATGTCATTAGTTTTGCTTTTCTTCAGCCTGTGCTTACAGGGCCCGCTGAAGCCCGTAGTAGAAATGCAACGCTGCTCTTCAAAGCTGCTTTTGTACGCTTGGGTATTTTAGAACTATCATTTACTTCTTCATTTCCGGGCTGCATAACATCGAGAAACGGAGTAGCCGTAGTACTGGCTACCTCGCTCTCTCCGCGGTAGACCACGTGCAACACAATAGGTGTGCAGCGAGCCAAGAAAACCTAGCTGTGTTTGCCTTTTCGTAGTCAGTTCAAAGTTATTGAGCACCCCCGGCTGTAATATGCTGCTCGTTCAAGCACACTGGCCAGCTAGACGGCTTCTCTTTAAACCGGTAGGACTGAGAGTCTATAATTAATTTTCTTCAAAAAGCGAGACTTGAAATTTTGCGTTAAACTGACCGAGGTTATTGCTTTCTGCTAGAAATGCGAACAGCAACATACGAGAAGGAAAAAATACGAACGAACAAAACGTGAAACATGCACTCATGCGGCAACGTACTTCCGCAGATGTTTTACGGACAGTTTACGTGGAAAGCAATAGCAGCCGTGCTAGAAATTTAGATGGCGTTTACGGTTCTTGTGTCCGCTTCGAAGCGTTTTCGTTTATGGCTTTGGTAGCGCGCCCGCGTAACGGGCTATCAGCGACGCCGCGCACCCGTAGAGTCCGTTTCGTTACGCTGAGCCAGTTCTGCTCTGGGACATTGAAATTAACGCCTCTAACTACCGATGAAGTTTTGAAAACGAAGACTGTTCTGTCACTCTCTTGACTGATTTTTCTTTTTCCTTTCTTTCCTGCTTGCAGAGGCGCACTTCCTCGCCGTTCGCTGTGCCTGTTCTCGTTATCGTTTCTGTAACGGTTGCCAAGCTCCAGCTGCTAGGGCGGTTTTGAAAATGTTGTTAATAGCTGCTCGTCACGCTCGAACGTGCCTGAGCACCTTTCTAGAATGAAATCCCTCACGATACTCGGGACTTCTTGGGCTTTCTTGAGTTATAATCTATATGTGTTAGTGGAGAAACAAATACTCTAAAGAAATCGCCGCTCACGTATTCCCTCCTTACTTTCTCTCTCTCTCACTCTTTTCGGGAGGGCGGGAAGGGTTACGCCATGGCAGAGGACCATTTGGTTTACTTCCGGCAACAAATTAAAATGTAGGTGACCAATGGAAATGTGCGAATTCGAAAATTTTGCCTCTCTGAGTGGGGGGGGGGGGGGGAGGGGCTATATCGCTGTTCACACCTCACAGACCTCACTGTGCCCAGTCCCACAAGGCTCTGAAGGCGCTGTTGCACTCTAGTCAATCAATAAGCCCATTTTTTTATGTCCTTCAACGACGCGACCCATTCCTTTCGAACGCAAGGGTTGAGGCTACATTATACCTATATATGCGCCCACCTTCTATTTGCTCTTTCCCCTTAGCATGTGTAGAATAGACAGGTAGGCAACCGGACACTTTTCCAGTCAGCTACTCTCTATATTCCTCTCTTCACATTTTCTCTAACTTTCAGTTTTACCTCACGCCTAAGGAGGTATCGAGTACTGGCACCTAGCGCTACTCAGCAAGAAAAGTTCGCGCTTCGCTTGAATTGCCTAGAAGTGACGACTGGCTTAGGGCCATTGTTTGTGTCGAGGTGGGCTATAACGAATGCGATACAAGGAAGGGCATCTTGGCATTGGCATTGGGTGTCTTATTTGCTCAAACAGAAGAGGCGGTTATCACAGAGACCACTCGTAAATAAGTTGTCAACTAAAAAAAAAAAAAAAGACCTCGCGAAGTCACACATTATGTATCTAGGTTCGCCGGCAGAGAGAGCGACCTTAACCGTTGCCGTCTCCTTCCTCTATGCGATGACTCAGGGTGAGATGTGAACGCGCTTCTCGGAAGTGGGCGTGAGTAGCTAGCGAAATTTCAGCACGTATCCGCATCGCCCAAGGAAGCGAATGGCCGCATTTTGAATCACAGGAACCCCTTGTGTTGCTTTCCCGTAGCCTGCGCATGCAATTACGAGTAGCAAGCGCGCTTAGCATGTATAAAGTAACGCAGCGACAGTGTTATGCAATGAGACATTAGCAAGGGGCCGACCATCAAGCTGACGTAACTCGTTTCGTTGCTTCAGCAGGGGATTACCGTAAAATCACCAGACTTTTGTGTAGCGCCAAGTAAAAGCCATTCGTTCTTACTTGACACATTGTTATAGCACTAACACAATAAAGGGCCGTTAGGCAGTACAGCAAGACTGCAGTAAGGCTGAGAACGTGCCAACAACCATACGGAGATGCAGCAACTTTCCCCACCTCCGCAGCGATCTTCAACAAACTAATACGTCACGTCGTAACGCTTGCCGACCACGCCTCGAACCCACAGCGCTTCATGAGCGCGAACAAGCTTTCCCTTTCTTTACGGACACGTACCCTTCGCCACCTTCACAACGACATCGGTCTTTTCGTCGCCCCGCCCCAACACCTCGAAACTGCAGTGTGCGTGTCCTGTTCGCACGCGTTTTTTGCACCCGTATTTATTTTTCTTGGTGTCCGACTAGTGCATCTGGGAGGTCGAACCGCTCGGCAGCAGATAAAACGCGCCCAAACAGGCATCGTAGAAGAATGACTCGGGCAAAGGCATGCATACCATGCGCGCGTACATACGCACATCACCTCTGCCGTTGCCACCGCGTACCGCTACGCGACGTGCCATTGCACCTACGTAACCATCTGCCTTGTCCGCTGCCTCGTTCTCGTTCTGTGTGCCTCGCGGTGTGAAGCACTGCCTGCCAGGTGTGCAGCGCGGGGGCCCTGGGAATTCTATCAGCCGCCGAGCACGCCTCACTGCGTCGCCAAAGTGTCCTCTCGCTCGGCGGTCCGCGCCCTGCGACGTACGAGGCGGTAAATCGTGTCGAAACTGCTGGGCCTGATGGTCGCCGCTTCACTGACCACGCCGCGTCGTGTCGAGGAGGAAGGACGCTCGTCGGAGACAAACGGACGGTGAAGCTGCGCGCGGAATTGACGCTGATGGGGCGTATACGTGATGTGTGCGTGCGGGTGTGTTCGAGTTCGCGGCGGCGTTTATCCCGGCTGGCGCTCTTCATGCGGCCGCGGTCTAAGTGATGCACGCGGGTACCGTTCGTTCGCACGCACACGCGCAAGACTGTGGTTTTAGCTGAGCGCTTGAGCGAATTCAATATCAGCAGATCGGAGCCTCCGCGAAGATGGACGGCCCCCTTGAACGACCGCTCACTTCACTGTAGCGTTTCACTACTTTCACTCGCGCATCCTCTCGCGTGCACGCAGTGCTCCCTCTCCTCCTCTTTCACTTTTCTATTCCCCATTTTTCTTACCCCTGGTGCAAGGCAGCAAACCATGCGCTCGCCTGGTTGACCATCCCTGCCTTTCTTCTCCTTATTCTTTCTCTCTCTCCCTCTCACGCTTCGCGTGACCTGTGTTCTTCGCCATCTGCAGCAGCGGTCTTCAATTCGTTTTCTGATGCATATTTAGCCGACTATTCTGCTGCATTCGCCATCTTCCATATCCATCTCCATTTTGTTTTCTCGGCTCTGTTTGCGCAAACTTTTTTCCAAAGGGCGAGAATTCCAACGTTGAGATATCTGAGAGCTCGTCGGCGCAAACTTACCGTTATACAGGAACAGCGGACACCACCGTGGTTTCGCAAGCTCCAGCCATGAGATAGAGAGAGCTCCGGCCAGTGAAATCTTCGAGAAAAAAAAATGTTCCAAGAACAACAACCACCTACATATGCATGCAGGGAAATTCTGTCTTGCAAGGCACAAATCGGCTAAACGTTTCAGTGTTGGTACGTCAGCCGTCAGTTCAGAATGTTTGCCAGCTATAGGCATCGTCCATAAATGGTCCTATTTGGATAAAAAAAATAAACGTTCATTTTTTAGCCAAATGCTGCAACGTGCTTAGTTACACTGCTATGATTCCAGCTTCGTGCCATTGAATTATTTCAGACGAGTTCTGAGAAGGCTGTGCCGAGGTGCTTTTCACACAGCCCTCAGTTGTATCTAACGTTTCGGCTTTGCCGCGTGCGACAACACGGCAATAGAAATCAATGCAGAATACTTGCAATCACCAGCATGTGTATGTATACATGCGGTCCAAGTGTCTCAGTCTATATTTCCTTGGTGTATTTACACCCATGTATATATACAAAATGATTGCCATAGCTGCACAACCATGTAGGATCCCCTGGATACGCTTCGCTGCGCTGACGTTGTAAACTTAGAGTTTACAACGTCTTACAAACTTAGAACTTACAATCGTGCCCCTTAGTTAACCCCCTTTCTTCTCGTTAAGCTTAGAGTGTGATACAACACATCTCGCTTTGTATATTGCAATGTTTGCTTTCTGGCATAACTTATTACTGTTTCTAACATTGTGCAGGCTCGTTGACTGATTTGTTACCTGCCATTGTGAACGACTATATAACGTAATCTCCAACTTGTGCTAATCTGATGAGCGTCAGTGGTTATGTGGTTCACTAACTAGCCAAAATATAACATGTATGTTGTTCTCGAATTGGCCGCCTTTCGCACAATTTGGAATTTCCGAGTTAGTCCATGGGGATCGGAAGTATACGAGTCACCTTTTACTTAAAAAGGAAAACGTAAAGTAGGCTTTACACTGCACGTAAAGCAGTCAGCTGCACGTCTTATCAGCATGACATCAATTACTCGAGTAATACTGAGGTCGTAGTTTATTCTGGGGGTTAGAGTGCAATGGTGACCCGATTTTGCGTCTCACGGGCAACCGCGTTGAAAGGATGCTGCTTGCGAGCGAGGGAGCGGGGGTGCGAAGTTCAATAGCAAATATGCAACCCAGGAAACGGCGAATATATATTACAGGAAATCGCCTGCGCTGCGTCACGCTGCCAGTTTTGCAAAGGACGCTCAGCTCTGCAGGAGACGCGGCGGCACAAGTTTGAGGTCGCGTGCTACGCGACCGACGGGTCCTAAGGTGTCCTTCTCAGCGATGCAAAGTGCGACGACCTTTCATATTATTCAACAAAAATACGACTGCAGCGAAAAAAAAAAGTGACTCTCGAAACGCAGGCACTTAGCGACCTCTGGAGAAAAAGAAACACTGTACAGTCGAGTCTTTCCGCGCTTCCAACGCGGTCGTGCGCGCCCTACACTGCAATGCGCAGATAAGCCGGAAGAAAACGTGCCGCCGGGGAACAGTGTCTCGCCATCAGGAACGGGGTGAGGCACCTCAGTGCCTATGCAGATGGCGGAGAAACGAACAAATGATATAAAAAAAACGAAATGAAAACAAAAATCGCGGAGGGAGATTGGGTTGAGAGAGAAAGATGTGGCGCAACACGCGTGTTAGCGCTCAGGTCAGCTTTCACCTCCGCCGGGACGAGCGCCGGAGAAAGGCGGGAGCCCCACTTGGGAGGTCAGCGCGTGGCGCGCATCGTGGCACGTGTCTTGCCCGAGTCGGCGGCATGCACGCGGGCGAACCGGGCGCTCGCGGTGGGCCTGTTCGCGCGGCTCGTCGAGGAGCAGGTGCCGTCAGTCACGTTCGGAAGCAAGCTCAACCCGCAATCAGCTGTGCGAAGCCACCCGTGTATTAGGCCTCGCGCTCGGCGCTCACTTCTGTGGGCCGAGGCGGAGGGGAAAAAAAAATAAGGGGCAGAGGGCGAGAAAGCGAGGACGGCTCGACACTCTGGCTCTCGCGCGGTTCAGTGGTCAACGGGTGGCGTCCGAGAACAGGGCGGTAATGACGTGTTTCCGGTTCTGCAGTCGCTTCCGGCGCATGCATTCAGCTAACGAGGGCCCTTCGAAATCTGATTTTGCTGCCGAGAGAGACAGCCGTCGCTGGGAGGAGGGTTCGGACACTACCTAATACAGATAGGGTGAAAAGACGGGCTATGTGTGGCAATAGATAAATCTTGCAAGGGCGCCCCTCACGCGCTCTTAAAGCGGTTGCACATTTTGTTTGTGGCGCATATTTGTCCCACGAAAATAGGCAGCTTTAGTTGGGCGTCCGCAACCAACCACGTACGCAGCGTGCGAGGATGTGTGTGCGTAATGAACTGTGCGCACACCATAGGGCAATAGTTGGCCGGACGTAAAAGTTGAGAAGGGGATTGCTGACTTGCACGCGCAGGAACCAGTAGTCTGCTACTTAGCGCCGCCGTACACCGCCTTCTGAAACTGTGTAGCCAATATCAGCCGCCACGTAGTCGAGCCAGAAGCCGGAGTCATATCTACGGCAAGAGCGATATCGAAAAATTCGCTCTCGTAGACAAGCGAGAACACGCGAGAACATCCCGCAAAGGCCGCTGAGCTCGCAGCGGACGCTACGCAGCTTTTGAAAAGCTGCGGGCGCACGCAAGATACCGTGCGTGCTCCTGCGTACCGCGCATGCGCACTGTCACCTCCACGTGTTTGCTGCGAACGCAGAGATGCGGCGGGCGCCCAACTAAAACTGTCTAATGATCGTAATTTGCTTTGCGTTTCCTTTCTTAAAAACTCCGCTCTCGTTACTTTCCTGTCGAGAATGCTACTTCACGCTGATAATGTCGAGAATGCTACTTCACGCTGATAACGCTCACGCCATTCGTGACTTGGGAGTATACCGTTCTCGCAGCGTTAAAGAAAGTAAATGCGGGCAAAACAGGTGACGATTACCATTGTGGGACGACACAAGCCCCAAAGGACGCAAACGTTTTTAAGAGTATAATGTTAGGATTGCTTTGGATCGGTTGTACTCCATTTTTATCATCTGCAGTGTTCGCGGGCGGCCCGGCCATCTCGGTGATGACGCTCGCGAAGCGCCGCTCAAACCAAGCACAAAGTGCGAAAACATTGAAATAGAATCGTTACATTGGACCAGCCCCGATCTGTGCTTTCTTTTGAATAGTCACCTGGGCCCCGTGGGTGCTTTATTATACCAAGATGCTCTCTCGTGTCAATGAAAAGCGAACAGCGGGCACAAGTGGCGCAGTTTCTTTCGAATATAAGCAAGGGAACAAGGTCACGAGAAAGAATAAACAAATATGTGGGCAGGTTAGCACGCGCTGTTCGTTTTAAGCATGCTCGGCTGCCCGTTTATCGCTTGGTCCTGCTCAAATACCCGGTGCCTTTCCCTGAAGTCTTCGGGGGTCAATAAACGCAGCTTGCGTGCAGTGTAAGCGAATGAAATCATCCACGTTTAGGTGACAACGAAAAGTGCAAGAGGATGGCATTGGATTATAGGCTTCAGTCAGTGCTCCTCGGGATTTTAACGCCTTAGCGTGCCGTTCCTAAACTGATAAACCTGGGCGGGCGGCAGTGCAAATGATTGGCTGACGCACTACACGGAGCAAGAGAAGAAACACGCGACACTGCGTCTGCGTGTGTTGCATGTGGGCTCGTTCCGTATAGTATATGCAATCGTATATAGACCAACTCACCCAACTCGTACTATTCCTATACAGATTTCAGACAGTCAAGATCACGTGCGACACATCTGATGTAAAAGAAAGAGAGAGCGTTAAAAAAAACGGGAAAGAAAGGAAGAGAGAAAGAAGGAAATAAAGGAAGAGAGACCGGTGCACGTAATGAAAGCTCGGTCGCGCCGCCGTCCGCAGACCCGACCGGTCGTCATGGGATCGTGCCGAGGAAGCCGGAAGCGGGCGCAAACGCGACGCTCAGCCGCAGGCGGAAGGCGGCGGCTGGCGCGTTGCACCGCCGGCGCCGACGTGGTCGTCGCCGCCGCAGCAGCAGCGGCTGGGCTTCCCTGGCGCCGATCTGTCTTGGCCGACAATTAAGAGCGCCGGAATCGGCGGCTATAGCTGCGGCCCTCGCGCGCTGGCAACAGAGGCGGCCAGAAGCGGCTTCTTCCACGCCGGCCGCCGGGTGACCCCGATCTGCCGTATTTCGCCGTGGTTCCTCGATCGCCGCACTTTCACCTGGCTTTTCATTTTCCATTTTTTTTTATATAGCTATCTATATATATTTTTTTTACCGCGAACAGGGTTTTTCATTGCATCGCCGTGAAATTTTTTCCGAAGGAGCAGGCCGAGAGGAAAGGTGCAGAGGACGTTGCAGGTTAGCAGGGGCTTATATCTTGAGCAGACGCTCCAATTCAACTGCGACCTTCATTCGTCTCTTCCCAGCAGGATTTATTTCAACGCACTGAACGAGCTAGAGGTTAATAAATATGCCTGCAAAGGTCAGCAGGAAGCATATAGCTGTAGAAGGGAGAAACGGCTACTAAATTGTGCTAGGCACAGAGTCACGATACCAGAAACGCTTGCATTGTCAAGTTAAAGATAAAAGAAATGCAGGTCCAACGCACCTGCTGGCATTTGTGTGAAGCGAAGCTTCAGTCAAACGGTGTGTATTAAATCCTATTTTCAAATAACGGAGATGTGTACAATTTATTGTGCTCACTTTAACAGAATTTAACCTAATAGGGTTAAAGAATTTAACCTAACAGAATAAGGTAATAGCTTCAATTTCATTCAATATTTACCTTTGTACACTGCACCACCTCCAGTGTCCTGACATCGCGAGACACATAACTCCTTGAAAATGAAAACGAAAGAGAGAGAGAGAGAGAAGACAGGTAAGGAAGGGATGTTAACCAGACGCACGTCCGGTTTGCTACCCTGGACAGGGGGAAGAGGTATGTGGATGAGGAGAGAGAGAGGGAAGAGAGCGTGCAGTTTCGCGCACATTTGAAGGTTCGCGCCGAATCTAGACACGGTTGCCAAGACCTGTAGACTTGAGGCATTTCAACAAAGCTTTCGTGGCTTTCTGTGCCATCGACCATGAAAACGAAAGTGGTTATTATGGTAGATTATTTGGGACACTCTCAGCGTTACTAGTACACTTCTGGGGTTTCAAGGCATACAGCAGGTTCATTCGATGCTAAAAAAAATGATTCGAAATTACCATATGAGCGATCGTTTAATCTAGCCTCGCCACGTTTTGTAACGATCGAACCAGATTGTATTTGGGTTAATCACTGCTTTAAGGTGGCTTTCAGCAATCCTACAGCTAACGTTACGTAGATTTTGCTAGGTGCACGAGTCGGTATCGGCGCCTAGTTACAGGAAGGCCAGCTGTAAAGCACGCATGCGAGGGGACAGCAGTCCGCGCCGAAATCAATTAAAGATGGCGCAAGCAGGAGTGGCGGCCGAGCCACGTTGCCTAGAAACACACCAACCCAAATTTGATTGTCGAAGGAAACGAACCCGTCTCGGCTGTGAAGTGCGGTTTCGACACAAGCGATAATATCTCGACAGCTAGATAGACGTGGGGAAAAAAGAAGGACGACTAATCCGCAAGCACCTCAAAGATGGAATAGCCTTCGTCGAAGGTACCGCAGCCATGGGGGTAGTCCTTGCGCCACGCGTAAAAGCCACGTCCTCTGCGAGGGCACAGTGAGCACCGTCACGCAAGTTGAGTTGCGGTTTCGAAAATTCACCTAATCCAAACCAAATCATGGCCAACTACCATTCGCCCGCGTTATTTGGGAGGGCCTCGAGCTGACAAGCTCAGAGCCTGGCGTCATTAGCCGCCGACAAGTCGACCGAGGACAAGCCTCGGGTAAAGCGAAGCGTAGATCTGCTTTCGCAATCACTGAGTTTTTCGCAAAGACACACCTAAATCGTGTCTCCTTGGTCCAGGCTGTCCTGCATACTTCCGCAGTTTCAGCGTTTGTCATATGCGTCTCGCGCTTTACTGTTTTCTTTCGTGCAACCGTTTTGACAACCCCATTGCTGAAGAAACAGTGGTCACACAATTATACGATAATCAGATAACGCTGTGCGTAATTTCCTTTCCTTCGTATTCTTGATATTCCAGACGAATAGATAAGGAGACCGAGTCAGCTAATTAGCAGTGTTTTTTTTTTTTTGATAGAACTGCACGAGGAAAACTATGCTTTTCTATTGGGTCGTCCTTCTTCAGCGACGTCGGAGCTTGTAGCGTTTTTTACTAGTCATCGACTCCATCAAAATGTCAAAGATGCGAAGAAATTGCGTCATCATCACTGATTCATTGGCGGCTCTTACATTCACTGAAGATATCATTCCAGGACGAACAGACACGCGTGTAACCTACGCTCCCCTAAAATAACTTACTGGAGCTTACCTGCGGCATTCCAGCAGGTTCCAAGTCGCTGCGGAATGAAAGGAAGTGAAATGGCGGATGTGTCGACAAAAGCGACTCATAAAAATTCCGAAACCCGCCTTATTCCAATATTCCAGTCCGACGGCCGGCGCATCTTACGAGGTGTCAAGTGAGAGCGGTGCGTGTCGAGCTGGTTCACAGAGAGCTCAAAAGAATTCTTATATGCAGTTGACCCACATCTTGAGCACCAGGTAGACTCTCATCTTGCACGACGTATCGGCACCCCCTTACATCGTCTCCGCCCCGGAACTGCTTACACCAAGCATTTTATTCCGAATAAAACCTGTGACTTCCCCTGCATGTCCGTGTGGTCAGTACGACGATGATGCACAGCATCCTCGTCGGCGAGGATGCTGTACATCCTCCAAGCACACCACACATAGACAGCGTCATGAACAAGGACTGCGTTTAATTGACTCGCATAGGCCTTTCTCAGTTGCCAAGGTGTGGTCTTCAAGAGTGCATTGCAAAGCTATCCATCAATGAGTTGTAATTCTATTCATCTCAAGAAGAGAAAGGAAGCGGCGTGATAAAGCTGCTTAATTGCAGCTGGACCAAGTCTGGTCCCGAGGGTTACAAATTGTCAGTGAGCATCCCTTGCATATGTACATGGTAGCTTGACACAAATCTGTGCACTGTACGAAAGACACAGACATTGTGAAGAAAGCACAACGCTTTATTGAAGACGCCGGCATTTGTGAAGAAAATTGACTCTACTGCGTCATCAGAAATTGTCTCATCCGTGCATTTAAAATATGTGTGGGCCAGCCAGACATCCGCGGATTTCGCAGCAAATGAAAACTTCTCGAAAGAGACTTTCACTCTTAGTGTGTTGGACATCTCTTTTTCTTTATGCATTACCTAATTACTGCAAGCATGTATATTTACGTTGTTTTTTATCCCACATGACGAATCAACTGAAACGGGGCAGCCGTCCCCAGCAAACGGCGACAACAGTTCCTCTGTTTATTTTTCTTTCAATAAAAAAAATTTTGTGACTGCTGTTCGAAAGACATCCTCCAAGAGAGAGAGAAGGGGGATATAAGGAAGGTGAGGATGTTAACCAGTCAAGAGTCCGGCTGGCAACCCTACGCTGGGGGAAAGGGAGAAGGAGGAGAAAAAGAAGGCAGAGAGAGCGGAGTTATAGAGACGTGAACAGGCTGTACAACAGAGTCAAAAGCGCTCGTAGAAACCATACGTTCTCAGAAAGCACAAAAGTGCCTTCACTGCCTTCTGAGCCTATCTATGATCAGTCATCTAGTTTCCTTTATGTGTTGGACATAAATTGTCTTTGTGCTTCAAATTGAGGACAGCGGCACAATAAGTGGTCAATATTCTCGTCGCATCCGTAGACATCAGATGTAGGACTGTCAGCCATTCCAATTAGTGCAGAGAAAGCTTTCGTGAAGGCAACTGCCAACCACAACCGACACAGAAGAGACGCTTCGCGTCGGTGCAGTCCGGACAGAGGTCCGAGTTGCAGCGAAGGGTTTATTGCAGTCTAATGCACATTGCACTGTGCAGTCTAATGCACATTGTATGTGCGGTATTCCACTCAGCTAACGAGACTGTGCGTGCTAGAAGGCGAAGCTGTCTCGCAGCGTCGGTCCTTGAAATAGGAATGGGAACACACTGGGCTTCTTGGTTTGACGTCCGAGCTGCCTTATCCGCGTCGTCATTTCCAATGATACCGCAATGGCCTGGTATCCATTGAAAATATACGTGATGGCCTTTTTCTCTCAAGTAAAGGATAAGTTCCACGATTTCGCACGTCAGCTGATCGTGAGTTCTATGTCGGAACTCACGATCACTCTAGTGACATAAGCGCAACAATCGGATGGTTAGCAGGAGGTCACTGAAGTGGGCGGGCATGTCTTAAACAGCTCAAGTTTGAGGACAGCTTAGTAGTGAGCGGTTGAAATGGCATCAAACCATGCACATTGTCTACCTTGTAATTTTCTGGCAGCTACGCTTTATGAATATCTACTTCACTCTTAAGTTCTTTTTTACGTCTTTCCAGCCCAGAACACGATACTATGAAGCTGGTAACTTCTTCCAGCCACTTGTGAAAAAATAATAAAAAAAAGTAGCAGAACACGCCTAAGTAAGTATTCGTTGCACTTTCTTGAACAATGTTGTTGTTTAGGTAAAACACCGTCAAGCCTTTGTTCTTATGCTGAGACATCATGAATATAACAGTTTCACACAGTGCTCAAAAGTTGTATATTTAAGCTGAAAAGTAATATTCGATAGAGGTGTCTCATGTTTTGGTAGAAAGAAGAATGTAGAAAGTTATTCTGTCCTTTTTGTCTACATATGGATAGTTAGTGTTGTTGATGTATGGATCCCCTACTCGCATGATTGCACGGAGGATGAGGAGGGGGAGGAAGAGCTTGCTGCGCGCGGATCTTGCCTTGCAAAGGGTTGCCAACCACTAATCCACCAGAGCGTCTCGCTTGGCCTTCTTATGGGCAAATGTGTCGCAGTGTTAATTGTGGCGCAAGCGTGTCCCTTATACCTAACACTGTTAAGAGAGGTAGACAAAGCGATTCCAGGTCATCCTCGTGTATTTCAGCACGCTGACTGTGAACGAAATTACCAACGGATAAAAATCGGTGGTTGTCCACATCCACAAATGAGGTTACCTCGTCCAACATGGATGCACTTTAGGGTAATATCTTCTTACTATGGAGCGCGTAATTACTGACGTATCGTTCATATAAAACCCCAATAGTTGGCAGCAAATAACAAATCTTAAAATGTGTGACGTCCCACATGACTTTGGCAAAGAGCGCTATACACAGGAAGCTCATTCCTGGTGGCCCGAAACACACGCACAAAAAATTCAAACTAGGGCAAGAAAAGTTTAAACAAAAGCATTACGCGCATATTTTTCAAACAAATATTCTTATATGCATGGACTACAGAGAACGCAAGCGGTGCCATGTAACAGCGTCCCAGCGCTCTAAGCAACAGCCAAACAAGCGTGTCCGGCTGGCTCACACTGTATCAGCCAAGGTAAGAGCGTGAGCCAAAAGCTTCCTGCCTCCTGGGTGGAGCGAGAACGGAGACTACAACTTAGCTTTCGGCTCCCCCCCCCCCCCCCCCCCCCCCCGCGCTGTAAACGGAGAAAAAGTGCTAGCGTCATTGCGCAAACACAGCGAACACTAAAAACGACAAAAAAAAAAAGCAGACACACCGAATAGCGAAAGAAGGCGAGAATCACCCTGTTGGGAAAAACACACCTATAGGTTGCGATAATTTTTTCCTCCACGCCGATCCCTCTTGCAGACAAGTCAGATTTCTGCGGCAGCGCACCGGTTCCGCCCCGTCTGCGTGCCTATAAAGATTGGTTCGGTTTCTTTCCGGCGCCGCGCCAGGGCGAGAAAGAAGTCATGGTTGCTTCCACCGCGGCTTCCTTCCCGGGCGCACCATTTTGGGAAATAGGCAGGAAGCGTCTCTGGCTGTCATGGTCATTACACACGGGCTCTGCTCGTACACGCATACGTATATATATATATATATATATATATATATATATATATGCCCGGGGGGGGGGGGGGGTACGCAAAGCTTGTACGTGTGGATGGGAGTCGATGTTTCGGAGCGCCAACTTCGCATGCAGTCGCGTAATCCGCGGCCGCGATCTGCCGAGGAAAGCCGTCACTTCCTGGCAACGTTATACGCGCGGCGCGTAGAAGTGCAGCCGTAACGAACCGAAAGTAAAGCGAGAGGCTCGCGAATCTGTATCTGGGCTATATGCGCGTATAAGACACCATACTCCGGTCTTGAGCTCATTTTCTTTTCTCGCAGAACGGCCGTGGCCGCGCCGTTCTAATGAGCAGACGGAGCGTGCTTTGCAGTTATGCGCCCGAGCCAGTTTATGCGTTTCGGTCGATGGACAGCGCATACTCGGGAATGCTGGGCTGTCAATGTTTGTTTCTCTTCTCTGTTGCTGGTGCTGTCGGCGCCTTTAGAAGCTAACGCACCTGCCTGTTTTTTTACGAGTTCACACTAACACACCTTGCCTTCACGGAGCAGTTTGAAAGCATCCGCGTTCATTCCTAACTTGCCATCACTCTGAGACGAAACAAGCACGTCTAAGCAACCAGAAATCTGCCTACAAAGCCTACAATTAACCTACAAAGGAATGTTGCAAAATATGCACCCATGCCAACCCTAGGGCATCCCGACTTAACCGGTGCTTTGGAATGCCTCATGGGACATGGCCGTCGCCTGATGTTTCGTCACCTACTCGTCGAAAGAAAAAAATAATAGGGGGGGGCGGCATTATAGGATCATTATCCTGCTGTTACCGAGGTCACCAAATGCATGACATAGCCCATGCGTTTAAATATTACTTTTTTACACCGTGTTTCAACGCAGCCTCACGAGGTGGCGCTACGATTGCTGCTGACGCCTACGTCTCATGAATTCTTGAATTTTACAAATGGCAGTACGTTTTACGAATTGCGCGCGGCTCCTGTTCTAAGCTCCAAACAGGGCTTGAGCATGGCGCTAAAGCGGTACTGTATACAGTAACCGCTGCTGCTTCGGGCACCTGCAAGGCTTGCGCTTACTAGCTAAGCCACGACAGCTGGCGAAACTTACAGCAGACCCAAAGCTGGCACGTGTCCTCGTCTGTATATAATACTACTACTACTACTACTACTACTACTACTACTAATAATAATAATAATAATAATAATAATAATAATAATAATATTATTATTATTATTATTATTATTATTATTATTATTATTATTATTATTATTATTATTATTATTATTATTATTATTATTAACAACAACAACTTCTTTATTTCCATCAGTGATGGAGGAGACTGCGGGTAAAAGTCGCTTTAGAGGCAAGCGACTTGACTAGAGCCCGCAGCCTCCGTTACTACGCAAACAGCGATTGAACAGGGGATATATATATATATATATATATATATATATATATATATATATATATATATATATATATATATATATATATATATATATATATATATATATATATATATATATACATAGCAATTGACTACATGTGAAATATGCACAAAAAATAAACGCAAAAACAAAAATTTACCTGAAAAACGCTCTTCAATTATTTAAGAAAGATTGAATGACAAAATGTTCACGTAAAGCTCGTGTACGTCAGTTATATAAATATCAAGACCTGATTTCAGAAACAAATTTAAGTGTTGGTAGTGTGCGTGATATCTCTTGTGTAGAATAATTGGCTCGCGGAGTGACCACCTTCCACTGTTCCGCACACCTTGTGATGTGAGAATGTGTGTTCCTGGTGAGATTAGATAACTCATGAAGAAACTTTAAATTCACCTTTACCTCCCGTTTGAAAGTTTGACTTAACTTGTAAATATAAAGGTTAAACACGGGTATTATATTCGCTTTCGGAAATAAGTCTGATATGTGTGGGCATTGTAAGGCAAGTTAAATAGTACTCGCAAAAATTCTTCTGAAGTATATGTATCTTCTCTAGATTCGTACGTGATATGGTACCCCACA
The DNA here is from genome assembly GCF_023375885.2 of Dermacentor andersoni. Lineage (NCBI taxonomy): Eukaryota > Metazoa > Arthropoda > Arachnida > Ixodida > Ixodidae > Dermacentor > Dermacentor andersoni. The sequence goes on along the minus strand of NC_092817.1, from coordinate 144,108,849 downwards.
CGAGCAGACAGTAATGAAGTGTAGAAAAGAAATTGGGTGTTATAAACAAGAACCTTGATTCTGTAAGGTAAAAGAGGTCTCAGCCGCACCATCATGCCAACTACATGAGATAATTTGCCCAATATCGATTCTATGTGCATGTCCCAAAGCATATCTTGTGTGAAAATAACTCCAAGTATATTAAAGCTATCTACAATTTCTATGTTTACATGGTCATAAACAAGGGTGATGGAACTGATTATTTGCTTAGATTTGGGCCTAAAGATTATTGCTTTTGTTTTGTTTATATTGATTTGTAGGCAGTTTGTTTTGACCATACATGAAGAATTTTCAGAGCAGTGTTAGCTTTATTCTGAAGGCTATTAGAGTCAGGTGATGAAAAAAATATACTGGCATCGTCTGCGTAGATTACGTATTTCGCATCTTTATAGATATTTACTAAGTCATTTATATATACAATAAACAGGAACGGGCCAAGAATACAACCCTGTGGAACGCCTCTGGTGATATGTTTCAAATTTGAGCTGCTATTATTTATTTCAACATATTGACCGCGTATAGTGATAAGCGGCAGCGCTGTACACTTAAACTGTTTAAACATATTTGTTCACGCACTCAGTGAGCACTGGACGAGCATTGTTTGTGGTTCCACATAATTCACTGCATGCAATACTGCACAAGTCAATATATAATACACAATTCGCGAGTGGAGCAAACCTGTTTATTTGTAGGCGGTGTGAGAGAAGTACCCTAGGGACACTGCGCAAACGGAGCAAGAATGCAAGTGAAACAGGGAACGTACCTGCCTTGTTTCAGGACAGCTGGCTGCAAAGCCAGAATTCTTCGAGATAAACCATCTTAATAAGCGAGAAGGTATACCTAAAGCTTGTAAGCAAGTAAACACAGCTATAGAACAAAGCTTCGCGAAGTGTATCATTGTCAACGACCGCCGAGTGAACGACCGCCGCTGAGATGCCACCGATCAATGGCCCCGCGCTGAACGCTGGTGGTGCTTATAACAGTTGACCCTTACGCCGCGAGCCCGCTGTAATCGTAAACTTTGATTCGCGCACTTAACACCACCCAATTCTGTGCAGGACAGCCGCAGCTCAGCGCGTATAAAACCCCGCACGCGTCTACATTATTGGCGGAGTATTGCACACCAAGACGGCGTGCCCGGAGTACTAAGGGCCCCGTCCGTGCGATCTTTGTCGAACCGCGGTAATAAAAGCGCGCGAGACTCCTCCCCCAATTCACGTTCCAAAGCAGGGGTCGCTTCAGGTTCTTGAGTGGAGCTGCGACACTCGAACGAAATGAATTTGTCCCAAATGCGATGTTTCTTTCACGAGTAAGAGGCGCATAAGTTTGGCGTCCTCCATTACTGGCGCTAAGAGGTACACGCCGCTCGTGAGCTGCACGCCTATACAGGATAGCGGCCCGTTCAGAAAGCGCTCCAGGCTGCTTGTTTGCGCGTGCCTTGGCTGACGTCACGAGCGACACCGTTCGCCTTCTACCAGTCCTGCGTGGAGCAGTGACGCTATAGCCACTATGTAGCCGCAAAACGGCTTTCAACTCTATCCTTTGATGTACGCAACTGAAGAGAAGCGAGTGCCGGGTATGCAGCGCGCTCTATCTTGCCCGGCCACCGGGACACGCACACTTAGCTGCATGCCCGCAGGGGCCCGCCTCGGTGCCAGAGACCGTGCTGCGTCGCCGTGTCTGCACATCGGCGACACCCTTATCGAGGCGGGCTATCGACTTTTCAAGCGAGCTCCTTATTGCGCCGATACCCTTCTTTGTTCCCGATTATGTGGAGCGGCCACGTAAGGACCCTGTTTGTATGTTTTGCTTAGGCTCTTTCTCGCTGGTCGTTGCTGGCACCGGCGCTTGGCCTCTCTGGTTCGCCTCTCGCCTAATGAAGGCTACAGATTTCTGACGTTCGTTTCGATCGGTTTCGTGATTAGACAACAGCTTACTTGCGCTGCATCGTGGAAGAAAATTGTTTTGCCGAGCGAACGGCGGCCTATCAGACTTCCGCTCGCTGCCCTGAATTTTGATTCCCTTTTGCACTGCTGCATTGTCAAAGGCAAGCTGATTTCCGGTTGCGGCAAGCAACGAGACCGACGCCCAATCACAGATAGATGTTTGTACCTATGTCAGTGTGAAAATTATTGCAATTTTTATTAAGCTTTAAGAATAGAGAGTGCAGTCAGCGATGGCCAGAAGTCACACTATGTCGCCCGAAATCAGTCTTGTTTGGAAGATGATTGGAGAAGTGTTGCTTTCCCCAAGTTTGGGCAAACAGTCAGTTAAGATTAAAATTGGCATTTAAATAAACAGATGCTGAAAAGTTATTTACCGTTGCAGTATGACATCAGTACTGATTTAGCAGCCTCAAGGATGCTTTGGTAATGATTTCTGCCACCTTGCGGCCCTATAGCGTCATCCAGAGCGATAGAAGCGACGTAAATATTAATGTGGTATGCTAGTAAAACGTCTAGATGATAGTTATGCCCATGAAGTAAAACATCGTACAGCTCTATTCAGCGAAGGAACGAGAAAAGTTAGAAAACATTCAATACAACTTTTTAATTATTTCAACCCTGTTAATTGCAGCGCGAAGCTTTGTGTCTGAGCTTCCGCCGCGGTGTTTTATCTTTTACTTATTTCTTTTTTTCTGTGTGAAGGCGGGAGGGGGGGGGGGGGGGGTTGCGGGATAGACGCACGGTTTTAGAGATGTTATAACGTTGTGTACTTGCGCATACGCACCCCCTTTTCTTATCATCGTTGTCATTCATCAGTATTTTTCCTCCACGTCCCTTTTCTCCCGAGTAGAGTAGCAGGCGAAAACGAGCTATAGCTCAGGCCGACGTCTCTGCGTTTCTCTAAATATGCTGTTTCTCTCTCTATATATATATAATATGAAATACCTTTCCCGTAATTCTTCCTGGAGGGACAAGGAAAGGGGGAAGGGGTGGGAACGTGCGGACCAACGTGCCTCGAGCGGCACTTACTTTCGGCGGTTCATATATAGAGGGTGTCCCAGCTAACTTGGACCAAGATTTTAAAAATACCCAGGAGCTCTAGAGAAATCGTACCGACTGCATAGTAGCCGTAGTCGTATGTACTTACGGCCATCATTTCTTTCATTACGAAGTATTGCTTAATTAATTACTTTTAATAAGCGAGCTTTTTAATTGTTGCTTGAATCGCAAACATATCAATTACAAAGTCCTGGGGCACCTTAAATAACCTCCGAATCAAGTATTTATTTCTTGCTGAATTGCTCCTGGTCGCTTTTGCCACGAAAAAACAAAAGCCCGCAAAGTACGTGAAATACGAAATAGATGCGCACTCGCACGCCGCTACTCAAGCGCCTACAAGCAACCATTAAAAGATATACGGCTGCATTCCCTTATCGCCGAATCGTACAAAGGTCCGCTACGCTTATCAATGCGTCAGCGGCGTGTTCTCTTGATGCCGTGACCATCACATAGCGTGAAGCCCTGTATCGCATTGCCGCCTCTAGTAAAGCCGTGTATCTGTGGCTATTCCCTTGGGAGCGCTTGAGTAGCGGAGCGCGAGCGGCTAGTTTCGTATTTTCGATGTTTCGCACGCTTTTGTTTTTTCTCGGAAAAGCCAACAAGGCAAAGCTGAGCACTAAACAAATGCTTGATTCGGAGGTAATTTGAGGTGCCTTACAACTTTGTAAGTGATATGTTTGCGATTCAAGCAATATAAAAAGTTTGCTAATATAATGTATTTAAGTAATACTTCTTGATGAAAAAAAAATGATGGCTGTAAGTACATACGACTACGGCTACTATGCCGTCGGCGTGAATTCTCTGGAGCTCTTGGGTATATTAAAAATCTTGTCCAAGTTATCTGGGACGCCCTGTATATATATATATATATATAATGTATATGAACGAGAAGAACGGGGGCTACCAGAGGGGCCGACTTGCACTTACCAACAAATTGAAAAAAAAGAAATTGTAAATTATTAATTAATGGAAGTGGATGAACAAACAACTTGTCGCAGGTGGGGAACGATCCCAGGTCTTCGCAATACGCGTGTGACGCTCTTATCAATTGAGCTGTCGCCGGCGCCGTGTTCCCATCCACTTTCTGGGGTATTTATGCGTTACTGCTAGAACTAACCCTGGGAATGTTAGCCAGCGCTTCCACCCACAAACCTTGGCGGCGGGTGTGTAACAACATTTCTGCCGCAGGCGTCCCTAGTACACGATATTTTACGGTGAAGGAGAATGGTCGACAGACTCATACGTGCTACCTGAAGACATCAATGTTCCCGTATTCGAGACACTCGTTATGTAATGAACGAGAAGAAAGGGGGTTAAGCGATGGGCCCGATTTTAATCAGTCAAGTCATAAGAAGCCAACAAACAAACACACCAAGGACAACACAGGGGACATTACTTACACTTACTAATTAATTCAAATAAAGAAATTATCAATTAGTGCAACTGTAAGTGTATGAAAAAACAACTTGCCGCAAGTGGGGAACAATCCCACGTCATCACATATATATATATATATATATATATATATATATATATATATATATATATATATATATATTGATGGCCATAAAAGCCAACAGTCAATGAAGCCATGGAAATTGTCGGGCAAGTTAACGTTCGTTGAAATTGTAATATAGAAAATAATCTAGAAAAGGAAAATTAAAGTGGACGAGAAGTCAACTTGTCGCCGGTGAGAGCCAAACTACAAACTCCGCATTGCGCATGTGTTCGACTACCAATTGTGCTACGGCGACGGCTATCAATTCATTCACCAATGTGGGCATTTATGTTTACTAGATCTAGGCCTGGAAATGTTAGTCAGCACCACGCATAGCCATTGTGGGCGGATGTGGAACACCCTTTTTCGCCCGATGGCGCCACTTAACACGTGAACTTCGGAGAGCAGGTACGTGGCTAAAGAAACCCTCCTATGCTACCTAATGACATGACGCAGTAGTTCAGCGAGAAGAACGGGGGCTACTACTACGTCAAACACTTGCCTTTGCTTCGTGTGTTGTCGACAAATTCGACTTCGCCCTGCTATCTGCTAGCCGCCTGGTTGGCTCAGATGGTAGAGCTGCTGCCCCGGAAAGGCGGTGGTCCCGGGTTCGAGTCCCGGACCAGGACGAATTTTTCTTCAACTCTGAGGCTTCTCTTTCGAGGAACCCGTTTGGGTTTCCTTTGTAGCAATTGCTACGAACGGGTGGATGTCTGATTTTCCCTTTATTAATTACCTAATGACATCAACGCTGCCAGATTCGAGACCCTCGCTGTGATTCAACGAGAGAATAAGGGAACCCGAGGGCCTCAATTTTGTTAATCATGACAATATATGCAGAGGCTCAGCGTTCAGCTCCCACTGGGGTCAAGTTATCTGTTCGCTCACTTTCATTCCACTTTGCTATTTTTTAGCATCTACGGCACGATAGCGCAGTCACGTGGTTTTGCTTCATATATTGCGGGCTTTCTCTTAACGCTGAAAAACATCACGGCGCAACATGTACGAGTACGTTGCCACAATAAATTTGATCGGTTGTTTCTTAACCTCCTCTACAACGCAACTAAACGCACTTGGCCCTAAAGGGAATGTTTCAAATTTTGCATAGTTCATGTTAGTTAACTAATCAGGTAGAATATGAAAAATGCCCTAGGAAGCTCCACATGACGGTAAACTATATGCAGTTGGTTTCATTCAGTTGTGGCTAACCACTCTTATTGTAGTCTTTGGTCTAATTTAAGTGGAAGACCACATACATACATACACATACATATTAAGTTATGGGGTTTTACGCGCCAAAACCACTTTCTGATTATAAGGCACGTCGTAGTGGAGGACTCCGGTAATTTCGACCACCTGGTGTTCTTTAACATGCACCTAAATCTAAGCACACGGGTGTTTTCGCATTTCGCCCCCATCGACATGCGGCCGCCGTGGCCGGGATTCGATCCCGCGACCTCGTACTCAGCAGCCCAACACCATAGCCCCTGAGCAACCACGGCGGGTGTGTGTGTGTTTGTGTATACACGGTCTTTCACTTAAGTTAGACCAAGGACTAAAATTAGACCAAGTCCTTGGTCTAAATTATGTTAAAGACCATATATATATATATATATATATATATATATATATATATATATATATATATATATATATATATATATATATATATATATATATATATATATATATATATATACATATATTGTGTGTGTGTGTGTGTGATATGTCATTTTCAAATATTTCATTAAGATATTTTCATTAAGCAGCGGGAGAGGCATTAGCAAGTTTTTAGCAAGTTGATTCTTTGCTCAGCCTGCCCGGTGCCTCACGTAGCTGTGCGAAATCTCGATAAAGAGCTTGGTTATTATTGTGTGAACAGCTGTTTTGTTGTCGTGACCTTGGTTAGAAGGCATTGCATTTTATTTACTCCCCAAAAAGCTGTGCGGAGGGTCTGTTCCTATTGACCGGCCTGATTTCTCATCCACCATGTTTCTGAATCATGCACCAAGGTGTACAATACTAACCGTACGTAAGCTTCCTTACCCGATACGGTACGTTAAATGGAGAATTAAATATGCTGAAATTAGAGGGGACTGTTATTTGAGCAGCGAAATATTTACGTGCCTTCTATTAGTAATAACAACCGAAACGTGATATTTCAACAGACGTGTGTGGGCCATTGTACGGACGAGTCCAAAGTTGTTCCTAGATCTTCATAACTCGTAGTTTATTGAATTTCTGTGTCCCTGAGAAACAACGCGCATATCATATGACCTCTTTTTTTATTTTTTTTTTCGGCTTGAGAAGTATGCTATATATGCGGTCTTTTTTGCAATTTTACACAGTTTTATTACCTTTAAGCCTAGCTGAGCATACCACAGCTCAGTTTGAACAAATGCTTCGGCGTCCCTTAATGAATACCGTCAAACTATTAGAACAATATTCTCGATGTATAAGAGAAAGTGGGCTTGCAGAAAAAGATTTTGTTCCTCGTGAAACAAAAGGAAAGAAAAAAGCGTCTCGCCTAATTTAGTCGCGTGTTGTGCAAAGTTTAAGCGGCACTAGCTCTTCACAGACTTATGCTACATTTCGGGATGATCGGTATACACGATGCTAAGACGCTGAGTAAGCGTCGCTGTCTCTCGTGGTCTACATCACCGGCAAATTGCGATAAAGCGCAGCCTGTACTAGAGCGGCTTCTTTCGCGCTTCAAGATGTCCTAGTAACACACGAGCAATTACGCTCGTTCGTGGCTATACAAAGGCCCAAACAAACGAGAGGAATGCGCATGTATCACGGCAAAAGAAAATACGCCTTAGGGTATGGCTTACCTCGAAGTGCTCTTTCGACACACGTTTTCCTTTGTTTTTTCAAGGGCTCCTACGAGGATGCGAAAGCAATGCTTGTAGCGCCATAGCCGGGAGCTAGCTTTCACTTTTTTTATTATTCGGGCCGGAAGATCGCCCGCTCTAAAACGTGTAAAAACAAAAAGAAAAGGAACCGCTCCGTGCTCGGGCCACACTGTGCCGCAGGGTCTAGGAAGAACTTTCTCCTTTTCAAGGCCTCGGCTGGCGCGGCGTCTTCAGAGGCGCGCGGGATAGAGCTCCAAATGGTCTTCCTTGTGATGCTCCGCGCACCTCCTGCATCGGGCCAGACGCGCTCTATGGCCGTGTTTTTTTTTTTTCTGTTTATTTTTTTTCTGTCGCTTTCTCGCGTCTCGGTGTTTCTTTCTGTTTCTTTCTTGGTTAGTTTCACGCGTACGTTGCACTGGCAAGCGGGGAGAGCTCCCGTATGGCGGAGTGCGCCGAACTGGGTGCCACATTGGTGAACTCCTGCTTTGTTCATTGAGCATGTTTACTTATTTTTTTTTTGTTTTTTGTTTTTTGTTTTCAGTAGGTCATACAACGCGGCCCAGGCTCGGTTTCACTTGCTCAAGCAGCCGTGACTTGCGTTTGCCGGCCCAGAAAGAAAGTATGAAGGAGGACTCTGGAACAGCAAATGACTACGCTTACAAGAAGAGCAAGGGCGCCACGGAGGATTCGCGAAGTTTCGTGACACACACACACACACACACACACACACACACACACGCGCGCGCACACGCACGCACGCACACGCACACACCAAATTCACAAAAAAAGAATGTCCGATACGAACTGTGTTGCCGTGGCAGTCTGCTATAGCTGTACCATACAGGCCATAGCTACTGAGCCACCACCGATCCTACGAAGCTGCGTTTCGCACACTAGCTCAAATTTGCTCGAATTTAAACATACACTGTCTGAATTTCTAAGGCGCGAAATATGCGCCCGACTTAGTAATCAAAGCGTGAGGCTGACTGTGCGTCGCAATTTGAGATGGGTAAATGAGAAATATGTGTTGACTGGACTTATATCAATATCTATATACATCAATTAGAGGCACTTTATTTATTTATTTATTTATTTACAGGCCTCGTATGAGCCATTGAGCAAGGGGGCGTCACAGTAAAAGAATAAATGGAGACGGAGCAACATGTAATATACACACATGATAAAATACAATATAATATTATGCACCCAACGTAATAAACAAACATTAGAGCAATGCAAAAATGAAAAAGAAAAAGAAGTATTCCTAGATATGACTTCAATGTCCGCGTAAACGGCCTGCAGCCCTAATTCCACGCAGCGTATAGTTGATGCTGCGTCCTCGTTCCCGTCAAAAGCGTATAATCATAATGTAGAAGTGAGATGCGGGCAAGAGGTGCCGAAGTAAGCATCTGCATAGGTTATGCGCATGCATGGATGCTTGACATTCGGTTAATATTGCGCCACCTGACAGCTTCCGTATCGTTCACCTATATGGGATTAATTTAGATTCTACCAATCACCCTATAACGCGGGTCACAACATCTTTATTCTTAATTTTTAATACTTAGTCAATATCGAATCGAATGTCGAATATTGAAGCGCAGACATATATATATATATATATATATATATATATATATATATATATATATATATATATATATATATATATATATATATATATATATATATATATATATATATATATATATATATATATAGATAAATACCGCAGGAATTTCAGTTTCAGTACAAATTTTTCAGTACAGTTTCAGTACAAAATTCAGTAGAATTTTCTAACTACGGAACCTCCTTCTGTATATACATATGTTGTAATTACCCTCATTTTGTCTTGAATAAAAACTGATTCTGATTCTGACTCTGAAATATTTATCACGCATATATCTACATGCGCAAGAAGGCCAGCTGGCTGTCATGGCCAAATTAATAATTATAAACACAACATGACTAATATGACTAATCGATTTTAAACAAATAGCAGAAATAGCCTCTCAACCACTTTAGAGAATGGTTGCAAACAAGCATTCCAAGAAATAATGGTTGCTGTATGACCAGCTTTCCTAAAAATGCTTATGGAAAGATCAGATGTTCTGAGGGGAAAAGCTACTGAATGCCATTGTGCCGCAGGCACATCTAAAAAAGGCATGTTTCAAGGAATACAGCAGAGGTTGTTCCTTAAGATATAAACATGCTACATGAGACAACTGTCAAAAAACACTACTTGAAAGACAACAAGCAAAATTCACAGGTTGTCATGTAGGCTTCCACTGCAAAGCGAAGCCTACATTATGATGGCTTACGCATCTGCCGGAGTGGACAACATAAATTCGAAAATTTTTTAAAAAACACCGTTTCAATTTCCAGCCAGATTTTGTGTCATACCTCTGAGCAATCATTATGGTCCGGAGAGCTTCTTACCGACTGGAAAATAGCCAAAGTCATTCCTGTCTTCAAAACGGGCAACAAAAAACTCACCTGAAAACTACCGACCCACTTCTTTAACATGCGTATGCTGTAAATTACTTGAACATGTTATCTTTTCTCACATCTACAACCATCTGGAACGAAATTACTTTTTCTTTTGAAATCAACGTGGCTTTAGGAAAGGCTACTCGTGGGATACCCAGTTATTTGAATTTACGATCACCTACAACCAAATTGTCTTCTTTTCTTTTCAGATTTCCCAAAAGGCATTTCACATAGTTACACACGGCAGGCCCTTTCTCGATTATCTCACACTATCATGGCTTCGTAACTTTCTCTGATTCCTTCAACAATTCACAGTTGTCAACGGCTTTTCCTCACCGCTACGTGACGCCCCCTCTGGTGCAGCACAGGAAAGCGTGCTTGGACTCTTGCTTTTCCTGATTTTCATTAACGACCTTCCCAATAACATTCCATCCTGTTTACGTCTTTTCGCAGATGATTGTGTTGTTTGCCCAAAGATCTCTTCTGACACTGACCACCTGGACCTTCAGAATGACCTTAACACTATTGTTTATTGGTGTAAAAACCTGGCACATGATTCTAAACCATACAAAATGCAACCATGACTTTTAGCCGCAAGCATATTTTTAACTTCCATTACTATATTAATGACACCTTCCTGTCCGAAGCTATGTCGTGCAAATATCTCGGACCACTGCAAATCTTTCATGCTCTTGTCATATTTCAACAACATGCAACAAAGCATCGAATACATTAACTTTCATAGACGAAACCTGGGAAACTCGCCTACTCCGCTCGAAAACTAGCGTATCTAACATTTATTCGTCACCAGTTGGAACTCGTCTCATCTATTTGGTCTCCCCGTCAAAAATACCTGATTGGAATGCTGGAGTCCATTCAGAACACAGCTGCCCGGCTCATTTCTAACAATTACAGTCCCCTCGGCAGTGTCTCCCAGCTTAAGAACCCTGATGATGTGCAGATACCCGAAAATCGTCATTCTATTTAACTCTTGTGTTTACTTCACAAATACATTCACACCCACACTTCACTTTTGCCTCTGGAATCACCTCCTCGATCTTCACGGCCCATGCATAGTCATCTCTGCTTTAACCGCATATATGGAAAAACTCAATTATTCAACTCATCCGCATTACCTAGAGCAATTAAGCTCTGAAATAATCTTCCTGACAATTTAACCTCTTTTTCTGACCCTCTAGAGTTCAAAAACCACCTCTGCCTGCATTTATCGCTCTAGTATTGTTCTAAGTGTTGGTTTCTGTTGTACTAAACTTGCAGTAGCTCTAAATGTTGTTTTATTTTGTACTAGTGTTTCACTCGTACTTGCTTGATTATCCCTTTTTGACATATTAGAGTTTGTTTTGTTTTTAATTTTCGTGTTAATACGGTACTTTTACACACTTTAGGAATCAAGTTTGCATTCCTTTTGTGCATATTTGTCTTGTACCGCGTCTGTTGTACTGTTACTCTGGCATATTATTTCTGTACGATATCTATTGATATGCCCCCCTTACCCAATGCTCTTCGGGGCCTGTGTGGTATAATAAATGAATAAATGAATAAATGAATAAATAAAAGCAGAAAAATGGTTTTCATTACTCATTTTGCTTCTAAAGGGCTTCAAAAACTTTTCTCATTGTCTCACTTCTGATAATTTGCGATGCTTTGTTTAGCGAGCGGGGAGAAGTTACGAGATGGTCTGTTGCAAAACATTTGGTTCGTTTCCAATATTCTAAAATGCTGAATCGTTCTTTTTCGAATAGGAATAATTAGTGGGTAGCATTTGAAACTTCCAATATTCGGCAATCCTTGCATCTTGCGCATCCTCTAATCTCGGCTTTCCGTTTTTGAGCTCATGCTTCCCAGTATGGCGCTGCACTGTCATGTCTTGCTGTGTTCTTTCTGACTAGCAGACTAAAACAGCTGCTGATTTTGTCGCATTGGCAAAGCAGCCTGAAAAATAAGTCTGTTCGGTGAGGGATGAAAACCGTTCAATGACCCTCTCCTAAAATACATACTTCTATCGTGTCATTTTAATGTTATTTTTTGCCAGTCTTTTTACGACACGAAATGCATCGCTTACATAACCATCGTGTTCTATATACGCTTTATTGCGTAGATCGCGTTGAAATGATAAAGCGATTATTTAAGTTTAGCATAGGTTTGGGTTTAGCATAGATTAGTGCAGCGGTGGCGTAGAGGTAGAACACCCGCCTCGCGTGCAAGAGGTCCGGGGCTCGAATCCCGGTGCCACGCAATTTTCCACCGGATTAAAAAAAAAAAAGAATCCGCGTGTTGATAAAATTGCATAAACAGGCCTGGAGTGTGGCCTGATCCCGGTGACCAGAACCGGCAACGCACTCCCTCACCAGAGCAGGATTGGCCACCCTGGTGCAGTACTTGGCCACAACCTCCTATATGAACACAACAATCAAACCCCGGCCCTCAGTCCCCAGCAGCTGCGAAGCAACTGACCACGGCGGCGGTCAGACCTGCGACGCTGCAGAGGGTGCTAAGAATCCCTGGCTACGTTAAGAGACAAAGCCGGCAATATCATTACTAATATGGATGAGATAGTTGAAGTGGCTGAGGAGTTCTATAGAGATTTATACAGTACCAGTGGCACCCACGACGATAATGGCAGAGAGAATAGTCTAGAGGAATTCGAAATCCCACAAGTAACACCGGAAGAAGTAAAGAAAGCCTTGGGAGCTATGCAAAGGGGGAAGGCAGCTGGGGAGGATCAGGTAACAGCAGATTTGTTGAAGGATGGTGGGTAGATTGTTCTAGAGAAACTGGCCACCCTGTATACGCAATGCCTCATGACTTCGAGCGTACCGGAATCTTGGAAAAACGCCAACATAATCCTAATCCATAAGAAAGGGGACGCCAAAGACTTGAAAAATTATAGACCGATCAGTTTACTGTCCGTTGCCTACAAAGTATTTACTAAGGTAATTGCAAATAGAATCAGGAACACCTTAGACTTCCGTCAACCAAAGGACCAGGCAGGATTCCGTAAAGGCTACTCAACAATAGACCATATTCACACTATCAATCAGGTGATAGAAAAATGTGCGGAATATAACCAACCTTTATATATAGCTTTCATTGATTACGAGAAAGCGTTTGATTCAGTCGAAACCTCAGCAGTCATGGAGGCATTGCGTAATCAGGGTGTAGACGAGCCGTATGTAAAAATACTGAAAGATATCTATAGCGGCTCCACAGCCACCGTAGTCCTCCATAAAGAAAGCAACAGAATCCCAATAAAGAAAGGCGTCAGGCAGGGAGATACGATCTCTCCGATGCTATTCACAGCGTGTTTACAGGAGGTATTCAGAGACCTGGATTGGGAAGAATTGGGGATAAGAGTTAATGGAGAATACCTTAGTAACTTGCGATTCGCTGATGATATTGCCTTGCTTAGTAACTCAGGGTACCAACTACAATGCATGCTCACTGACCTGGAGAGGCAAAGCCGAAGGGTGGGTCTAAAAATTAATCTCCAGAAAACTAAAGTAATGTTTAACAGTCTCGGAAGGGAACAGCAGTTTATAATAGGTAGTGAGGCACTGGAAGTGGTAAGGGAATACATCTACTTAGGACAGGTAGTGACTGCGGATCCGGATCATGAGACTGAAATAATCAGAAGAATAAGAATGGGCTGGGGTGCGTTTGGCAGGCATTCTCAGATCATGAACAGCAGGTTGCCATTATCCCTCAAGAGAAAAGTTTATAACAGCTGTGTCTTACCAGTACTCACTTACGGGGCAGAAACCTGGAGGCTTACGAAAAGGGTTCTACTTAAATTGAGGACGACGCAACGAGCTATGGAAAGAAGAATGATTGGTATAACGTTAAAGGACAAGAAAAGAGCAGATTGGGTGAGGGAACAAACGCGAGTTAATGATATCTTAGTTGAAATCAAGAAAAAGAAATGGGCATGGGCAGGACACGTAATGAGGAGGGAAGATAACCGATGGTCATTAAGAGTTACGGAATGAATTCCAAGGGAAGGAAAGCGTAGCAGAGGGCGGCAGAAAGTTAGGTGGGCGGATGAGATTAAGAAGTTTGCAGGGAAAACATGGCCACAATTAGTACATGACCGGGGTAGTTGGAGAAGTATGGGAGAGGCCTTTGCCCTGCAGTGGGCATAACCAGGCTGATGATGATGATGATAGGTTTGGGAGTTTGTTCGTCGATACGAAACAGCGGTATGTATGAAGTATAAGCACGGTGAATTCTTAGATAATGGTACCAATTACTACTGCCAAAATCCGGCAGGGCACTTTGTTTTACCATGTAGCCTAGAGATATGCAGCACTAATGGGAGGCGACACCAGCTGAGTGAAGTATACTCGTTCGAAACGACGGCCAACATTTGTCCATGCATACCGAAGAGAAATGGACTGCATTGACAATGAGTCCGAGATGAATGTCATTGTAGCTTAGGCCACTGGGATCCGGCTGTCGACAGAGTGACCGGCGTAGAGTAATTGAGTATTAGGTGTAGTCAGCAAAGCGATGCTAAATTACCATAAAACAGAAATGGCCCCGGTTGGAACATCACTGCGTGATGGCTATTCCACCGTCCTCATAATTTCTTCCTTTCAATGCACTATCGCCCCTATCATTCTATAGTAACAAAAACTTTTAAGCGCACAGATAGACGAGGACGTTGAAAGAAGACAGACAAGCGCTAGTCCAGGTCAGTCTGTGCACTTAAAAGCTTTTGTCATGTCTTACGAACACGCCCAAACAGTCACATTGTTGTTCCCTAGTAAACGTCCTTTTCTTCCTTTTCATGGCCAGGTTATCCCCATTCGTATTAATAAAGCCAGGTACCTATGAATATAGGTACCTGGCAGTTTGTCATAGGGGCGCAGTTGGTCATAGGGGCTGGTGTACTAAAATGGCTCAAGAAAACTCCGTGCACATCGTGGTAAACCAGGCGGACTTCGCACCTAATGCGAGCGAAGCTGACGCTTGTTTCACCGTGTATAGAGAACAAAAATACTGTGTAAAGTCCAAGTGCCGGTTCAGGATCTATAGGAGGGACATCAAGCTGACACGACAGGATATGTCGGCCACTGTAGACCACGTTGTCATCAAATGCAACAATGGTAGCTCAATGTGCGTGAAGTTATTCCTTCGAAGACCTAAAACCTACGTGGTCGAAAAAAAAAAAAAAAAAACACGAGCGATATGGAAGTGGCTTTCGGCTGAACGCTTGATGACGTGCACAGTCCATTCACGACAAACGTATCCCAGTAACATGGACAGTTGAGTTGACCAATCATGTCCAAATGAGAAATGCGTCAGCCTTAAGGAAGTGTTTGCAGTATCGACAAGGGCCTTTGATTTCGTCAAGTCCCCTTGTCGGAACGATGGCTCCAGGCTGTCGGGATCGGCGACGGCACATCAGGGGTGCGATCTTGTACGCGTTCCAAAATAGAACGGAGGCGGTTCGTTCCACCGAGCCAAATACGATTCGTCAATTCGAACCATGCCGAACGCCATGACGTCAAGTGTGACGTGATATCTGCTGTCAATCATTCCGTGTCGTCTGCTATCGGACAAACGGAACGGAACATACCGCCTATTTCGTGACGTAAAGAACGAACCGCCTCCGTTCTATTTTGGAACGCGTACAAGATCGCACCCCAGTGTACCGTGGACTGCACATGCCAAGGACCTTCACCGCACGACTGTGACGCAGCTACGATTATAGCCAATTCCTCGTCCAATCGAGTCGGCACGCATGCGCACTCGTGTTGTAGCGGCGCAGCACGCAGACTGCATGCGCATATGAGCGAGGCGCGTTGAACGACGACGTGAAGTGTGTGTAGCTGCTTTCTCAGGTAGCGATTTCCATCAAAACTGAACGTTGTTCCAAGTGCGTATTGATTCAAAGGCTAAAAGATGGTTTTCCCGTGACCTCACGGACACAGCTTCTCGCCAATATAAAGTCCGAACATGGCTGCCGCGAGGACGCCAGTGCACCGCATTATCGCGCGCACACTGTTTTGTTTTAGAACGGTGACCGTCTTTCACCGGACCAACAATGATACCCATTTGTCACTCGCTGTAAGACGCGCCTCTAATGTTGTCACGTTTCTTGTTTACGCAACTTCTCGACGTGCTAGTACGCCCAAGGTGGCCGCCCCGATGACGTCAGTGCAGAATATCTACAAATTGATTGAATAATTTATTGTTCACATCTGTCAAGACCGTTTGTTACTGGCTTTTACGCCTGGGAAAAGCACACTCGGCGAGGACCCCAAGCGGGAGCAACGGGGCTGTTGATCAAGACAGCCTCTGCACGTATCATAACGAAGTGTCCACTGATTTCTCCATAGGGCGACAAATTTAGGTGCGGCCTTTTATCCGGAATGCAAATACGGAAAAGAAAGAGAAAAGGCGGAAAAACTTACCACATGACCTGCGATGCATAGCAAGGCCAAACGCGGTCCGTCCCTACACCGCGGGCCGTGATATCTAATCGCGGACGTGACGGCCAAACTGCTTCTTTCCTGGAGGGCAGCAATAAACAACCAGGAAGTGTAAACAGGGAACCATGCGAGAAAAGGGGGAATAACGAAAAGCAGATGGAGACGGGGGGGGGGGGGGGGGGTGGCAGGCACGCACGAGCATGCGTCATGGGCATGACCACGTGCCGCTTGTACTGCGAGGAACCGAGCACAACGAGGTCGCCGGAGTGGGGTGTGGCGCAGATACGAAGGGCACGAGGATATTCGATGTGGCTTGAACGCTGTTAACGCGTCGCGCCAATTTTGTGTCCTATATGGTCACTTGCCCTCCCGCGCTTTCGCCGCAACGCTGCATACTTGGGGCACTTCCACAGCACGTAGCTGATGGTTGGCTCATGCAGCTGCTGGTTTGCGCGCTAGGCACCCTGGGTGTTTCAATGGTAGCTCTTCCGCCGCGTTGCCCCGGAAGACGTCTTCGTTCCTTGTGTGCATGCCAGCGGGCAAGTACAACCGGCGTAGGGGTAGTACCAGTATACGAAGCCTTGTGCACGGCTGTTCGCCTTTGCTACGGAACCAAGCATTCTTCGCTTGGTGTAACGGCGCCTTTGGCGAGGCGCGCGAAAGCTCGTGCCTTTATACCCAAGAAAATGTATGCTAGGAGTTACGTAGATACGTGACAACATCTTTTTTTTTTTACTCCATAGTTTCCCTCCCGTTGATTGAACCTGTTTACAATGTACAGCTTTCTTGCTGCTGTACAGCTGCTGTGCCCGAAGTCGCAGCTTCGATCCCGGCTGCGCCTGTCGCATTTTTTTATGAGGGCAGGATACAAAATGCTCGATTTTGCAAAAGCAGACATAATTCTTTTCGTTGAGCTGGATTATTCGAAGATGCGGACATTACTTGTCCGAGAAATCGGAACACATGTTCGACCAACTAACGAAAGTTTGCTAATTAACACCTTAATTAATTATCTTATGGCCCACATTGCAAATTAATAATTCTAGCAGGTGAGTTTTCACGGCACATCCACGTGGAACGAATTGCCAGAATGAGGCTGGTTTGAAGATATGCTTCACGAACTCGCCGTGAAACTGCACTGTTGTCCCACTTTTTTTTTTTAACAAAATGTTCTTTTATGCACTGAAGCACAATAGTAACAGGAACGCCCGTGTATTTATTCTCAAACTCTGGGAAATAATATCTCGCAAGCCCTGTCATCCTAGAAATTCGAGTGGATACGTCTTGCGAACTCGCAGGCTGCAATTCGTAAAGTGCCGTATGTGCTGTAAACAATTATATAATTAGTAAAGTACTAAACTTTTGTTAATTAGTTGAATGTGGGTTTCGATTTCTCGTGCTAGTAACGTCAGCGTCTTCGAATAACTCAGCTCGAGGACGAGAATGATGTTATCTGCCACAGGTGATTTTTAAAATTTCCGTAGAACTTAACAATGATCACCGTGTAGAGCAAGAGCTAGTGGACGAATAATTCTCACGTACTGCCACAAATTTTTTCCTTCTTTTTCTGCAATAATTTCCAATTGTACCTATCTTAGCCACTCCCGTGGTACACCTGCAAGCGGACACTTACCAGAATATACGAGTATAGTCAAAGATGCACTAACAAGAAATACCATACAGTAAACTTACAACGTATTGCTTCATAGTTATGTTTTGTGGAAATAAAATAATTTATGGAAATAAAAAGTTTGTATTCTGAGAAAAGTGTTGCGCATTTGAGAGAAATGCTACAAGTGTTGTCTGCTACGACGCCTGCTCGCTGCGAACGCGAGACTTTTCTCGAAGACGATAACTTCTTCTGAAGCGCGCGCCAGCAGCCGTTATGCGTGGCTTTGCGCTTACCCGTTTTGCGACAGCAGACTACAGCCAGGAAGCAGCAGCCTTTCATACCACAAGTTTCTGTTCTCCGATGTCCTAAAAAACACATTCCAATGAGCCCATAAACGAGCAATGCGGAATGAAGTCCTCAATCAAATTTGATTTTCAAGCCACGTTCAAAGTGTAACTGTCTATGTAGTAAACAAAATGCGTTGCGCAAGCAGTCAGCCGTCTTTCCACTGCACCCTGCATCACTAGTAGAAAAAAGTTACAGGTTATTAAAAACCCAGCACATGTGTGCAGCTAAACTTCACAGTTTAAGGCTCCCACTTCAAATATAAGCACGCACAAGAAGCCAAACGGTAGTAGCAAATCAACACACACACACACACACACACACACACGCACACACGCACACACGCACACACACACGCACACACGCACACACACACACACACACACACACACACACGCACGCACGCACGCACGCACATATATATATATATATATATATATATATATATATATATATATATATATATATATATATATATATATATATATATATATATACTGACCACGCAAGAGAGACTGCAGGAAAGATGTTACATGCAACGGTAAAAGACAGGAAGAGAGCAATTTGACATTAAAAGAAACTAATCGAGCAGTGCCCGACATGTAATGCACAGGACATATAACATATGAACCGGTAAACGCCGGCCCGATCAGTCATCCCACAAGAAAGCATCAATAGATGCAGAATCGCGACGCATCTTAATGAAAGCCCCAATTAAGCTTATTAGTAGGCACCCCACGTTTTCTGCGTGCTTTAAAAGTTCTAAGCATAGAAGATGTACGTAGTATCGTGCTCATATCAGTAGTACCTTCTCTTTTCACTTCTGGTGTTTCATAAAGCAGGTAACGCTACAGCGCCAACCTAACACACTTAAACCAAGGTGAAAACAGACACAACACGTTCTCTCAACGTTTACGATGCCGTCGCTTTCTCGTCGTTACTTCGTCGCCACACCGCGACACAAACATCCGCCCAGCCGCCAGCGCAGCGCGCTGTCGCCACTTCGAGCAACATAACAAAGACAGAGAGCTTTGCACCGCACTGCTACACTACGGCTTATATGTCAAGTGCACTTGGAGCGAAACCAATACTGCAAAAAAAAAATTACCTGTAGTATAGTTCACGAATCAACAGAGTACCAATCCATAGCTTGCACTCCCCGTCATTTCCAGGATAATTAAACGACCGCAGCGCCAGATTTCCCTCTAGTAAGAGTAGTATAAAACTCTATGCCTTAAGGCGCTCGTCGCAATGGCTCGATCAAAAGCGGCGCCTCATCGAGTGGTTTAAAAAAAGTTGACGAGCAGTACAGTAGAAAAAGATCCAACTTACATACACCTAATTAATAAGGAACATCCTGATGTCATAATGCTACAGGAGCCGCACTGTAAGGCGCTGTCTGCGTACAGGTCATTCTGTAGTGCCCACGGGGAGACGAAAGCTGTCACCACTCTAGCCACGGTCGTTCAGTACGATACCGGCATTGCGGATGTAGACAATACATTAATCGAGTTAACACCTTCTATGAAAAACAATGAAAGGCTATTTGTCCTTAATGTTTATAGTAACCCAAGAAACAAACTTCCGAATTTTCGATCACTTCTCTGCAAGACCCTCACTATCGCAGAAGGCAGATGCTTAGTGACTGCGGGGCATTTCAACGCTCAACACACGGCATGGGAATATAAATTTGAAAACCCCAAAGGTAGACACTTATGGCTAGACGCACAACAAGAGGGCCTTACCCTTATCACAGACCCATCGACACCTATGAGAGGGGGTCTAGGGTAATGTGCGGACACTACGCCAAATCTTACCTTTACGAAGAACATTAGGGATGCGAAATGGATTAACACCCAACAGGATCTAGGCAGCGATCACAATATCCTCGAAATCACTGTTAAAGCAGGGCCACGCAAATCTAAGGGCAAACAACTCAAAATTGTAGACTGGAACAAACTGAGACAAATTCACAGGAGAAAAGATAATACTATCACAAACATCGTTGAATGGAGCACGCAGCTTAAGCAGGATGTTAACACAGCCACACAAACAATCCCCCAGGACGCGCAAATGGAACATGCAGATTGTAAACTCCTGCATATGTGGGAAGCCTAAAGAAGGTCTCCTGAGGAGATGGAAAACACAGAGACACAACAGGATGCTCCGACACAGGCTAGCCCGGCTTAATAGAGATATAAAAGCATACGCACAACAGCTCTGTAACCAACAATGGGAAGCAACATGCGCCAATATGGATAATCAATTAGGATTGTCCATAACGTGGACCTTCCTCCGGCACCTTCTGAATCCTGAAGAAAGTAAAGCCACGGAAAGACAAAACATAAACAAAATCTTACATGCATATGACAAAACTGAAGAAGCTTTAATCGATGAGATAGACACAAGGTATTCATCTCGGGCTAGGCCAACAACTCACACAGATTACACAGACACCAAGAACAGACAATTAGACAAAAAGATTAGCGAAGCAGAATTCAGAGTAGCTCTACAAAAGCTGAACACTGCATCCGCGCCGAGAGTAGTCTGAATAACAAACAAGACGATCCGAAATCTCTATGGTGCCTCTCTAGAACAACTTACCAAGTATATAAACGAATGCTGGCAATCCGGTACAATACCGCAAAGTGGAAGATTATTCTAATACCTAAACCAGGCAAGCGGCTACAGTTGGGGAACCTGAGACTCGTTTCACTCCTGTCCTGTGGGGACAAACTCATAGAGTAGGTTGTCCTAACGGGATTGACCAACTATCTCGAGAACAACAACGTTCACCCGCCTACGATGTTGGGCTTCCGGAGAAATTTGTCTACACAGGTTGCAATGTTCCAACTTAAGCATCAAATTATAGATAACACAAGTCGGAACACCAAAGCTATCCTAGAATTGGACCTAAAGAAAGCTTTTGACAGTGTTACCCACAAAAACATATTAAACAGGATAAATGAGCTAGGCCTAGGCCAGCGACTTTACAATTATATACGAGACTTCCTTACTAACAGAAAAGCACACATTAAGATAGGAGACCTTAACTCCGAAGGACTACAGATCAGAAGCGCAGGTGCGCCCTAAGGTTCAGTAATATCACCGATGCTGTTTAATCTGGCTCTGATCGAATTACCAGCAAAGCTACAGGAAATCGATGGCCTCAATCATACCATCTACGCTGACGATATCACCCTCTGGGTGAGCGATGGCAACGATGAACATGTTTCAAACACATTACAACGTGCAATAGAAGCAGTTGAACAATACCTAGCAGGAACCGGACTGGCGTGTTCGGCAAAGAAATCTGAGCTCCTCATTTATGTATCATCGCGACGTGGCCAAAAACCAGGCAACTACGAGGAACGAAACAATCCGGAAATTCACCTAACTATGGCGGATGGTGCGCCCATACCCAAGGTTGACAAAATCAGAACATTGGGCCTCATCATTGAAAGTAACGGCCACAATGGAGAGACCATACGCAAATTAGACAATATAATATTTCAAACTATGCGGCTACTTAAACGAATTGCCAACAAACATAGCGGAATGACTAAAGGCGATCTGCTTAGACTAGTCCAAGAGTTCGTAATAAGCAGAATAGTATACGTGACATCGTACCTACGATGGTACTCGTCAGAAAGATACAAATAAGTTAAAACACGTTGGCGGGCTAGTTGGTTAGAATCCATGATAGAGTGCATAAGCGCGACTGAACGAGGACGTTGAAAGAAACAGATACACAGAGACAGATCTTCTCTGTGTATGTTTCTTTCTACGTCCTCGTTCAGTCGCGCTTATACACTCTATCATGGATACAAATTAGACTGCTTAATCAGAAAAATCTACAAGCGAGCAATCGGACTCTTCATCACAACCAGCAACGATAGACTATTGCAGCATGGTCTACACAATGCAGTGGATGAGCTGATCGAGGCACAACGCATAGCACAATACGAACGCCTGTCCAAAACTAAGACAGGTAGGAAAATATTGGATCGCCTAACACGGCGTCAAATTATATATACCCAGACACATCAGAGACGTGATAACTGTCCTTCCAATACCCAAGTATATGCATCGCACCTACCATCACAGTAGGCGGGAAAGCAGAGCACGCGGTATACAGAAGAAATTCGGAAGCAGCAAGAGCACCACGTTTGTAGACGCAGCTAGATACAGACACAAGCGCGCCTACACAGTAGGGGTAATAAATTACGAGGGAAAATGCACGACGGGCGCTACAGTCAACACACCACACGTAGAAACCGCAGAGAAAATCGCTATCGCGTCAGCCATAGCACAAACACAAGCGGACATAATCATGAGTTATTCCCAGACGGCGATACGAAACTTCACCAACGGTCGAATGTCCTCAGAGGCACTAGGAGTCCTAAAATTAGGTACTAACCACGACGAAAGTGTCCATCTCATCTGGACACCCACTCGCACACTACCAGACGGGAGCAATGAGGCGGCACATCACATGGCTCGAGAGCTTACGGACCGAGCCTCGGTTAGCCCTGCCACACCGACTACCGACGAGCTGGAGTGGGAAGATATACTGACCAGATTTCACGAGATTAGATAACACAAGAGATTGCAGAGGCGCACATTCCCGCCGCCACACCCAAAATTAAACAATGATCAGCCTGCCGAATGGCGTCAGCTGCAAACCAGATCATATCCGAGTGCAGATACCACACACCCAGATTTATACACCACTGACAAGTGCAGACATTGCAACTCTAGAACCACCCTAGAGCATATGTTATGGGAATGCACGGGTATAGTGCACAATAATGGTGATGCAGCCTCAAACAGCGACCGCCTCCGCGCACGCTGTGAGTCTGCGTTGCTCAGCTCGAACCTGCAACACCAACTCTGGGCCGTCCAGCGAGCCGAGGAAGCTGCCAAGGGCCAACAACCCTTGGCCGAAACCACGGAGCAAGAAACATTTAGGAGTGGTAACTCCGCTGTTTGCGGCGACCAGAAAAGCTCACAAGCCCGCGGAGCCACTATCAAGCTGGCGGTACCTGGCGGCCGAGAAAGAAATTACCGCCGGTTCGATTGCCAAGGCAACCAGTCGCGCGTATTGCTTGCATTCGGCCCCCGCGCGCCTGGCACAAGGCAGTCACGCGCGCCTCTTCAGCGCTGACACCCTGGACAGCGATCGGTGCTACGCCTCAACCATTTGAGCACAGTAAAAAATAAAACGCATTCTTTTAGGTGACCGCTATAATTAGGTAACCTGTAGCTTGCGGTTGTACGCGGCCCTGTTTTTTCACCCACGCGATGATTTTGACTGGATTGCTGTAAGCGCTGCTGGCATTCGTCGAAGGCAAACATGCCTTCGATTTCTTTGAGCATATTACCAGGCTGATTTTCGTCCAGCTCATGGGCCTCGCACACTGTGTGAACATCGCTGACGTTCACCGCCGTTGATGTTCCTGGCTTGTCGTATACGCTCATTCTTGATCATTTAATAGTAGCATGACTGATATTTGATGACGCTTCCCGGTGAGTCCGCTTCTTTTTCGGGGATGTCAAAGATGCTGGGGACGGAAGAAAGATGCATGAAACATCCTCTGGACGCAGTCCAGGTTTTTTTTTCGGGTGGTCCAGGATTACCTCGTCTCTAAACTCGCCGTAGTATTTATCCCGTCTCATCATGTTGCTCGTGAAGTGCTTCTCACAGACGTAATCTCCCCATGTGAGCTGGCGGCCGTCCCCAGCAATCGTCGCAGCCCTTGGTTGCAGACTTTGATTATGCTCACCTTTTCCCTCCAAGGCTTGTACTCGGTTTCGCCTTTTTCAACGAAACACTTGCGTCCCATCTTACGCTAGCGAATTCCGAAGAAGGGCATTTGCGCGTAGCAGCGCTGTTAGTATTACGGTCCTCTAACAGACACCGACAAGAACTGTTGGTGTTTGACTTGTAAGGGCGCACAAACACAACGTTTCAGCGTGCCCGCTGAAGCGAACGTCCGTTTCGTCTGCTTGTCGTCTAGTCTGCGCGGAAGACGCGGGTTCCGCCGAAGAGAGCGCGCCCGAGCTGTCCGCCCGGGCGTCTGTTCTTTTTTTTTTTTCTGCTACGGCTTGCATGACGCGCCGCAAGGCGCCGCCATTGCATGCGCCCCCGTCGGAGTATGCTATTTTTGTGACTTTATCTGAACGCCCGCGCGCGCCCTCGCTGACGGGAGTTTCAACTCCTACATATTCTTCCTCCGTGGCCGAAACCTAGGCGGGATCCAGGTCCACCCCACCAAATCGTAGGCCACTTACTAAAGTTATTTGAATGAATGAATGAATGAATGAATGAATGAATGAATGAATGAATGAATGAATGAATGAGCGGTACAAAAAATATCATCAGCAACAATGGCTCATACCCGAAAAAAATAGCATAATCTGAAATGGCTCATACCCACATAAGCAAGCAAGGAAGCAATGGCTGAATATGAAGACACGAAAAAAAAAGAGAACGAAGGAAAGAAAGAAAGGAAACATCAACATGAGTAGTGGCTCATACCCCGGTAAGCAAGCAAATATGTAATGGTTGAATGTGAAAGAAGAAACGAGAAAAAAAAAGAAAGAATGAAAGAAGGAACGAAATAAAGAACGAGCGAAGCACAAGGAAAGAAAAAGCGAAAGAAAGAACAAAGCCTTTAGAGAGGGCATTAGGTGTTCGAACGTGTCGTTGACGAAATCGACCCACCAGCGCAATACATTTACTTTATACTGCAGCTTGTCATGTCTTGCGAAAAGTCTGACCCTTCCGACCGGAAAACCTAATGCATTACCAGTGGGCAGCAGCCTTTCGCCTTCACGAATTATCAGGAGTGTAATATGCTGCCGATTCTTTTTTGGTACTGTAGAAGGTTAACTTATTAATAAAGGTTAAATTATTTTTCTCTTTACTTTCACTTTACCACTCATCAAAAAAAGATAAATTTGTCCATCTTCTAATTATGTACGGATAGATAGCCAATGTGTGTCGTGTATCAGGATCTTTTTTTTTTTTTTTAAACAGTAAGCCACAAAAAAGCGAGCCGGCATTAGCAGCGGCAGCTCTGCCTCGATCAAGCCAACGTGTTACGATTCAGATCGTGACCGTGGTCATATTTGAAAAAATGCCCGCAGAATTTTTTAACACATTCTTGGGCGTTTCTATAATGCCGTAAACCGAGGAAGTTCTGGGCACTGTATTTACGCACCTCGTTGTGGCCAAGCCCCCCGCAGAGTGCGCAGCTTCAAAGGCAACTCCGACAAGGTATATGGTAAGCAGGTGCGACGACACGCTGTGCAGAGTCGCTATCTGTACGCGCGCACAAATGTGCGACTTGCCAGCGCATGCTAGGAATTCCTAATCTGCGTCTCTTCCGTGCGGGGCTATTATAATGCTTGAAACGGTTTCGCTCGTCCTCAAGAGGCCAAGTGACACCCGCAAGGAATCTTGAGAAACCAAAACAGGAATACGTGGCTTGCGCGCTCTGTTCTTCACATTTACACTTGCGGTAGAAGCAGATACAGCATGGTGTTTCAAGGCGGGACGCATACCAATTCTACGCTTTGGGCATCGTGTAAACAGACAGGAGACATTTAATATTTTCTGTGGTCATGCGCAAGCTACCGCCGTTAAAAGGTCGCTCGTCTTCAGAACATAAGAAGAAAACAACTTGTGCTTCCAAAATGACCCGCTGCATGTAGGGTCCACAAAGAAGCTTCCCACGCTTTCTTCTCAGAGTTATAAGAGACAGGAATTTTGTGAACGTATGGTATCATTCCCTAGTGACAATGCACGAGACGTTCAGGTGTATCTATTCCCGGCATCGATTGCTACAGCTTAAATCCGCCTCAAGCGGCAATCCACTGCCACCATACTTGTGGTATTCGAATCTGTTTGCTTAAACACGCGCCCATTGTTATCACTCTTGGCGTTTAGGCAAGCGGTTAGCACGAAAAATGCAAACGAAGTTACCGACAGTGCATGAACAACAGAACCCTGAATCTGGGGCCAACATTTCGAGAAAGGGGCTTCATTCGCTAGGTGGTGCAATTGTGGACGTCGTCAATTTCCGCCATGTTGTCGAATTCTGTAGGGACGGAATTTTCAGCCAATCAGAGAGGCTATAGCAATCCTCTGGGCCAATTGGAGATGACGAGATGGTGGATTCGACAATATGGCGGAATTTCACAACGTTCAGAATAATACATCGGGGCAGCAACGTCAAGGTTGTTGCCCGGACGAAGACTGATCCCCTTGGCGACTAGCTGGCTAACAAGTTGTCACTGTTGTTTATTCTATGTTTTTAAGGCAAAAAAAAAGAAGGCAAAGGGCAGCAGCAACACAATCGCTAAGTAGTAGTCTGACAAGCACTGGCTGCGGTGATTTAGCGGTTCTGGAATCCCAGTGTGGAGTGCGACATCCATCGTTCTTTTTCCCGGTAGCAAGCAGTCGATCTTGTATAATGAGAGAAAGAAAGTAAAAGAAAAAAACACGGAGGGGTGTCGAGATATGGGTGCAGAATGAAGAGGACTAATATTTAAATTTTGAAGTAGGAAAATAATTTTTTTTGTATGAGTAGCGGGACCTGAGGGCATAGCCTCAAGGTGGCTTTTTACGCCGAACGTACTCCTTGGCGTATACATGTTTCAGCGAAGACTTTGAATTTTCTTCAAAAATTACCTGGGGCAAATGGCACAATGCTAATCCATGAGTCGGTCTGCTCGAAGAGACGGACATTACTTGCGCAAAAAATTGAAATACCGGTCCACTAATCAACAAAAATTGTTAATTATGTTTTTGACTAGTTTCCGTAGGGAACGCGTTGAAATTTACAAATCCTAGCGGGTAATACCGCATGGAATATCCACTTGAAAATAATTGTGTGAATGACTCAATTTCCTAGGTATGCGCCGTCAAACTTACGGTAAAAATGCATTGTCGTTCCACTTACTTTCTTAAGAAAACGTCCTTTATGCATTGAAGCGCAAAAGTAACTGGAACGCCAATGCTTTTCTCCGCAGAGTTCGGGAATTAATATGTCGAAACTGGTGTCACCCTGACAATTCGTTCCAAGTGGATCTGCCTTGCCAACTCCCCACCTACATTTTTTTAATTGCCACGTGTACCATACGGTAATTAGTTAAGGATTAATTAGTGGATTTTTGTTGCATTGTTGCCGCATTGGAACACGAGAATTTAGCATCGAATAAATATACACCGAGTACAGAAAAACACATTTCGAAAATGATATACCGATTATGAGCGATTTAACCTTGGAACTTCCGTCGTTCCTATTTTTTTCCTTCCCATCCTCGGCCTTCTTTTTTGATTTCGTGTATTGGGAAGCCTTTCATTCGAATGGACCTTGACCTTGTCTAAGTCTTTGCCTCGTTACAAGAGTTTGCAATATAGCCGCGATGAATTATTGCATCACCAATGACACAGCCTCGCAGCAGTTATCCTCGACGCCTGGAAACCATATTCATATGCAATACTTCGCGGAAAAACACTAACAGTGCGAAAGGACTAAAAGATTGGCCTGTCTGGTATAGGTTCATTCTAGAGTTATGGCACCACATAAGCTAAACGAAGGCCGTTACAGACAAGTAGGATACAAGCGCTTGTGCTTTCGTCTTTTCTTTTTTTTTTTTTTTTTGTCTGTATCCCTATTCGTTTACTCTCTGTGGCGTCATTAGATCACCATGAGCTAACGGGACATTCAGCACATATGAGCAAGGCTCCGTGTGGTGATCACGTACTTCGAAGCACTGTAAGATTACAGGAATGAAAAATCATCGTACCGTGTCTGAATGTCGCAGAGAGTGAATCCATCGCTAAACGGAGGACGGCAGTCAGACCAACTACAAGTCGACAACCTTCTACGCAGAGATTGATGACTGATGACTTGGGCAATTAGCGCGCACTACGAAGTTTTCCTCCCCCTCAGGTGATTATTTTCTTTTTTCGTGTGTGCGCCTGACAAATATTGCGCTGCAGGCGCCATGCGCGCAAGTCTCCCAGTGAATGGCGAGTGAACTGTAAGGTCCATGTTGTTCGGCTTTCTTTTTTCTCCTGCAACCCATCCTGAGTCGGGAAGTAGACTGAACCGAGTGACCGCCCGCATATCTACGCACTTAACGAGCAGCTCCCGATGAGCGCGTAGTTTCGCTTCTTACATGTTGTCTTCCTTTTTTATAGCCCCACCCGCCGTGGTTGCTCAGTGACTATGGTGTTGGGCTGCTGAGCACGAGGTGGCGGGATCGAATCCCGGCCATGGCGGCCGCATTTCGATGGGGGCGAAATGCGAAAACACCCGCGTACTTAGATTTAGGTGCACGTTAAAGTTCTCCAGGTGGTCGAAATTTCCGGAGTCCTCCACTACGGTGGGCCTCATAATCATAAATTGGTTCTGGTACGTTAAACCCCATAATTTAATATGTTTTATAGCCCCTCCCCCTTCCTCTTTCTTCTGTGTAGCATAGCAAACTGGACGTGCGCCTCTTCGAGGTCCCGACACTTTCACTCTCTCTTGTGTCATGCATCGTGTTCACTGTAATCTGAGTTTAAATCTTGCCGCAATCGCTAGCCAAAGCACTTTCCTGTACGTTATTCCTCGGTTTGTTGTCCTTCATTTCAGTGCCCTGTGTTCTACGGCATTCACCCACGACCTCGAATAACAGTCTGGTATAAAGCGCTAAATTCCCCTATCAATGTGCATGACGTAGCGACAACCTCTGGCAAATGCGTAGTGCAGCAACGTGTTATGCAGCTAGCTCCGTTGTCCCATATGTGTAGCGAGAGAGAGAGGGAGACAAGAACGAGCGGCAAGGAGGTTAACCATATAGGTTTGGTTGTCGCGGGGCAATCGGGACGCACCGCCTCTGTGAATACATGCAATTATCCCGGAAATTACAGTGATTGGGCATTGTAGTGACCGTGCTTCTTATATTGTGTGCTGTTAGATAAGATAATAGCTTGGAAAGAAGCAGGCGGCGACAATGTCATCCCTTGCTTGCACGTGTGACGCCGCTTTCGTTAATGACGCAATGGAACCGTTTAGCGAATATGAAAGCCAACACTCGCCGTAACGCCAGCGCAGCGCGGGAGTAAGGTAGCCATAGCGTGGTTGCCGCATAATAACACCTTATTTGCCCTTGCGTCGTTAAACTATCGTGAAATCAACAGCTGCGCTTGTTCAATCACTATCACCCCTTTATGGGAAAACGTCCACGCCCCGTATCCCAAGGTTAGTTCGCTCTCCATGTATCTGGCTGCGTACAGAGTGATCTAGCAATATACATTTACCGAGAGCTTTCCCACCCTTGCACCTCTACTCATAAAGCTGTACATCGTCGCCTCATTTTAGCGACCTGAAGCCATTGTCCAACAAGAAGGCACATAATTGTTTGGAGCACCTTGCGTGTATCAAACTCCAAAGCAGCCTTCGCTGATAGTATGGAGGTTTTAACAAAGGAACGTTTCATCGGATAGTACTCCCGGCAGGGAATCAACGAACGGAATCTCACACGCGAGGATGATTGCACATGCGTAACCCAACGGGCGGCGCTCGCTACAAGTTGCAGGAGAATAGCAGCAAGTATCAACTGTGTCAGCGACGCGGGTGAAAGTGTCAGGCTAAAAAGAAAGAAGGCAGAAAGAAAGAAGTAATGGAAGACAAAAAAAAAAAACCAAGATAGGTAGAATTTAGAAAAGATAAGAAAACAGCAATATGGTCTGGCCTTGTCTGCAGCAGAGCCTCCGCACTCGCTTAGCTCGGTCATTCCGCGTGATTCACCACCCCATCTGTCCTTGTCTCGGGAAAGACCCCCTCCTCGTGAGTGCTGTGAAGGACTGAAAGATGCTCGTGGCTGATACACAGAAACGACAACAGCTTGCGGATCAACAAAGGAGGAGGCGGTGGGAGACGGGACACTCCACATTCAAGCGACCAGCCTCACGTAGGACATGCTGCGTATGAAAGGTAGCCAGCGAAGCAGACTCGGCGGGCCGCCGCCACCAGCGCCCGAAATTGGCCACTTTGAGTTTCGGTCTGCGTTTGCCGATCCTCTTTGGCATCTCGATCGCGTGCCGTGGCCTCTTGTGCTGGTTTGTAGCGAAAGCGAAAGAAAAGAATAAAAGACGCAGGAGAAGAAGTCAGAAGCGGGAGGGAAGCCAAGCAGCGTCGCCACGGGCACACACGCACACTTCCCGTTCCTAGCGCGGGCGCGCGCAGCCTTTAGCCGCGAGCAGGCAACATTCGGGAGGTCGGAGTGCACCGAGCGTGTGTTTAGCACGCAGCCCGAAGCCGAGACCGTCGCCGCCGAAGAGAAACTCGGCAGCGGCAGTCGCGAGAGCGAGGAACAGCGACGCGCGCTGGGTTGCGCGCAAAATGAATACCAGATGAGCGATTTTGTCTTCAGGACCTCCCCCCCCCCCCCTTCCACCTTCCTCGCCACACTCCGGGCAGCGGCGCATTTTGCAGGGTTGTCCGTCGCTCTGGCTGCCGCCACTCGCGCAACGAGTGAGCTAGCTAGGTCCGTATTGCACCTTCGTTTTTTTCTTTGTCGATGCTTACTTTGTTTGCTCCTTTGTACAGTTCACGATTCTCGGCGAGCTGTTGCTGTTTAGTCTCGCTGGCCGGGCCAGCTGCACCGTCCCATCGCGCCGACCGACCTAGCTGCTCCGACGGCGGCGAGAGACTGACCTACATGGCGGACGGCAGCCCCGCTCGAATCTGCCCCGTAGAAGGAACAGGGAAGGGCCCAACGCCGAATACTGGCGAGCAAGCGAGTGCGCTGGCGAGCCTATGGGAACCGGCGGCGAGCTATAGCTGCCGGCTGGAACGGCGCGCGTGTAGTGTTTGCTGCTCTGCGGCACATACATCGGAACGACGGTTACAGAGAGCCTCGAGTGCGCGCGTTCTATTCCCGCCGCTACAAGCGGTGACAGAGGCGCGCACACACACACACACACACTGCGACAACGGGCGATCTCGTTCCCCTGCGGAAAGGAATCGCGTCCGCTGCCGGCCTCTGCCTCAAAACAGTTCGTTATGCACTCCCCGGCCGCGTGGAAGCTCTTTGAGTAGCTCGTGCAGCTTCGTAAGAAGCGCTGCTCGTTCATATACTTCCCGCATTTCTCTCTTCTCGCGTGAAAGAAAAAGCACTTTCGGCGCGAAACGAAAGTCCCCCCCCCCCCTTCCCTCTCCTTCACAGACACCATCGCCTGTTCCACACGGCAACGCGGCTGCGATTGCCCAAGCGTATCGGCCGCATTCGGCCGGTGCACCCGCGCCCGGCCTGCTTTCCCCTATTGCTCGATACGGTCATGGAATTTCCAGATGCAACAACCCCGTCGCCCGCGACACCTTCCTTCTCATTTTTGTTTCCTCGAGACGCCGTATATATGTATTATTTTTTTCTCGTTCTCTAGCAAGTAGGAGGAACTCTGGTGCAGTTCCTCGTCGCAAGGCACACGCATGACGGACGCGAGCGAGCCTCTTGGACCAAACGAACCAGACAAAAGGTATCCTTGCAGCTCTATAGCTTCTCGAAACAATGCCCCAGCGAGCCCTTCCACGCTGTCCAGGGTGGGATCACCACGCACACAATAGCTCGGAAAGGGGCTTTCCTTTCACTCGTGCAAATCTCCGTGCTTCCTCATTCCCGAGAATCTCAGCTGTTCGCAAGAAAATACAGGAAGGTGTGCAGTGCAAGAAGTGCCGGAACGCGGCTGCAGACGCAACCAGATTATTCGAGGTCGTTCTTTCAACGCCGAGTTCTCAACCCAGTGTTAGCTCATCGCGACCTGCTGTCGCGGTTTTGTGAGCTCAAGGCTCCAAGGGACTGAGGTAATGTTTACATCGCAGGTCAAGTTGAAAGGGAAAGTCGCGCCCTCAGCGGCGTATCGGTTGCCTCCCGTTTATCTGTAGTGCGACCTTCCTCCAGCTCGTGTTCCCGTCTGCTTGAAAAAGAAAGCGCATTCCAACCCAGACACGCTGGCTGGTGTTCTTTGCGCACTCTTGTCTTGTGCTGATCGGAAACGGAATTGCATGAACGGGGGAA
This sequence comes from Dermacentor andersoni, assembly GCF_023375885.2. Classification (NCBI taxonomy): domain Eukaryota; kingdom Metazoa; phylum Arthropoda; class Arachnida; order Ixodida; family Ixodidae; genus Dermacentor; species Dermacentor andersoni. The sequence goes on along the minus strand of NC_092817.1, from coordinate 144,076,468 downwards.
GAAGTAAAAAAACGACAAAGGTGAAAAAAGTGAAAACTTGACAAGATTTATTATACAACATATAATTACAGTAGGCAGTTTCAAGGAAAGCGTCTCATTCTTCTCTTGTTCTTTTCTCACATATTTTTTCTTCGCTGGTGGTCGTTTTCCGTGTCGTCGTCCTTAACGGCGCTGCGCCCCAGTCGTTCAGCCGCCTATGATCCCACGCACCCAATTTGCTATATACAACAATATTCACACTGAGTCAAAAAAATATAAAAGCAATAACAAGACACGATGAAAGTGTCAAACAAGTTCCTTCTGAAAAAAGAACGTAAAGGTGGCAAGCCAGACATTAATTAGACAGGATATGAAGAACTAAGCTGCTAATAGGATGAAGGATTATCGTCAGAAGATCCTATAAGGTTGGTCTGTGAAGTAACTAACAAAAAGCTGCTCCTGCCACTTGGCATTTACAGAGGAAGCAAAAATACAGATCACGCGTGACTTGAGCTGTACAAAGACACTTGGCGATTCCGCTCTGCTCGAAACTTGGGAAGAGGAGTACTAGGGGCTACTCTCGGAATGTGCGCGAGAGCCGATAGGAAGAAGCCCTACGTGTAACTCGAACAGCCCACTCCGGCAGAGGGAAGAATCTGGCTCTTGGTGTGTGTGTCTGTGTGTCGCGCTTGGGATGTGTGCTTGTGTCTGTAGTCTGTGTACAGGGGTTTGTGCGTGTGTTGTCTGGCGTGCTCTGCCGTTTCCAGGTTTCTTGGTAAACGTGGCGCCGCCGCTCTAGCAGTGGTCATTGTGGTGACGTGGTTGGTCTCTCACTCTGTAGGAAGGGCTCCGAGCGCGCAGGAAGCGGTTCGAACGCTTCCGGCGGCTGGATGACCGCAGTGGTGTCGTTGTTGTCCTGGTGTCTCGTTTTCGTCCGTTCCTCGTGTCGTCGATTCCTCCCGGGGTTCAGCCGGCCGCTCTGCGACGTCTCGTGGAGGTCTTCAACGCTTCCTCCTCGCCGCGCTGTTGCGAGGAAGGGTCTTTCGACGCCAGAGCGTGGTCGCAGACGCGGCCGGGCTTCTTGGGAGGATCGCTCAGTGCCATCCCTTGGACTCCAAGCTGCACAGACAAAACGGAAAACAAGGTGTTAGGGCACAGCGCGACGACGTAGCGCGAGGCGTCAGAAGTGCGTGAGAGAGAGGGCAAAACGCACCGTAATCGGATGACACAACACGCGGAGACAGCGCTCGCGCAACAGCGGCGGCAACGACGCTGACAACGCGGTCGCGAGAGACACGCATCAAGGACGAGCAAAATGAGCTTCGCGAGAGCGCGCGGTCTGCGAAGAGAGGGGTTGCCCGCGGCCTTTGGAAGGTCGCAGTGACTGCTCCCGACGCTGGCCTCGGTTTCTTTCGTGCTTCGCTGCGGCGCAAGCGCAGCCCCCGTTCCCTTGGCGAATAGCCGCGTGGCCAGTTGGCTTGACGGCCACCGGACAGAAGTGGGCCGGCTCTCCTTGACAGTGACTCGCGCAGCGGCTCTCTTTTGTCCGGGCGGCCGTTGCACCCAGCGGAGTGCGCGAGCTGGAGAAGAACACGACGAGCTAGCTTGGCGCGGCGTTTTCGGAATGTAATTTTCGGCGACGCGACAAGGACGAGGAGGACCTTTTCGCGCTTTCTATCGATTTCGCTGCACCCGCGATGTGGAAAAGAGAGCGGAAGATAATTTCGAAAGTAGCAGTTAGCGCGCGCATTACTCTAGATTAGATCGAATCAAAGTATCGTACGTGTGATGAAGGAAGAGCACTCACATGATGGGGACGGGCTTCTTGATGATGACAGGGTGCTCCTTGACAACTGGCACCTCGACTGGGATGTGCTTGGTGAAGGGAACGGGCACGTGCTTGTGGATGTGCACTGGGTATGGCTTGGGCACGTGCACGGTCACCGGCACGGGGAAGGGCTTGTGCACAATGAAGGGCTTGGGCACGTGGACCACGTAGGGCTTGGGCACCTTGACCGGGTACGGGACTGGGTAGGGCTTGTGGATGGTCACCTTGTGGGGCACAGGCACGGGCTTGGGGATGTGGATCACTTTGGGCACGGGGTAGTACTGGTGAATGATGTGCGGAACTGGGTATGGCTTCGGCACAGGCACCTGCTTGTACACGGGCACGGGCTTGTGCACCGGGTATGGCACCGGAACCGGAACGTGGTGCGGAACGGGCACAGGTTTGTGGACTTTCTTGACGACGAGAGTCAGGTGCGGCTCGTACCAGCCGTGACCGCCGTGGCCACCACCGCCTCCATAGCCGCCGCCGCCTCCGTAGCCGCCGCCACCACCTCCGTAGCCCCCGAAGTGACCCGGGTCTCCGAAGGCGCTGCCCAAGAGCAGGGCAGCGACGCAGAGAAACGCTTTCATCCCGGTTCTGGTAACCTGCGAGTAGGAGCGGAAACAAAACGGCGCACAATTCCGTTCTTACAGAGATGCAGGCATTAATTAAGAGATGGCCGCTGCCCCCATGCGACGGAACTAGCTTCCGGAAAGCACTCGCTTCCCCCCTTGTTCCTCCCCCACCCCTTCCCCGAGCTTCTTCGAATGTGCTCTAGGACACAGCACCGCCTGCTTCACCCCCTTGCACGCCGCCACTGCTCGTCGGCAGCGGCGACTCTCCGGTTGCCCGGCGCCGCGCTACTCACCTCGTGTGCCTCGGTTATCCCAAAGACCAGTGACGACTGCTGTGAATTGAACTCTATCTTTTATAGTGGCTGACCAGTGTGAGCCGCTCCGGAGAGACGGCTACCCGTGGCGAGGAGGACCACGGGGGAAGGAAACGCTCAGGCTTGGGGCCGGTGGATGGCTGCAGGCTTCTGGCTGTATTTATACTGCCCGCCAATGGCGTCGCTTGACCCATTTGGCGAGTGGAGGAGGGGTACCTGCGGCGAACTAGGGCAGCCCTCGCCCGTGCAGACGTCGCGGCTCCCCCCCTTCCAAACGCCAAGCGCGGTGGTGGCAGTGAGGAACCGCGGCCGCGCTGATGCCTTCCTTGCCGGACCAAAGGAGTTCCCCTCCTCCTCGCCCGTCGGCTTTCTCCAGGGGCTCACCTTTGTCTTCGCCTTTTCGGCGTGCGAGGAGGAGCGAAAAGTGAAAGTGCTGGCTGGCGCATTCACTGTTGGATTTCCTCGGACACTCTTCGCAGAAACGGGTGGGCTGCGGAAGGTGAGTCGAGGGGATTGCCATTCTTGCCACACGCTCTTTTTTTTTTTTTTTTTGCGGCTGTTGCTGCTGCAACGAAAGGGGCAAGGGGGGAAGCGGGCAACAGCAGAAACTGCCTGCTTGAAGCACGCGCTAGGAAACAACAGCCGATACGGCTGTCTGAAAGGGCGGAAGCCCCATCTAGGAGAAGAAGCTCGAAACTTTGCGCTGCCGCTTTGACTTATTACATGGCACGATTATAAAAGCCCACGAATAAACGACTAACTGATGAGAGTTCAACATCCAATCGCGATCCCAATGGCATGCAAATATAGGTTAGCATAAAGGAGGAGGTTTTTTTTTTTTGTTTGAATGGAATGATTTAATGTTTCCGAGTATCGCAGATGTTGTTGAACGAAATGAATATATCCAAAGCTTTTTTCTTGGTGAATTACGTTCTAGATCACGTGCATATTTATTTATTTATTTACTTACTTACATAGCCTCAGTCACCGAGACATTACAGAGGGTAGCGCAGTAATTCGCGAGAAGAAATGACGTGTTATGTAAAAAAAAAAAAAGCGGGGGGGAGGTAACATGGCAGGCAACTAACACGTGGCAGTAAAAACTGTAAACGAAGAACATATTATCACGCGAGCTCATGGAGGGGACAAAAATAAGTTTACTAAATCAAAATCAAAGCTATCAGCAGGACAAAAAAAAAAAACTAATAAAAAGAAGGAGTAGACACACACATACAAAAAAGAAAGAAACACGACATCTGCATCACACTATGTAAAGTGAGGAAAGATATCTTGCGATATACGCCTCAGATTTGAGCCAGGATGCGCTTTGCTGGTGGTGCTCTGGCGAGGCTTTACCGTATTTATTTATTTATCTACGCAGTTGTTTATTTATATTGCTAAAAAAATCAGGGCTCAAAGCAGCAGCACGAATCGCGTATTTTCTGCTTAAAGTATATCGGCGCCACCGAGAGCTCTGAATTGCGAGTCAGCCGGGAAAGTGTATGTGGTTTCTGTTCCAACTACGATCGCATGACACTTTTGCGTCCAGCACTCCGCCGTTTATTCGGAGATAATGGATGTGTAATAAACCAGCAAGATAAGCAGTAGTATTTAAAAAAGAAAGATTCCTACTTTAGGCTTCCCAAAGTTCTAATGAAGAGTACACGTACTAAAACTGCCGTTACCAAGAAAGTTAGCGAAAACGAAAGCGCGTTAGCCTTATCGTAGACAAGCAACCTTTTCCCGTATTAACAAAGTTTTGAATACGCTACAACAGTTTGTAAAAGCAGTTGCGAACCAATCGCGCTGTCAGAGATATTATTAGCGAAGGCGGCAGGCCAATAGCAAAGATCACTAACGAAAAAAATCTTTGTTAATGCAATGTACTTGTCTTCCACTAGCCCTGAATGAGTCTCGGCGCATATCTCTGTCACACAAAACCAATGACTTTTGCAAGATAGCGAAAGAAGCACGAGGCATGTCTGACCTGATCGGGAAATGTATAGATACCCTCGATCTTTGAGAAAATGGCCGCGCACCGAAGGGAAAAAACGAAGTGCCTACTCACTCTACCAATGTAGACAGATGCTAACAGAGATGCTTTCCACAGCCTTGCTACTTATCCCAAGGACGACAGTGCAAAGACAAACAAATAAAATCTAACTTTCTATCAGCAAAGCCGTCGTGTTTTGTCGTTTTTCTTCGGGACAGCGTGCTAGATCTGATTGGATAATACTTGCAGTCGCGTTTGAACGTCGGTGATGTTATTAAACGCAGGCTCTATGGAAGAAAACCAATCACATCAAGGGAACCGTGGGGTTGGGCAGTACCACACTATTACAAATGTGTAGGGCTCACCTGACTCTCTTGCGTTCGTGTCTGACTTTCTACTCGCTCCGAACCACTCTGGAAGCCGACGCTTCTAACCGCCTGCTATGTCAGTGCTCGGGCGAGCTGCCCTCAGTATGCGGGCTGCTTTCTCGAGTTTGTCGATGAAGCATCAGCGAACATGGTCAGGGAGCGCCTCCATGTTGAAAGGGCGCCAGGAGGTACGCCACGCTGAAATGCGAAAGCTCGCAGCGGCTGCCTTTGCCAATAATAATACGGCGAGGAGAAAGACTTATAGCGAATCCACGCGTACCGCGAACACTCGATAATCCTGTCAGTGTCGAATACGCTTACGCGCATCCAGAAGCACAAACACCTGCGCAGACAAGCCTGCAAACAAGAAAAGAGAGAGAAAGTACCCAACGGGAGGTCGCGTGACTTCGGCTTGAAAGGTCGGGAAGGGGGCGAAAACTGAGAATGTACAAGACATGTTTCAATAACGCAAAAAAAAAGAAGAATATAGCGGCAAGGTGAATGAGCGGTCGACAAAGCTAACAGAGAGGCGCCTCTCAGAATGAAGAGTTTAAAGAGAGTATAGAATAGGAAGAAGAGAGTGCAGCACAGAGGAAAAGGCTAAAAAGGAGAAGTCGACACGGTCGCCAGTTTCGGTGAACTAACTCTCCGCCACTCTCGCTTGGGCCGGGGTCGTGGAGGTCAAAGAGACGTCGAAGGCCAAACAGCGCTGCTACCGGGGCCACGCGAACGAGCAAACTTGACGCGCGATCGTGAAGCACTGCAGGAATAGGGGAGGAAGGAATTCCGAAAGGGGCGTGAGGATGACGGATGCCGACGGTTGTACGACGGCTGCCGGCCCCACCCCTCGAGGCCGGATGGGCAAGCCGGCGCTTGCCGCAGGTGCGACGCGATGGACTGCGCGCGGTGCTTTTAGCCGTTCACTAGCCCGGGCACTAACCACGCGAGGACACGCGTGTAGAAGCGCGCGTTCTTCGCACATCTCGAAATTTATGCGGCGTGAGGCGCGTCAACGAGACTGTTGGGGCTGGCGTTTTATCGACGTCTGCCACTTGGCGGCGAGTTAGTTTGAGACGCGTGAAACAGGCGGTTAACTCTCATTGATGCTACTACGGGGCGCTGTTTACCGTTTATTAGTGGGCACGCCTAAAAAGCATATGAAAGAACACCGTAAAAAAGCCTAATCGCCTTGTCGAAAGGCTCCAGTGATATTCCCTTGCCCGACGAACGTTTTATAATGCGAAGCTCCATCTTCCTCAAAAACCTTTTATTTATTTATTTATTTATTTATTTATTTATTTATTTATACCACATTGTAAATTACATAAATAGTTTCCTTCGTCTTAGTCTGTCCTCTCTCTCTGTCCCTTTGGCCCTGCCTCCCAACCACACCTCCAATGCTCACCGCCGTTGAGGTGTGTCAACAGATGTGTTTATAGACAGTTACAGTGCGGTTACCAGTAACCTTCCTTACTTTACTTTTCTTCATTTTCCTTATAGTAAACAACCAATTGCTACTACTGCAGGAGCGGAGGCATTCGTGCTGGTTGGTTCGTGACTTGGGGCCCTATAACGTAAACCTATTCCAATATGTTTCTATTCCAATCTCCTGACGTCAACTTTGCGTAAGCACTAACGCATGCACCGGACGGTCACCCGCAGGGTTGTCTGAACAGACCAATCAAACGCTCTCCTCGTTCATAGGAGGTCACTTTTGTTTGCTTGAAAAACGAATAACTTGCCTACACTGAGCGGCTTGTCGTATCTAATTGGCTGACAAGAGGCGAGGAGAACGCTCAAGTGGAGAGGGATTCGATGGGGCCGAGCCACTGCACTGAAAGTCGATAACCGGATGAAGAGGGTGATGCCGGCGTCTACGATTGGTCGGCTTTGCCTTACTTCGCTCGCGGTGGCTGGTCGAAAATCGCGGCGGCATGCAACGGAAGCTCAAGAATGACGCTAAAACGGACCCTCAGCAAAGAAGAGTTGGCAGAATGAGGGGGTAAACGTGCCGAAAGTGCTCGAAAACGTTACACGGCCACGCAAGAAGCTTTATTATACGGAAATACACCCATGCTCTCCGGCAGGTGCGAGTAGCCAGCGTCTGAGCGATCGGCGGCAGCCATCTTCTATTCCTTTCGGAACGGGGCAGCCTGCGGCTATTCCGAAGAAAATTCAGTTTTGTTCGGCATATTAATGCATCTTTATCGCGCACACGTCACTTTGACGCGGTGAGTTCTTGCGGTTTTGTGACGTCGCGTGACAGGCAGGTGAAGTAGGTGCAGCCCGAAAACTTTTTACCAATAGCCGAGGGCTAATGGCGAAAAGGGGTCGAATCAGAAATAACTGTTCTTTTTTTTCTGTCAAATCATGCATAATCAGTGTGTACATATCATATCAGATGGGGAGGTATCGCGGTTTTCGTGACGTCGCGTGACAGACAGGTGAAGTGGGGGTGGTCGAAAAAAGTTTTTGACCAATCGTGGAGGGCTGATAGCAGAATTGGAATAGAAAAGTTTGGAATAGTTTTACGTTATAGCGCCCTTGAGCAGAGGAATAAGCACTGTATAAGGACAGCACCAAAGGAACGTAGAGACAACGGCTCTGAACAACGAGTGAATGTTTATCCATTCAAGCAGAAAATATAAGGTCCATTCGATTCACCTGTATTTTCTGCACTAGTTCCTGCACAAAGTGCTGCACTCCGCTATTCGTTTCACCTGTTCAACATAGCGGCGTCTGCACGTCGCCCATCGTTTTATTCAATGCAGGCATCGTGCAGGACTGGAGCCCCTCCATACACGTTTTCGCCGACCACGTTGGCGGGTGGTTGGAGCGGCTTTATGCAGGACGAGCACTCCGCGTTCCTGCAGAGGTGCCGTGCCGGTTGCGCACGAGCAAGAACTGGCGCTGAACTGGCTGGAACTAGTTCACGTAATGCAGTCTTAATCGAATAGTGTGTCAGCTTAACAAAAAAAAATATATGGAACAGCAGCATCTGTGGAAGCGATGGGACGAAATCTCGCCGATTGAAGTGACATCTCATTCGGAAGAAGTGAAATGGATGGGTAGCTTACGCATGCATCGCCGCGTTTCTGGATGTGCAAGGCTTTTAGACGTCAGACGTGAACGTTCATAAGGACAATTTCGACACAATGTTCATCTCTGTAAAAGGTGGTTTACATCCACATGAAATGCAATGCAGTCGGGGTATAGTAATAGCACCGTGGTAATGGACAAAACACTGCCTGCGTAATGCGGCAAATCTTGGTACTGCTTCCGCCTGCGGCAAGTTATCTTTTCGTACAATTTTAGTTGTCCTTATCGTTTCAACATTTCGAATAAACGTGTCAGTTATTTCCCCCTTCACTTTCTAGGGTGTCGTGGCAGTAATCGAAAAAAAAGATTCGCAACCTTGGAATACACTATTCACCTAGTCATACCGCCATCTTAATGTGGGCGAACCCTTTCGCCGTGGCGTTATGCATGCCGACAGCATCTTCTCAAGCCTAGGTAATTTTTTATCGTTAAATTTGGGCTATATTGCATTATAAACGAGCCGAATATTGAAGTTAGCAAATTTTCAGTACCTTTAACGCGCAACATGTGCCCGAATACGAGAAAATAATTTGTAATTCATGACGTCATACGGACTTAATGGCACTGATGAGTAAAGACGAAATTTAAAGGCTTCTTACCGGGAAATCGACGTATATAGAGTCATAAGAAAAGTTCTAAACTTATAGTTTCTTTTTTTTTTCTTTTTACAAGGTGTCCTTCCACCTTAGCTTGATTTAAATGACATTACTGCCAGTCTATTGTGACTGTTTAGTTTTTGTGCATGTATTGTGACCGTTTATTGTGACCTTGCACACCCCCTCTGAGATGGCAGCGCGAACGGCCAAATTCCGTATAGCGCGTAATGCGTCCAATAGCGATCTGGGCAACGAAGTACCGTCCTTGGACCACACTTGTTCCCCTTAATTGTCCATGGCCGATGTTGCGTCAGCGGTGAAAGAATGTCTCGATACAGGTGGGAGCAGTGACACGGCTCTTCGGACTTTTCACCTACATGCGGTGAGTGAAGCTCCTAGACCTTGAAATTCTAGTAAAATATTACCAGTAACAATTTACTGTAATAGCTTTTCTACAAACCGGGGCCTGTATTTACGGGAACGTTTGATGCTAGACATCTTCGGGAGAGGCAAGTGCAGCCAATCTTGCCGCTGGCCATGGTATTGGTGAAGCGATCGGCCAATGGCGAAGAGCACCTACGAACGAAAAGCCTTCCGCATCCGACCCCAATGTTCGGTTTTCCTTCTCACGTGAGATAGATATCATGACGTCGTGATAGATGTCATGAGATAGATGTCGTGATGGGACCACGCAGAAGGTGCTGACGTCCGAGCAGGAAAATCGCGACGTCTCGGCACTGGCTCCGGCCTGCTCTGCGCTGCCATTACACCGGGTGGTGCTCAAGCCAACCCGAGCAAGTGCCAAATTGCTGCGGCTTCCTCCCTCCCACGTGACGAACTTCCACGTTATAACTTCACCACACTTTTCATGCACACCGAAAAGACACTGCAACAGGTTCGCATAAAAAAAAAACTATTATATTACTTACGGGACTCCGAGGCTTGGCAGTGTCTGTTTTAAAATTTCGACGTCGAAGACCTTCATTTACAGTCAATAAAAAGAAAAAATGTCGGAGACGTCATGTTAGTACTGCCCTTATATTTTAAATGAGGTGTGCACTTAAAAGAAGTGCGTAAGGAATAGCCGCCTAGCCCTCACCGAGCCACCATGACCTCCGAAATTGCTTGCGCTGGCGCCTGCGAGCGCGTGGAATCTCGGGGGCCACAATGGCGTCCTTTCGTACCAGTCGGCGTTTCTGCGCATTCTACTTTCGAGAAGGTAGCGCGTCGTCTCTTCTGTGGTATTCATCGCCTATTCTGTTCGCCCCCGCCTCGGTGGCTCCTCTTATCCCGCGTCGAATGCACCGTCTGCACTTGGAGGAACGGGCACGCCGTTGCCTGCACGCATCCACTGCACCGGGCTGAGCGGCGCCCGCGTGAGTGGCTTTGCGACGCTTGCCCCGCTGTCGCTTTCGGCACGAAGCAGCGCTGCACGCTTGAACTGGCCGAGTTGAAAGGAGCATTGTAGCGAAAACCTTGCGTATTCGCCTTACCTTGCTTACATCTTTAGGTAGCTGTCGACGCCTTAATTACGATGCGAAGCTTGAATGTCTCAAAACAGCCACAAATAAGTATATGCAGTGCATTTTACGTGAGTCGTTCCAAGCGCGCGAGAAGTGTTGTGCGGCTGCGAACGCGGGGTCACGAGGTGCCACAAACGACACAACAGGGCGCCGGTCGGCCGCACGCGGTGGTCAAAAGCCGGACATTGACCGTAAAAGCCATCCATCAGCTGGCGCTTGTAACTGACAGAAGCGGTAGATCTATGGTATGGAGGGGCTTTAATTGGCCGTGTCCACGAAAGCTGTCAAAGTGGCCCTCGCGATTGTGCGCTACTCTTGGAAACGCAGGGGACCCGCTCGCCGCACTTGTCCTGTCGTGGGCTAAATGAGGTTTAGGCAGTAGGGGTCCTTATCCTTATGGATGCATACGCGTCAGTGGTGTCTGATACCGCGCAGAAACTGAGTTCCTGTTGCTCCACAGCGGCCCTCTTGCCTGGGAAGGACCGCTGGCCCGAACCAAAGCCCCCCAATTAGCTCGGGTATTAGGGGTGGGAGGGGGGGGGGAGGGTATGCCGGGGGTCAGTGTACCGAATGATGTTGTGTTTATGACTACATGTAGGTTCTGGGACGCGGCGCCTACGGGTGCGAAGTCTTCTTCCCATCTGACAATCACCACGCGACTGTCACACCAGTTTTCAGCAGTGTGAAAATAGTCACCGTTCTCACAATAATTAAAATAATTAATTAAATTGTGGGGTTTTACGAGCCAAAACCACGATCTGACTGTGAGACACGCCCTAGTGGGGGACTCCGTAAATTAGGGCCCGGGGTTCTTCAACGTGCACCTAAATCTAAGTACGCGCATTTCGCCCCCTTCGAAATGCGGCTGCCGTGGCCGTTCTCAGAACATCCGAAGTCGCGCTGCATCCTGCGCACTTTCTTGGGTTGGTTGCATTGAATGGTAAGGTAATTAATTATTTATTGCGCTGCCCAGGAATTGAGGCTCCATAACGTAATTACTGTGGTCAACAGCTATCCAATAAAAAAAACGAAAAAAAAACATCTGCTCAGTATTCCTGTAAAAAGAATTGGTCTCCTAATCCATGCTGTGAAGGTGATAGGACAGTGAAGCCGTAAATGACAACTAGAACGATTAGCCATTGCGACGTAGCTTGAAATTATTCATACGGTAGCATTCATGTACACTTTATCTAACTGTTAGCCTAAGACGCTTCAACGGCCTGCGACTTGGCTTGTGCCGTTACTTCGTGCACCCACAAAGAGTGGACCAGAGAGAAGAGAAATTTGCCCCGCGTCGTATGCACGCTGCTCTTCAGAAGTCCTGACTATACGTGGCCTTCCCATAGCACTGTCACAAAAATAATGACTTGCTAAGCGGGATCTTCCTTTACATACGAACGTGTGCTTACGTCACTCCCTGCTTCGTATATGCTACATTTGACGCTTCCCGGCAAGTGCAGCTTATGCAACCATACTTACCGGGAAACACTCGCGGCGAACTCTATGCGCGAAGGCGAGCTTTCTGGCTCATTTTTTTTTCTCCTTCCGCACGGTCGGCGTGGTCGCGGATGCGAGGGCCATCTGGTGATGTCGCAAGGAACCGAGCGGGGGACGCGGCGAGCGTGCCTCCCGCTGTGTAGTGTTCCTGTATATGCTCCGGCAGTGAGCAGAGTTGCGCATAATCTTTCTGGCGCCGCTCGCACCGCTATTCGCCGAGCGCGATCACGTGGTGAAAAATGACGTCCAATGATGAACTGCGCGCTCCGAAGCCAACTTTACGGAGACGGCGCCGACTCCTTTCTGTCAGTGCCATTGAAATTGCAATCAGCGGACCGTCGAGCGTGCGTAATAACGATCGGCTCTGGGCTGCAGGTACGGTATTCGAGGATATTAAGTTAATGACTTTGGTGAAGTGCTACGAAGCAGATCATTTTCACACTTATATTCCAGTATGACGGGTTGCAGCGCCCCAAACTGCGCAAATCGTACGGAAGGTGGCAAAGCCTTTTACGCGGTGCCGTGCGGACGGGCGAGATCGGCCGGCTCCGAAAGGGACCAGGATATGCGAGGTCCTTTCGCCTTGTTTACAAAGGTGAGTTCGGCTTGTTTACACTAAAGCGGCATTTATCTCCAGTAACACTCCTGTACACGCTGATATGCATACGCCTGGCGTGAGAGGTTGTTCACTTGTGCAATTTTTGGTGTATATGTGCAGCGCGACACAGACGCGGTACAAAGAAAGGACGACACGTCTGTATGTTAACTTACCAACTCGCTCAATTCGCTTTGGTCGCTTGCACGATTGTTCTGACTATGTGGCTCTAGAAACGTGTGTTCAGAACGGAGTAAATACTAGCAGGTACAATTTGCCTGCTGTACCCTGGCTTTTCGCTGCTCCGTTTTTTTTTTATTTTTTTGTCGGCGTTCTGATTTTTCATGTCAAGTCCATTGATGTGCTGGTGTTCATTGTTTTGTAGTAAGCGAAAACACCGTGCGCTCCCGCTTATGAGACAGCTGCGATAGATTCAGCATTTACCGCCCGCAATGTGTTGCTTGTTCGATCAGCCTTAGTGGACGTGAGGAATGTGAAATTATTTTCGTACGTTTAATAAGCGCTGTGTTACAGTAAATTAACCTGAGTAGTATGAACAGATAGAGATGTCATATTACAGTCTGCAATGTGTGAATAATTACTTCGCCAGTTTGTCATCTTATGTGATTAGTCCAATAAAAATAACCTGTTGTTACTCTTAATAACTTGTCGCCTTTCCAGTGGCTTTGAATTCTGCCCCCCAAGGCTCGAAGAACCAGCACTCGTCCCCTGCTGCCACCAGCCATTGCTCATCCATTCTACGAAATAAATTTGATCTAGAAGCTCGTGCATCTTGAATCTTTTTCCACTTGCAGATTTGCTGCTACAAAGCAGCTGTAAAGTTTGCGGTATGAATCGTAAAAGTAAGCTTTGAATAAGATGTGCGCATGTGAACATTTGAAATGCATTTAAATTTATGTGTCTGCACCGCATATATATAAGAACGTGCAGCTGCTGTGAACCCCGTTTAGTGATGCATGACGGTCAACGGTCACTGGCGTAAATGTAGGAACAATAGTTCTGTTGGCGACATTCATTATTCGTCTCGTTTCGGCCGCCAAAATGTGCTCACATAATTGTCTACCACACGTGTGTGAAGTTTTCTTTAAACACCCTTTAAAACATTTCTTGCCTTCCGCCTCCTCGAGAAAAGTTCATATGCATGCTGAAAAACATTGCACCGCTTTTTCTTGCAAGCTAATGAGCCTTTGCACGCGAACTTTTGAGCTGTTGGAGCCACGGACGTAGTCAGGATTTTATTTCGAGAGGTCGAGGCGGGTCGTATTCTTTATATGTATATTCGTGCGTGTGTTTGTATACGTACACACAAACTAAAAATTTCGGGGGTTGGCGCCTCTCCGGCTACGCCAATCGTTCGAGCTTAGCCTGCATTAAAAAGTTTCATCTTGCTCAGTGCATGCGTACAATTGGCGCATGTAGCTCGCGACCAGCAGACAAAAAAGCAAATGGAACACCGCGCGGCATTTGCCTCCCGCGCGTGCGAGGAGTGGCTCCACTGCAGAGCTGGATCATAAACCGGACCTAGCCGCCACTCTGCTCCCTGCGGGAGCATACACAGGAACACTACCGCTGTGTTCGCCTACGGAGACGACAGACCCACCGGTAGGTAGAGCTTTACAACTTCGCTGTAAAAATGTTCCCTCCTCTTTAAGAATGAAGTATAGCAAGTCGTACAGGAGAAAAAGAAAGACAAGCTAGAGGCATGCTGTCTTACAAATAGGGAAATTTTCCTAAATTCATCGCGCTTAAGCAGGAAGTATAGCTTATCACGCCTTACGGCTATGCAGAGCGATCTCCGAACAAAACTGGAGTGTAATATAACCTTAAATAACGTTAGTTTGGGCATGTTGGTGTTCCATTACTGCATCTATAGCGCACAGCACAAGGACAGAGTGAAAACCGATGAAGACAAGCGCCATGCAAGTTTGGGCATGTTGGTGCACCATTACTACACCTAGCGCTCAATACAAGACAAAGTGAAAACCGACGAAGACAGGCGAGCGCCACGTAAGTTTGGGCATGTTGGTGTACCATTGCTGCATCTAGCGCGCAATGCAAGACAAGGACAAAAAGAAAACCGCCGAAGACAGGCGCTCGCGCCTGTTTTCCTCGCGCGTCGGGCCGCTCGGCTGGTTGCTCGAGGCACTTTGCGTGTATTCGCGGGCTTCTCTCCCGCTGGGAAAAACAATTTTAAGCACCACGTACTGAGCAACAGAAAAGCTGTATCGGGATTTTTTACCGTTCCTCTACAATTTTCTCATTGGCACATTTCATGTAGGTACACTATTTGAGAAGTTGGTTAACTAATTAAGACTAATTATGTATTTAGGCGGAATGAAAAAATTGATCTGAGTATCTCCAAACGACCGCAAACAAGATTACTTTGGTTCTGTCCAGCTACGTGGCATTTACATGATTTTGAATCTTGCTGCTTGATAGTTGCGACACCCTATATATTATAAAGGAGATTTGTTGAAGTTCGTAGCGACCGCTGGTTCTGGGATGCACCGAGCACAGTCTCCTAGCTCGAGCCTCTGCTGCGCGCTTGATGCTGCCGATGCTGCTGACTCAGAGTTCATGATGCTTATCTTCCTTACAATGACCCCGCGGAAATAAAGGAGCCATCCTGGCGACTCAGTTTTCTGGAAGGACGGTAGAATGGTGATGCGGCTTGAGACGCTGAACGTGAACGACTTGGCGGTTACGATGTCGCATGTCGGACGGCGGCGTCAGCGGCTCAACCAGGTAATTAACGGGTGATGTTCTCCCGAGAACACGGTATGGCCCGTCGTACTTCGGAAGTTTTGAAGCGAGCCCAGGCGTGCGGTGTGGCACTAACAACCAGACGACAGCGCCCGGGAGAAAATTGGGTGTCGAGCTCTGGGCGTCGTGAACAACTTTTTGACGGTTCTGGTCGTCCGAGGTGAATCGCCGGGCCAGCTGGCGACATTCTTCGGCGTGTCTGGCGGCTTCCGAGATCGGCAGGCATTCGGATGGGTCCGGCCGGTAGGGCAGAATGGTGTCAATTGTGTGCGAAGGATGATGGCCGTAAAGAAAGTAAAAGGGTGAGAATCCGGTAGTGGCCTGAGTCGCGGTGTTGTAGGCGTAGGTGACAAACGGAAGAACTAGGTCCCAATTAGAGTGATTAGGTGAGACATATATGGCCAGCATGTCACCAAGAGTTCGATTAAAGCGTTCCGTGGTGCCGTTAGTCTGGGGGTGATAAGCAGTGCATTTACGATGAACGATAGCGCATTCAGCAAGCAGTTGTTCGATGACTTCAGATAAGAAGGCATGGCCTCTGTTGCTTAAAAGTTCACGTGGACCTTCATGATGAACGAGAAAACGGCGAAGTATGAAATTGGCAACCTCCTGCGCTGTAGCATTTGGTAGAGCAGCAGTCTCCGCATAACGGGTTAAGTGGTCTACCGCAACGATTATCCACCCGTTGTCGGTAGGAGTAAACGGAAGTGGCCCGTAGAGATGTATGCCCATGCGATCAAAGGGTCGGGATAGGCATTATAAAGGCTGGAGTTCACCGGCGGAGTTGTGCGGTGGCGCTTTGCGGTGTTGGCACTCATGACAAGAGCGGACGAAGTTTCGAATGAAATTGTACATTCCCCGTCAGTAACAGCGGTGTCGAAGTCTTTCGTAGGTCTTGAAGACTCCCGCGTGGTCACACTGAGGGTCGACGTGGAACAAGGAGCAGAGCTCTGATCGCAAGACTCTCGGAATGACGACTAACCAGGTGCGTCCCTCTGCGGCATAGTTGCCTCGACACAGTATAGCTGGTCTCGAATCGCAAAATGAGGAACTTGGCGCCGAAGCGTACGTGGCGCTGTACTTTCGACGTATCCGAGAGAAGGTCGAGCCGAGATGCAGTCTAGGGATCATTACGCTGTGCAGCAGCGATAGTGTCAAAGTCCAGAGAGGTCAATATGCACTCGTAAGAGGAGTCGTGACTGGCCTTCGGGGGAAGCGGTGATGGGGATAGCGCGTCAGCGTCGGAGTGCTCTCGCCCGGAACGGTAAACCACGCGGATGTCGTATTCTTGGATTCGCAATGCCCAGCGGGCAAGGCGGCCCGATGGTTCTTTGAGCGTCGACAACCAACATAGTGCGTGGTGGTCGGTCACTACATCAAAAGATCGGCCGTATAAATATGGGCGAAACTTGCCAAGCGCCCACACAATGCCCAAACACTCCTTTTCTGTAACGCTGTAATTGGTCTCCGCCTTGGTTAACGTGCGACTCGCGTATGTGACGACGTATTCCGTGTGGCCAGGTCGACGCTGTGCCAACACAGCACCAAGGCCTACACCGCTTGCATCGGTATGATTTTCGGTTGGCGCTTAAGGGTCAGGAGGAGGAGGAATAAACTTTTATTTTGGAAACAGTATTCCGGGGTAAGCTCCGGTTCTACTCTCGGTGGGAGGTCTCCTCATTCCAGGAACCCTCTGGCCTTCGCTGCTTCCTTGGCCCCGGCGACGAGACGTCCTTAAGGGTCAAAATGGCGAAGAATAGGAGGCGTCGTGAGAAGACGGCGCGAGGTTGTGAAGGCGTCGTCACAACCTGGAGACCATGATTAGAGATTTCTAGCGCCACCAGGGGCTGCGTGAGAGGCGATATAATTGACGCAAAGTTTCGAAAGAATCGCCTAAAGTAAGAGTAGAGGCCGATGAAACTGCGTAGCTCTTTCATAGTGGTACGTTTTGGGAACACAGTAACAGCACGTAGCTTCTCGGGATCCGGGCGAATGCCCTCCTTTGACATGACATCGCCTAAGATTGTGAGCTGACGAACAGGAAATCGACGCTTCTCCAGGTTAACTTGCAATCCGGCGTTGGTCAAGCAAGTGAGTACGTGCTGGAGGCGGAGCAGGTGCGTTGCGAAATCAGGGGTGAACACCACAATGTCGTCAAGACAGCAAAGACAGATTTTCCATTTGAGGCCACGCAGAACATTACCCATCATTCTTTCGAACGTGGCAAATGCGTTGCAAAATCTGAAAGGCATGACGGTGAATTCATACAAGCCGTCTGGTGTAACAAAGGCAGTTTTCGGGCGATCGGCCTCTGCCATCGGAACCTGCCAGTAGCCTGACTGCAAATCCAGCGAAAGAAGGAACTCGGCTCCCTGCAAACAATCCAGAGCATCATCGATGCGTGGTAATGGGTAGACGTCTTTCAGCGTGATCTTGTTCAACCGTCGAAAATCAACACAGCAGCGGATGGAACCGTGTTTATTTGTGACGAGGACAACAGGAGAGGCCCATGGGCTCTACGAAGGTTGAATGACGCCTCGAGGGAGCATTTCATCGACCTGCAATGGCGCGACGTTTCGTAGCGGACACGCGATATCGTCTTTGTCGCAGCGGTGAGTGAGAGCCAGTGTCGATGTAATGCTCGACCTTCGATGCACGGCCAAGAGATATTTGCGCAACGTCGAAAGAACGGTGGAAGTGCTGAAGGATTGCGAGAAGTCGAGATCGCTGCGAATGCGTCAGATCTTCGGCGATGAATAGGCTGAACACACCACTTCATGTTGAGTAGGGTACGGAAAGGGCACTCAGTTCATGGACGGCAGTAGAAGGCACTTCGTCGAGGAAGGAGGCAATTCGTGGTGAATCGACCGATTCGACGTAACCAAGGCATTCGAAGCGGAGCAGTGATAGCGACGATGAAAGATGATTGTAAATGGGCATCCTGCTGACACCGGCGGCAAGGTCAATAGCTGCGAAGGGCAAAGGAAGCGCTTTTCGGGTAACAAAGTGATGAGAGGGCATGAAGAAGACCGTCCCGTCGGATATGGTACTACAGAAGACTGGTACGATTGCTGAAGAGCACGGGGTAATACAGGTGTCTTCTTTCACGACAGTTTTAGCGGCAGGATGAGCATCGATGTAGGCCAGGTCACCAAGTTGGCAAACTTCAATCTCAGCACGAGCGCAATTGATGATGGCATTGTGGCGGGAGAGAAAATCCCACCCTAGAATAACGGCGTGGGAGCAGGATAAAATAACTATGAACTCAATCGTGTATAAAACGTCCTGTATGTCACGCGGGCAGTACAAGCAGTGGTAGGGCGAATGGGTTGAGCACTCGCCATTGGAAGCGACAATCCAGACAGAGACGTCGTCACTTTACGAAGCGAACGGCAAAACCTGGCATCCATAACTGAAATAGAGGCACCGGTATCGACGAGGGCGACTGTAGCTACATCTTCGATAAACACATCAATGACGTTGGCAGGTAAAGGAGGAGGACTTCGACATGTCGACACTTGTGCAGTCCTTGCCTCGGGAAATGCGACGCCTAGTTTCCCTCTTCGTTAGAGACGGGTCGTCGACGCCTAGAGGAAAGCGATCGGCGACGTGGGGAGGGTGAGCGGAGGCGTTCGAAGCGAGGACGGCGATCAGTCTGGGAGCAAGCTGGTGATGGGTCGAATGGTCCGTAAGGCGTATTTGGATCAGGCGGCACATAGAGCGCTCGTCGATCGTCACCGAACGCTTGCGATCGGTGGCGGCAGAATCTTGCGACATGACCGGGATACCTCCATGCGAAGCATATAGGGCGATTGTCCAGCGTGCGCCACAGGTTAGCGACGGCAGCGGTGGTCCAGGGGACGGGAGAGGGAGGGCGGTGGACAGGCTGCTGGAAGCGACGCACGGGCACAGTGTGAGGGGCCATTGCAGCAACCGTAGCGTAAGTGACCGGTGTAGTCACGACATCCTGCTGGTGAACAGCCAGCAGCGCTTCCGCGAGCTCTTCATGGATCACGTTACGGAGATGAGACGGCAAAGTGCTGGCATACTCATAAGTGACGGACACCAGAGATAGCTGTCGTGCGACTTCTTCGCGGACGAAATCCTTGATTTGGGTTATCGTGGAGGCTTCTTCGGGGCCAGTGGTCAGGCTGCAGAGTGACGCCGCATTTGGTGTGGGATGCTCACGTAATTTATCATAGCTCTGGCACAAGCTGATAACGTCGCCAACAGTGCGCGGGTCCTCGGCCAGAAGCATCTGGAACTCGTCATCATCGATTCCCTTCATGACGTGCTTGATCTTTTCCGCTTCCGTCATGGCAGCGTTCACGCGCCTGCACAAATCGAGAACGTCTTATATATAGCTAGTGAATGTCGCACCCGTGTCCTGTGCGCGTGTACGCAATCGCTGCTCGGCTCGGAGTTTCCTGACAGTGGGTCGGTCAAATACTTCTGTAATCGACGTCTTGAACGCCGACCACGTTCGGATATCCCTCTCATGATTTCTGAACCAGACTGGCCACGCCCGCGAGGTAGAATGATACGTAAGCCAGCTTGTCCGAGTCATTCCATTTGTTGTGAACGCTCACCCGTTCGTAGGACGACAGCCACTCTTCAACGTCGTTGTCGTCGGTTTCGCTGAAGATGGGAGGCTCCCGCTGGCGAACGGTGCCAGCGCAAGGGACGGGTGGCGATGGAAGAGTCTGCTGGTCGGCGTCCGGCATGGCAGAGGGTAGCGTCCGAGAACGGAGTTCCAGGATGGTAGAGTGGAACGTTACCCCGCACGGCTCCACCACTTGTAAAGGAGGTTTATCGAAGTTCGTAGCGACCGCCGGTTCTAGGATGCACCGAGCACAGTCCCCTAGCTCGAGCTTCTGCTGCGCGCTTGATGCTGCCGATGCTGCTGACTCTGCGCTCATGTTCGTTATCTTCACTACAAAATATATATATATATATATATATATATATATATACAATTGACGAAACGAAGGGGCACACTTGTGAAAATTGCATGCTTATTGGTTTAACGTTTCGGCCTTAATTAAACTATTCAACATGCAATTTTCGATAGTGTGAGCCTTCATTTCTTCAACAACCTATGTACTGGGCCTACATAACTTTTGCTTGAAATATATATATATATATATATATATATATATATAAACTGGAGAATTCACGAGCACACAGCATAAATTACACGCACAACTAGAAGGAGACTCCCCTTGCGTTAGCGCTGAGATAATATAATAGTGTCGACAGTGTAATATTGCAATCGCAAAAGAAATCACAAAAGAAGTAACAGGGAAATGGTTTGAAGAGTGATTTATTGTATAATTTATTTTCCCCTTATGCGGAAGCAATGTTAATTCTTGTGGAAGAGAAAAATATTAGAACTTCATCTGCTTTCCTCTTTTCTGTGCTAAGTGTACTATAAGAGCCAGCTGTTCTCACGTGCCACTTCAGCTTGGCCCAGAATGTCTTGAACCTTGCAATGCATAACGTTCGCTTGTGCTCGAAGGCCGAACTTTGGCCCTTGTATGAGCGGGCCCCAGTACGGTCCGAGCCCACGGCTTGAAGCCCGAGTCTGGCCCGTGCCCGCGGCCTCCTCCCCGAGCCCGGCCTGGAACTGCGGATTCAATCCCAGATCCGGCCTGAGCCCACCGACTCTTCAGGTGGCGCGGCCCGGGCTTTCGGGCCGGCCCGGGCCAGTGCAGGGCTCTGTAGACTACAGCATAGTTTTCTCGATGTGCACTCGTTCACTCCTGCTTCAGGTTATTGCCCGGAAGTGGCGATCCAAACTTTTCATCGAATGCGCCATCTATGGTGAACACACAAAGGCCAAGACCAGGCAGTAATTTCTTTGCAGTAATGTAGAATCTACAATTATTTCGTAAGTCGAGAATTCGCAATACCGAGCTTCAAGTAGTTAAGTTGACAGAGGTGTAATAACCGTGGAAAATGTATCAGATGAGCCGCGAGGAACGTTTTGCAAGTATAACTGGAATAAGTATGGACAGCTGCCACCCCTGGCTTACGTTCATATAACTCTACCTCGGCAACCATCATTTTCCAGTAGGAACGATGACCATTGTGCCTTACTGTCGCGTTTGCGCTCCTATTATGTAACACTCTGTAGGGTGGTCTTTTTAACGCTAACAAATGATGATGGAGCTGCTTCGAGTAAGTATATGATGATTTCTATTGCCGTATTGACAAACATGCAGTTAAGTACCTGAGGTTCTACTTTCACTCGATCGCTTCAGAATGCCTGGCAGCATGTACAACAGGCAAATAAAAGAAAAAAAAGGCACGTGGAACTTTTCTCAAACTCAGTACTTCTAACAGCAGTCTAACCAAATTCGTGCGATACTGTTGGACCCTTTGTTTCCTTCACAGAAAAACGCCACGTCATCGGCGATTAGGCACAGAACGCGAACCTCATTTGAAGGCCAACAAAAGCTGTCAATAGTAGGATATTCCCGTACACGGATGCAAAAGCGGTTCCTAATGCGAAGAAAACAAGAGTGAGGCAAGAAAGCCTCGCAGCACTGATACCCCGAGTTTCTGATTTCTTCGTGTCATTTCTGCATATTCATATTTAAGCTTGAGATTGGTTTATTTCACCAAATTGGCACAAGAATATATAACAAAATGGACCTAAATGGTGGAGTTAGCGGGAAGAAAGCTCCATTAAAGCAGCTTGACTGGCCCCGCCAGGCCCGGCTTACAAAGGCTGTAACAGAAACGAGATTACACAGAACGATTCAAAATAATGCTTTGATCTAACTGTATAACTCACGCAATTTTCACGTTCCAAGGTACAAAAACATTCATACTACCATAGTTAGAATAGCATTCTAGGACAAGACGCGTAAACTTTCGTCTATTTTCTTAAACTTAGTTAATGTGCTCGGGGGACAATGCTGTAATAAAAAAAGTTATGGGGTTTTACGTGCCAAAACCAGTTTTTGAAAATAAGCAGCATTATGCTGTAATAGTTGCAGTCCATGATCAGTACGCGGCAGGGGGCTACACCTATGGTTAGTATCGATGGGGGGAAATACTTTATTGATTAATAAAGGGAGGGGAAAAGGGAATAAGGGAAGAGGTAGGGTGGGACGTATGTTTTGTTTTTAGAGCGCAGCGCTTAGGCACCCGTTCCTGCGTTGAGCGTCGGCCTCGGCGTCGGCGTAACCGGCAAATCGGACGAGTCCACCGAAGGATAAAAAAAGAGAGCGAACGCACAGCGCAGCGGAGGATGAAAGACGGCGACAGCGAAGAGATCTCGAGGAGGAAAGCGGAGGAGGTGAGTATGGCGAACGCGTGTGGAGGAAAGCGGAGTGCCGCACGAGACGTGTTCGCCGGCGGCGACCCGCCACGAGATGGCGTCGTCGTAGCATGAGCCGTCTCGTGGTCGCCGGTAACGCCAATACTAAGGCATGCGGCGAGCGCGTCCACCGACACCATATATCAAAGCAAAGCACTGGTGTGGGCTTCGAAGCCACTGCGCCGCCGCCGCCGCTAGAGAATGCGCTCCGCGCGAGCCACTTGTTCGCGTGTTTGCACTTCCTTTCTGAACCTTGAGTGAAGAAACGAGGAACCTTGAGGAAGAAGACGACGACGCTGTTCGATCTGTTGTCACCTCAGCTCTGTAATTTTCCCTAAGTTTTGCTATTCATTGAGTGAGTTATTTATATCCTGGGAAGACGGCCGCATCTTTAAGGCGGTACTGTCCCTATGGAAAGGGTACGGCTGCTCCGGCGCCGACATCTTTAAAGGGACAGCGCCATCCGAAGGAAGCCAGCGTGGCGGAGGCGGCCATGGCCTCGCAAGGCGTGGAGCTGCCAGTCATCAGGGACGATCAGCAGTCCAGTACGTCATTATCGCTCAGTGGGGACGACTCCACTATCGTCGACCCTAACGAGGAAGTGGCTGATATGGCGGAAGTGGACAGCGACGGCTTCAAGGTGGTGAGTCATCGGAAGCAAAGAACGGTCGGAATCCCAGTGATAGTTTTACCAACAGAGAAAGGTGCTGATTTTAGAGAGCAGAACCCTATCAGGCTCTTCGAAGCCATTAAAGTGCTGCTGGGATCTGCTCCGATTCGCAGTCGCTTCACTACGCAAGGTGCTCTTCATCTAGATATCGCAACGGAAGAGCAAGTTGACGTTCTTCTCCGGTGCTCTCAGCTTTGTGACATAAGAGTTAAAGCCCGGTTGCCCCACTCCTACATGACGAACACATGTGTTATTAGGGGAGTACCAGTGTGGTATTCAGAAAGCGACCTTCTTGACTACTTGAAACCGCAAGGTGTATTGCACGTGAAACGTATGATGCGCCGGGTGGAAACTCAAGAAAAAGAATGGGCAGCGAAGCCTACTACCTCTGTTGTGCTAACGTTTGCTCCCAACACCGAGCGCCCAGAGAAAATTAACCTCGGTTTCACCAAGCATGCAGTCAAAGAATTCGTTGAAACTCCTCCCCGATGCTTTAAGTGCCAACGCTTTGGGCATATAGCCAAAGTTTGCATCAAAGATCAACGTTGCAAACGATGTGGTGGCGCCCACGATTACAAAGCCTGCAAGGCAGATTTTGCTTGCGCTAATTGTGGGGGCGACCATCCAGCGAGTTTCGGTGGCTGCCCCTTCCGTGTAAGCGCCTTACACCGTCGAGTGTCCTTCATTAGTGGTCCCAAACCACGACCTACTGAGAAGCCGACACCTGGAAGTGACAAGTTCCCTGCGTTAGAGTCGGAAGTTGAGTTCCCTGCGTTAGAGTCGGAAGTTCGTGGCTTGGTAACAAGCGACGTCAGTGAGCGACCTGACCCTAGCAAGACGGCAAAGTCCTCTGTGAGTGAGTCGGTTGTTCGATCTGCTTCAACCAAAACTGTCCAAGTTCCTCAGCGACCAGATCACAACCAGACTCGAAGACAAGGAGGACATTCCCTTGCCTCAAAAGAGACGAAGAAACCAGCTGCAGCGACGAAGAGTGAGTCCCAGTCCGCATCTTTTGTTGAAGTGGTGAGGCAGTGCGTTCAACAAAATAAGGAGCTCAAAAATCGGGATCTGTCCGACCTTCTGCGAGTTCTGTTTGAAGTCCTCCGCTCCTATGTTCAAGCGATGCAGGCTGGCACCCTGAAGACCTTTCTACAGCTCGTTCTTTCGTTTGAGTCCATGATTACCGCCTTCGCAGCGAACTTTGCCTTATAATATGGCTAGTTTTCTTCAACCTCGTGCAACCAAAAATCACCGAAAAGTGCCGTTTATTATGCAATGGAACTGCGCTGGGATTCTAAGTCGATTAGCAGAACTGAAATTATTTTTGAAAGAAACTTGTGTTCCAGTATTGGCGCTCTCGGAGGCTGGCCTACCAAGGGGGAGATCTTTGACTGGATATGTTGCGCACAAGAATTGCAGCATAAAGTCATTTCCCACAGGAAGTGCCGCCCTTTACGTACGAAGAGAGATTCCTCATGTGGCTGTGAACGTTACCGATCTTTGCACCGATAGCATTGAGGTAGCGGCTGTGAAGATACGGCTCGGCTTTCGAACTCTTTCAGTTGCATCCGTATACGTGTCTCCGCGGAAGAAGGTAGCAATGGATTTGTTTCTCCAGCAGCTTTGTGACCGTTGCCCAGCGCCCCGAATTATCTGCGGTGACTTCAACGCCCATCACTCGGTCTGGGGTGACAGGAACACAGACTCCCGCGGACGCGAACTGGTAGAAGTTATCGACAGTTTGGACCTGTGCGTGGCCAATGACGGAAGTCCCACTTTCTTCCGGCCTCCCGCCTCAGCCACATCTATAGACCTCACTCTGCATTCACCTGACATTCGTGTGAAGTGGTCAACTGCACCTGACCGCATGGGAAGTGATCACTACCCAATTTTTGTGTTTACTGCCGACTTCAATACGCGCGGCACTAAAAGAAGCCATGTTGTTAATTGGGACAAATACAGGGAGCAACTTGCACGTGTTTCTGGAGATGTGATAGAAAAAATGATTTATGGCAAGATGGCAGCTACCACGGCGGTCAAGTTGCCTAATCATTTTCCGACTCCAGATTTAAAACTCAGGAACCTTTGCGCAGCGCGCAGAAGGGCGGAGCGACAAATGATGCGGAAGAAGGACGACAGATCCTTGAAGACGACCTATAACAGGCTTAACTCTGCCATTCGTCGCCATACGAACAAGCTCTGTAGGTCGCAGTGGGCGTCCTTCTGCGCCAGCTTGTCTGTTTTTTCACCAATGACGAGAATTTGGCGAGTCATTGGCAGCCTTGCTGGTGATTCTCGTCCTCGTAAGCCTTTCGAAGCGCTTGCACTGCTAAAGCAGAAACCTCTCGCTTGCTTGGCAGAGGAATTTGCAGATGCATTTGTACGTGCAAGCGCAGGAATTCATCAGTGCGCTCGGCCTGCAACATCTACGTCTGTTATGGACGCCCCGTTCACACTTCGAGAGCTACAGACAGCACTCAGCAGCCTGCGGCGTCGATGTGCACCAGGTCCTGACGACATTACCAACCAGATGATGCAGAACCTACCTCTAGAACACCGGAAGATGCTCCTAAGCTTTCTCAATCGAGTATGGGAGACTGGCGACGTCCCTCCTTCATGGAAGGTGGCTTGTGTTGTCCCAGTGCTGAAACCCGGCAAAGAAATGACAGACTTGGCCTCGTATCGACCTGTATCATTGACGTCGTGTGTGGCTAAGCTCATGGAGAAGCTGGCAAGTAAGCGTTTATCATGGTGGCTTGAAGATAGAAGGGCTCTGCCAACATGCATGACTGGATTCCGCACAGGTCTAAGCGCGCAAGATAGCGTCTTGGACTTGATAAGCCACATTGAACATCAAAGAGCTTTCGGCCTCTCAACACTAGCTATTTTCCTAGACGTATCAAAGGCTTATGATAACGTACTTCAAAGTTCAGTACTAAATAGCTTGATGGACATAGGCGTACAGGGCTATCTTCTGCGCTTCATTCACTCACTTATCAGTGATCGTAAAATCCAAGTGCGGTTAGGAAGTACCATAAGCACCGAAAGGGCGGTATCGCGAGGTGTACCTCAGGGAAGTGTTCTTTCCCCGACGCTGTTTAATGTTGTAATGGCTGGTCTTCCCGCTGAAGTGCAAAAACATTGCAGGCATATCCATATGTCGATATACGCGGACGACATTTGTATTTGGTTAAGCGGATATCAACACAAGCGTTTAGCTCTGATAGCTCGACAGGCCTTACTTTCAGTTCAAAATTACCTTCAAGGTGTAGGGTTGACTCTCTCGGTGGAAAAATCTGGCTTCATCATGTTTCCAGGTAGAGGAAGACGGTATGCGCGGCTGAAGATAGACATTGATCAATCTTGCCTTCGTCAATTGAAGTACAAACGCTTTTTGGGCGTAATTATTGACTACCGTCTACAGTGGCGACGAGCTGTGGACTCTATTGTGACATCACTATCTCCGCGTCTCAATGTGATCCGTAGAGTTGCAAGTGAGCAATGGGGAAATCACCCTTCTTCAATGGTCAGGCTGCACGATGCACTAGTGACGAGTCGAATAATGTACCAGCTCCCTTTAATTTCCCCCTCACTATCACAGCTGGAACGACTTGAGGTTTTGCACAGAAAGGGCCTAAGGAGGGCTCTTGGCGTTCCGCAGTCTGCTCCTAATAATGCAGTACTTTATGAGTCTCTATCGAGACCTCTTAGCCTAGTCGCTTCACAAAGGCTATTGATGCAAATTGGCCGCCTCAAACAGACGATAGCCGGTCGAGCCCTTCTACAGAGCCTTCGAAAGAGATCCGAGTCCCGAGCGTACTTGGCCCTTAATACTATTGGTTACCTGGGTCTTGACGCTAGAGGTCGAACTAAGAGGTTGAATCCACCTTGGTCTTTCGCGAGCCTCGATTGTTCGTTGACAATTCCTCACGTTCGTGCTAAGCGGAGTTCTCCTTTGGCGGCAACACGTTCGCTCGTACTGGAACATCTTGAAACTGAATATGCACGTCATCTTCAAATTTTTACTGATGGCTCTGTGGACAAGGTCAGAGGATCTAGTGCAGCTGCTTTTCATATTCCCGCTTTAAAGTATGATTGGTCGGTTCGCTTCACTACAGTCGTGTCCTCCACAACGGCCGAAAGCGTTGCCATTGAGGCAGCCCTAAAAAAGCTACGGCTTTGTACGCCTCAACCCGTAGTCATTCTTACAGATTCGAAATCCGCCCTTCAAAGGTTAGAGTATGGGTTCCCTACTGATGCTTTATGTCTAAGCTCCCTACGCTCGGTGCACACTCTCCTTATCAAAGGCTTCTCCATACGATTCCAATGGGTGCCCTCGCACATAGGTATCATAGGCAACGAGATGGCGGACAGCCTTGCCCATAGAGCGCTGTCTGGGAATCCTTTGAGAAAAGTGCCTCAAGAGGACAAGAGACTCTTCAGAGAAGCGGTGTCGTGCCACTTCCACTCTTTGTGGAGCTCACCTCACAAGCCATGTGTGACTAAGGGTCTCAAAAGAAACCAAGCCACTTTACTGCTCCGCATTCGCACGGGCTCTGCTCGTACCCCTGCGTGGATGTGTAAGACTGGCCTGGCGTTGTCACCATTATGTTCAACGTGTGGTGTGTGCGGTGACATAGAACATTACCTTATGTGCTGTACTCTGTATGACGCGGAAAGGAGCGTGTTATTCGGGTCCCTCAAGAGGACAGGAATTCCCCACAGTTCTATACAGGACATTGTTTTCCCGCGCGGGAACCGGTTAGATAGGAAGGAGGTTTCTCGCCTTCTTTTAAATTACCTGCAGGACACGGATTTGGCCTCCACATGGTGACCTTAGGTGTGACTATGTGTAGTGTAGTTGTGAGGTCTGTGTCTGATTTATATGATTTATGTATTTTAAGTGTCGCTACGGTGGAGCAATTGCCGGCAGCTACTGCAAGGCTAATCCCACCAGTAGCCTACAACCACTCAACTCAACTCAACTCAAGTGTTTCGTCTACCGCTGCTGCTAAACAACCTGCCCGAGCTGAGGCTCAGCGCCCCCGCAGAGAAGAGCCTGCCGTTCAGGTTCAAATTATTTGCATTAGTATATCGCAAATTCAAAACAGCTGCCCTCAAATTTCGCATTAGGGAGTATCGTAATCTTCCATGAATTTTTTTACCTTCATGAGAGCAGCATTCCGGGCAAGTTGGTAATCCATTACTTGAATGATATTGCGCGACAAGAAACGACACGGACGCGAGAGAAGACGACACACCAAACTTGGTGTGTCGTCTTCTCTCACGTCCGTGTCGTTTTTTGTCGCGCAATATCATTTAAGTAATTTTTACCTTCATTTGACATGACAATCAATAGTGTAATGGCGGGCGACGGAAGTTGCGAATGTGTCTGGTATCATCAAATAAATAAATTAACAGTTTGGGATATAAAACGGACGACTAATTATTTCTTCGAGTGATTACCATTAGATTCTAACACCTTCCGAAAAGAGGTAAAACTCGTAATTCATACATACATACATACACACATACATACATACATACATACATACATACATACATACATACATACATACATACATACATACATACATACATACATACATACATACATACATACATACATACATACATACATACATACATACATACATACATTGCCAGATTATTCAAGCGCCTCCGACCCACCCTGCTATGCTCACCACGGTTCACCACAGTTCAAGGCTGACACAGAAAAGGAACGCAAGCTCGAAATCGTCTTTGTCCCCTGCTTATCTCTTACGGTTATCTCTGCTTGCCCAGAATTTATTGTAACGCAGAAAACGCTATGAGAATCGCGGCAAGGCAGAGATCCCCAGCGCACCAGAGTAACATTACGTAAGGAGGACAAACGTCCTCTACGCTTCCTTGATCTCAAAGGAAGATGACACGCTGTGGGGGCTGTGGCTTCCTAAAGCGCCCGTATATTCACGGATAAAGTAAACGACAATATCGATTTGGTGAGGGCGAGCGTCGCCATCACCCTGTCTGCTTTTTACATTCTTTGTTAGATTTTTCGCCGTTTTTCTCTCGAACTGTTGTCACAGTTACAATATAGTGTTGTGCACTTCTGTGTAAGGAATGAGTAGAAGAACGCGTAATGTACACGTAACAACACAACAATCAAAACAACACAACGACAGCACGATGAAACTCTCAAAGTAACAATACTAAATAAACAATGTGGCGTAACATACAAAGCGATGGCACAAATATAGAACACTAATAAAGAAAGCATTACGTTCGTTAGTAGCGCCCAACAATAACCGCTGTCCTCGAATAGTTGCAGTGCTATCAAAGCATACTTTAGCGTGGCTCTTGATGTCCGTGGGCTCAGTAAATTTCTCAGACTTATTAGCCTGCATTCTGATGTGATCATTGGCTACTTGAGACTTATTACGATAAATTTTGGCATCCACGCAGCGCGCATACTCGTGACTGCTTTTCCATTTAACAGACGCACCAAGATGTTTTCTACAGGCTCCCACGCTGCACTGGTAGCTTTTTTCAAGGGTAAGTATGAATTTCGCGTGGAAGTTCTTATTCAAGAATGCGTGTACAAAACGGGTAAATAGGCCTGTAATCAGAAAAAAAAAAACCTTCTTGCGGCCTGTGGCGCTCTATTTCGCGTCTCCTTTCCTGAGAAGCTACTATAAGCCCGCCGTTCCAGTCGGGCTGCCCCCTACAATGACCCAGTTTTCTATCCTCTTTTCATTTTTTAAAGTCTTTTTCGATTCATTGGCGTAGCTGTATGCTTTTGTAAAGAACGATTCGAGACGATGATTTCAGGTGTCACCGTTGCTAATTAATTTCCATTGTTCTGGCCACCATTATGTTGTCGTTGTTGTTATTGTGAGAGAGAGTGAAGGCAAAAAATGCAAGGCGGTACACTATACCTTGTCCAGTATGCAGCCCTACAATTGTGAAGGGAGTTGGGAGAGTTGAAAATGAATTACAGTGTCGCTTTACGTGTCAAACCCACGATGTGATTATGAGACACGTCGCAGTGGGGGGACTCCATATTATTCTGACTTACGGAAGTTCTTTAACGCGCACCTAAATCTAAGTACAGCGGCATCTTTTCTTTTCGGACCTATCGAAATGCGGCCGCCGTAGCTGGGTTTGACCCGGCGACAGCAGTGCAACGTCATTCATGCACTAAGCTACCTCGTGAGGGGCTGGGAGGGTGAAAGAAGCGCAGACAGGAGTGTCCTCCAGATAGCCTTCCATCTTCAGACTAGGATAAAAAATCAACGCTTTCTTCCGCATGCCTCATGAATATAAAACAAAGAGAAAGACAATCCGAGGACACGTCAGCAATTATGAATTGTGAATGCGAAAACATTAATGTCCAGTTGAACACCACTGAGCGCCACTGAGCGGAGAAATGGGAATGGGCAGGACATGTAATGAGAAGGGAACATAACCGATGGTCATTAAGGGTTACGGACTGGATTCCAAGGGAAGGGAAGCGTAGCAGGGGGCGGCAGAAAGTTAGGTGGGCGGATGAGATTAAGAAGTTTGCAGGGACAACATGGCCACAATTAGCACATGACCGGGGTAGTTGGAGAAGTATGGGAGAGGCCTTTGCCCTGCAGTGGGCGTAACCATGCTGATGATGCTGTTGTTGTTGTTCATGATGATGATGACGACGACGTTGTTGTTGTTGTTGTTGATGATGATGATGATGATGATCGGATGTGTTGAGACGCTTGACGCGTTTTGTTTTGGCATTGCCGAGGCGCAGTTCGAAGCAGCTTGCGCTGACAAGGGACCTACGGATAAAAGAGGCTTCTGAGAGCACGAGCGAAGGTGACGTGGCGTCGTGGCGATGCCCTCTCCCCTCACGCAATACCGCGGCAGCAGGTGCTCCATTTAGCCTGCTCTGCTCTGGTGAGGCCCGAGCCAGCAAACGCGAGCCAGCGTCACGAAAGCACGAGGCGCGCTCGTGACCTGGCGTCGCAGTCAATGGGAAATTAGGTGCCATTTCGCTGGTAGACCGATGCCCCCGAGTTCCTCGCTCAACAGGCCTTTGACGCTTTTTCATAAAAAAAAAAAAAAGGTACCGTAGAGTACAAACACGACACACCTACCACCAAGGCGTAGACATGATAAGGCTGCACGCACACCAGATTGAGTGAACCCCGACAGATAAAGAAATTAAAGCAACTAGAGATGCATTTCATA
Organism: Dermacentor andersoni; assembly: GCF_023375885.2. Lineage (NCBI taxonomy): Eukaryota > Metazoa > Arthropoda > Arachnida > Ixodida > Ixodidae > Dermacentor > Dermacentor andersoni. The sequence goes on along the minus strand of NC_092817.1, from coordinate 144,045,091 downwards.
TATACATGACACGTGCCTCGGTAGCTCGGTGACTGTGGGGTTGCTTCGCATGAGCTCGAGGTGAAACGGCAGTTGTCTAAGGAATGCTCGAGCTCGAGCATTCCTTAAGCAACTGCCTTAGGGGACGAATACGAAAGGGCTCGTGTATCGTTCATTGAGTGCACGTTAAAGGGTGTCCGTGACACGCCGTGAATTTCTATACTCTTTGAGCTAATTATTTGATTAGGCGGAATGACAAAAAAATAATGTATCTCCAAGCGACGGCAAACAACATCACCATGGTTCTGTCCAGCTACATGGTATTTTGCATATGTTTAATATTTGGTTTAAGTTATGTGGACACCCTGTGCATATATGGAGGTTGTACACCACGCAAAGGCGAACTCCTAGCACTCGCCGGAAGAAGAATATTTCGATAACGAGATGCACGTTTTTGCATTGCCGAAACAGCGTTTTGCTCAACTTCTCCTAAAAGTGTTTCATTGCTAAAGCGTGCAGTCACTTCGCAACAAATTATGCTATCATCCTAATACTATTTTCAAAAATGATAAGGTTAAAAAAAATCTAAAATTTGTCTTACGAATTGATGCATTTATGTAATTTATGTCGATGGCCTAGCTGGTACATGACTTGGAAAAAAGAACAGCGCTAAAAATGGGGCCAAATAAAAACAAAACAGCTCACTATCGTGTCTCGTTTGCAGGCCAGACTTGTTGCAGTCCAGGTAACAGTTGAGACAACCGTGGTTTTCCAGCCAGATATTCTGGCGAGTGGTACGTACGGCTACGTACGCCAGAGGGCGGGCACTATTTTGCAAGGCACCTATCACTCAATCGCGCTTTCGACACGTGGGCATGCGCAATTATTCTAGATTTAAAGATACAGAAACGACGCTTTGCGCTAAAGCTTCGATAGTATCATATAATGCCCGTTTCATTCGCTATCGGGGACTTCCTGTCCAACTTGTTTCAAGAGGAGTTTGCAAGCAACTTGCGATCATGGTATTGTTGTCATCACGCAACGCATATTGTTATTTGATCGCACTTGCGAATTGAGGCAGACAGTCTGAAGCAGGGCTGCTTCCTATTTAGAAGCCTTTGTTAAAATTGCGGCATCCGTGAGATAAGGGCCAGTAGCTCCGAGAGATTTGAAAGTGTCGTGCCTCATGAACCCGTCTCTTCTGAGCATTGCCGCAATGTTTAGTTAGCAGCGCGTGTTACGATGGTGCAGGTGAGCCGACTGGCTACGGCCGTCTGGGGTTCAGCGATCACGCAGTGACGAGACGCTCTCCTTATGTCCATAATTCTCTGTGAACTTCTTTCTTCACGCCTTTTATATGCGTACAGCCTTCCCCCACTCTCCTTCCTTGTATCCACCACCCCACTTCCCTTAAATTTATTTTCCGTTAATCGCTGTCGGGATTTTGAACATTCACCGGTTTGTAGAGTGGCGTGGCGGCCCCTAAGATTCCTATATTTCTGTTTCTGCGTGGACTTGTCTGAATTTTTTTTCTGAATGCTTCTCTTCCGTGCGTCACTTTCGACGATACTTTCGCTGATAGTTACGCGAAATTTCGCGATACTCAGCCCGCGGGAACCACACACACACACACACACACACACACACACACACACACACACACACACACACACACACACACACACACACACACACACACACACACACACACACACACACACACACACACACACACACACACACACACACACACACACACACACACACACACACACACACACACACACACACACACACACACACACACACACACACACACACACACACACACACACACACACACACACACACACACACACACACACACACACGCACACACACACACACACACACACACACACACACCACATTCTGATGCGTCCTGTCAGCTAAAGGTGAAGCTTTCTGCTGATCACGCCTTGTAAGTTATTTCTACAACATATCACGTTGTCAGATTAGTATATTTTTCTCACTCAGTTGTTTTTGGTCATAAGGGTGTAAGGCCGCAGTCACTGCAGCTCTTGAGCGCCCAGAGAATTGCGCTGACGTCTTTGTCAGACACCATTCTTCAAGGTCAGATAAACGAGGAAGACAGCGTATGAACATCCTGCTCAGTAGGCCTATATATGGAGCCAGCGAATAGCTAGCACGGACAAATAATAGATAACGTCGGAGAATGCTGTTCTTTCTTTCCTCTATTGCACTTTTACTGCAAGAAGCATGGGCATGCTGAAAGGACTCCGATTCTCTACTAACAATGCAGTGTGTTTGTTTGTTTGTTTGTTTGTTTGTTTGTTTGTTTGTTTGTTTGTCTGTTTGTTTGTTGGTTTGTTTGTTTGTTTTAAAGCGAGACTTTCGTTGCCTCTCCCTTCGAATTTTCCACTGCGGCTGCTGGTGGTGTCTTGCACGCAAAGTCGAAAGGTGTTTCAGAGCGCGCATATACATGGCAGGAGCATGGCAGAGAGGAAATTTCTGTATAAGGTCTTGTTGTTGGGATATGTTTGCTTATCGACATAATGTAGCGCGAAGGTACAAGTACAAAGAAGAGACACAGAACACATCACAAACGCTACTAACAACTTTCTTTGAAAGACAGCGAGAAGAGTATATATACTGCTCCCAACACGCAGGCGCACCTACCGCTATACCGAGGGCGATTATCAGGGCTTGCAAGATCACTTGGCAGATCTAAAGAAAAAAAGTTCCACGTTGTACAAAACAACGGATGTCTGGCTTACACAGGCAGTACTTCTTTCTTCGATGTAAAATGCCTCTAATAGCTCACGTGCCGTTTTTTCTTTACTTCTGGCCAGGACGTTCACATCATGAAATACCGGCTTACAATGGCAGGCTTTACAGCGCGCTGACAGATGCGCAGCGAAGTCCTTCTTCATGTTATTAGCATGCTCCCTCATTCGGTCGTTGACGCAACGGCCTGTTTGTCCTCTGTAGGACTTTCCACAGGACAGGGGGATTTCATAAACCACCACGGTGTCGCAGCGCACGTAAGGTTTGACAAGTTTTACTTGCCAGGCTATTTTCGAACTGCCTATTATGTGGGGGCGCAATTGGGCCGGCCTGTATGGAGCGGAGAACGCGACAGGCACTCCGTATCTAGTAGCCACTTTTTTTTTTTTAGATTGTGGCTCATCTTATGCACATACAGCACAACTTGTGACCTTAGGTCACTCCGCTCAGCGGCTCTTGCCTCATTCGCTAGATTGCTCGCTTTTAGCTTCTGTTACAGGGATTCGGCCACTGATGTCAGGACCGAATGAGTGTAGCCGGCTTTTGAAAGCCCTAATGAACTGCTTGTGGAAACCGTTCTGCCTCCTGCGTTCACAGAAACTCGAGTGCTGACCCCAGGCAGAGTGTAGCTATAGCTTTTTTGATAAGCTTAGAATGCGCGAAGTCTTAAGGTAGAAGTTCACTGTTTGCTCGTGGTGAATAGGATCAGCAAACATGATCCTTTTGAGAACGTGAAGCTTAAATCGGGAGGAACTGGGGAGTATTGTGTTCAACAGTGAATCACAGGCCTTCCCCGTGAAGTTAATTTGAAGTCACCAAAAATCTTTTTAACATGAAAAAACTTAAAAGTACTTCCTTGGTCCATCACAACTAGAAAATCGTAAACTTTAAACCTTAAATTTATACTAAAAACTTTAAAGTCATGCGAGCCGTGAGAGCTGCTGTAAAGAGTTCTTTCTATCTCCAACAGAAATATGTCACACAGTAAAGCTGCTACACACGATCGTATGGATATGCCCTTCTTTTGCAAAACAACCGCTTGTCGAACGAGATAAAACTACTACACACACATACACACATACCAATAGTATTTTGTAAAGAAACATCCCCGTTGACTTCAACACACATACGAACAGCAGTAAACAACACGTCGAGAGGCACAGAATAGAACAGGTCTTCAATATCAACAGAGAATGCGTGACCTATGTTCTGGTTTTGCTGGAAGAATTTGTTGATGTCATCAGAATTTACTACGAGAAAAGGATCATGAATGTGAAATTGTTTCAGGCCCTTGAACAAAAACCTACTAACTTCAAGTTGCCATATGCCGCGCTCACTTACAATAGCTCTCAATTGAATACGTTGCTTGTGGGTTCGTGCACTAAAAAACACACTCAAAGAACCATACGCAATCCAGGCGACGCAAGAAGCGTCTCTGGGAATTTTCACCGCGTCGCTTGTGCACGATGCCCTCCGGAGCTCCCTGGGCGTCGCCACAATACCCTCTTCACAGCTGTAATTATCAGTGACCTTCCGCAAATACATTGCAGAAAAAGCCGCGCTTGCCTTTATACAACGTTCAACCGTCTGGAGGGGATGTGGATATTATGGTAGAGAGGAGGTAGGGGAGAGCAGGCAGAGAATGGGTAGAACCGGCGTAATGACGAAACGAGTGATTACTCTTCGCTGGCAATTCGCATTTGTTGGGGGGGGGGGGGGGGTGCGAAGGCGGGAGAGGGAAGCATGACGCGAGAAGGCGAGGAAATGCTGCTAATACGAAAGCGGTTGCGAACAAACTAGATAAGCCTAAGTTTAAGGTACGGTATGGTACGTTTCTGCTATTTCTGAAAAATAAACCCCATAGAAATTTGTCAAGTGGACAACTGACACACGACGTACAGTCTCTAAGCCGCATAAACAAAGGTAAGCGTCCAGGCTGCAAGTAGCACCGTAGCGTCTAGGCGTCGCGCGTCATTTCAACACTTGCGTGCCCACTGTGGTAGCTATGCGACTATGACATTGCTCGAGGTCACGAGTTCGATCTTGAACGTGGCAGCCACATTTCGACGGAGGCAAATTGCGAAAACGCTCGCGCACTTAGTTTTGGATGCTCATTAAAGAACACCACGAGGTCAAAATTATTCCGTAGTCCGCCACTACGGCGTGCCTCGTAATCCGATTGTGGTTTTGGCCCTCACAGTCCCAAAATTCAATTAAAGTTTAGCACTTCTGCCAAGATTCGACGTCCCGTGTGAGGGAAGGACAATACTAACTTTCTCGGGGTTATGAACAACGGCGCACAACAACGCCTCGAGCGAACACGTCTCACTGTGTTTTCTACGAACTACGCAGACAAAAGGCAGTGGTACACGCACGGTAACATTTACCATCAACTTACCACTTTCGTAAGGCACCAAACGCTGAAGAAATTAAACATTCGCCGTCAACATCACCGTTAATTATCGCCAATCAAAGCAAAGCTTGGTCAATCATAGCTTTGCCTATGTCGATTCCCACAGGCCGTAGGATCCGCATAATTTTTTTTTTTTTCTCGCTGTCCTTCTCTAGCTCATTCCAAGAGGAAGACAAGCTTCGTACAGGCCGGCGGGCCTTCCTGTCACCTGAAATTTCGTGGCAGACCACCAAAAAAGAACCAATAATAATAACATAGAAAGAGAGTGATCACTGATTAGGAATTGGGTTCACACTATAGCCGGCGCTGCCTTACGATAAGCAATAGGAGCAGAGTCACGTACGGGGACAAGATTAAACGAAACGCGCCGGGCTTTGTATAACAACTAGGGAACAGCGTAACACTCTGTCCAGGTTAGCTGGAGTTTTCGCGAAGGGATGCTGAGGTTGAGAGCCCGGTCACGTCGCACTAGTGGAGTCCCTTTTGACTGCCAAATGCGACTTTACAAGTTAGTGCGAGAAAACGTGCTGCCGCACACCACTTAGCTACGTTGCTTTGCAGATGCACAGACGCATACGAAAAGAGGGCTGCGAGGGCAGGAGGAGCAGGAGCAGGATGAGGAGGGAAATTGTAGTGTAGAAAGGTGAAAAAGACGCCGGTCTGTTATGCTGTGAGAAGACGTGTGTATTACAGCTTATACCCCAGAAAGTACCATTGAGTGAGCAACTGAGAGGTGGAAATAGAACATGAAAGAGCAATTCTAAATCATTTCAGGCTGGTAAATTTTTAATGTTATTTATGTCATTTAATGTTATTTATCTCTTTTGTGTCACTGTCACGTCACCAAAGCTAAAGTGGAGTGCACTCCGGGTAACCATAAACGGAGCAATGGTAGCGACTTATCTCGGTCGCCGGTATATCGACAGTGTTAAGAAACCTAAACCAAGCACATATCTTGTGAACTCTCGATTAAGCGAAACATTACTCGAAACTACTGCACACATTATCGGCGTGTCGAGCAGGAAAAATTCGACAAACATGTGAAATGGTGATCCCATAAAAAAAAAAATCCGAAGACACCCGAGCACTTACGAGTTCTGAATGCGAAAGCATTAACGCCCAATTGAACGGCGCTGAGCGGTCCTTTGGGTTTTGCGCTTCGAGTAATGTACCATAGCGGTACGTGCGGTCCTAGCCAGCAAGCAGCAGCAGCAGCCTGCGGTGCCAACGCTGTATGCCACCGACGCGGCGATGCTCACTGGACATCTGGTGCGCTGTCGCCGGAGCAGATGTTTCCTTTCGCCTGCTTTGCCAAGGCGATGGCTCTGCTCCGTCGAAGAGCGCTCCTGCCGAGAGTGAGAGTGAGGGTAACGTGGCGTCGTGGTGATACCCTCTCCCCAGAAACAACACTTGGCGCGCTATCGGTGAAGTAGGTTGTCCCTTTCGCCTGCTTTCCTCCGTCGAGGCGAAGCTAGTGACGTGGCGTTGCCGCCAATGGAAACTCCATCAAGGCGCGCTTGTGGCATGGTTGCGCAGCCAATGGCAATGCGAGTTTAGGTGCGCTTTCGCCGGTACAAGTGACAGACGCCGGCTTTTTCACTCAGTGGGCCACTTGACACTTTCGCATAAAAATAGGTTTCAGCGGTGTTCCCGTCAGGAGGTCTTGTTACCCAAGTAAGGTAGTCGCTATTGCTTAGTTCACGCTGCTAGGAATAGGAGACTTCAGATCATGCCCCCCCCCCCCTTTACCTGAATGTACTACGCAGACAGTTGAACATATTATCGGTAAAGTTCATGACGAAGACTATAATGTATTTGATGAACCCATACATATTAGTGTTAGAGTGCGCGTTACTGCTGCGGACGTGACTGCAAGAGATGCAGTTGAATGTCTGCAGCGCCATTTTTTAACTTTGGACTATTCTGAAGAGGTTGAGATCCTTTCGCGCATCAACACAGCCTTGTGCAAAAGAAGCTAAAGTATTGGAAACCAAGTGCATGTAAATTCACTTTTTTTGTGCCAGTGTAATATCAGAACACCCGGATGCCTTTCAAATAAAATAATTATTGGTTATTTTTGTTTGCTTCTCTTAAAGAACACGTACTTCACGTAAGCGGCACACATTTTTCTTGCTGCGTTCATCCAGTCACACTGGTGAATGCAGCAAGCGGTGCACTAGACTGAGTGTCTCTTATTAATCTAAAAAAAAAAAATCTCTTTCTGTTCCTTTGAGTTTCTGCGTAAGCGGAGTCTGCTGTATATTTTTCATTCGGTAATAGTCAGCGGAAGAGAAGTTCTCGAAACTCACTACACTTAACTATCGTTCCTCGTTAATGCGATGCAGTTGTTTTAAACTAATATAGAATTAATTAGACTGAAGTGGACGCTGTCAAAATATGTAACAACGCGGTGAGCTGGTGATGCAACTTCAACGCAGTGCTGCTACTCATATCATTCAGCTATGCGCCCTTCCTGGTTATGCAGGCCTCCTGCTACTGCAAGAGTGGCCGCTTTGCCAGCAATGGAAGCGAAATTCACTGATACTGCTAAATTTAAATTTCTCTGCGTTGTCCCTTTATATGACGGCTCTCCGACAATTACGCATGTAAATCACTATCGCAATTTGGGCGACAACGTGTTCTCGTTGGCTCATTGTGTACAATGAAATATGTGGAAGAAAGCATTCTCAGTGTACATTAGAAATCTATTATGCTGAGCACACACCGAACAGGTTGTCCTTTGATCAGGGCAAAGTTAGCGTGATTAAATACAGAACCAGAAACCAAATTCACAATGCTTCTCGTCCGTAAGTGATCTTTGCCGGCTGCGTTCGCTTATGATATGTTCAGGATAACGATTGGCTGGAATTTTCTCCTAGAAACAATTCACGCACAACAAATGCTTGTGAATAGAGGCCCATGTTTCACGGTGCTACGGAGTGACAGCGCAAGCATATGTTCGGGAAATGCACATCCATCATAGCGCCAGCAAAATGCTACAAATGAGACGCATAGTGGTTAGAAAACAATACCAGAAGCATATTCATACACTGGTCACAAATGGTCACATCCCATTCATTTTGATCTGCCACGAATCGAAATAGTTTGTGTAACTCAACACGCCATAAAGGCTTGATGCCTTTTTGCAACGTCAAGTTCGGAATGTGTAAGTGCCGTTGTTTTCCGGAAATAATTCGTTGTTGTAAGTTGTAAGTTGTAAGTGTAACAAGTCGATAAGTGCCGACCCCTCCGTCTCTTCTACCGCCAGCCTCCGGTCGCGCTAGAAGACCGCACTGCTCAGCTCGAACCTGACAGCACAACTCTGGGCCGTCCAGCGAGCCGAGGAAGCCGCTTCGAGACAAGGTCTCGGAACCGCGCCCGCGGCGAGTGCCCAGGCCCACTAAACAGACGCCGGACTCAAATCTTGTTGATTTGAAAATAAAAGTTTACGCTCTGTAAGTTGTATCAGTGTCCGTATGCTATTGCCTTTCTGTGTCAATGTCACCTGCTCACACATTTAATAGAAGCAATGCTTAGTTGAGGAGTAGGCGACTGATGATGGACGAGAAGCAACTGGTTTATTTTACGTATCTACAGGAATTCGGGAGCACACCAGAAACACCCTAGAAGACTGTCGGCATGTGAGTGAGTGAGTGAATAAACTTTTATTTGGTCCAGCGAAGCGCGATAAAACGCGCACCCGGCTAATCCCACGACGGGACTGACAGATCTAGTCTGCCGGCCCGATCGCGGGCGCGCTGGACGGCCAGGATTTGATCCTCAAAGACAGGACTTCGCAGGAGCGCGTCCCACTCTTCCTTGGTGAACTTCGGGCCCAGCGACCCGCACTCCCAGAGCATACGAGGCAAAGTAGCAACCTCGCCACAGGCCACGCAAGAACAATTCGGATAAATCTCTTGATATATGCAGTTAAGGGACGCCGGATTTGGGTAGGAGTCTGTTTGGAAGAGTCTGACCCTGACCGCCTGCGGCCTGCTTAGCTTGGAGTGAGGCGGGGGGAAAACCCTTCTCTCTAAGTAAAAGAATTTCGTGATTTCGTTGTGTGTGAGAGGAGCGTCTCTGTGTCCGGGGAGAGAGTCGCCCGATCCGAGGGCAGCGCGGTCGGTAAAGCCACGCGCAGCCTCGTGGGCAGACTCGTTGAGGTTCAGAGGAACCCCCTCAATCGCCCCGACGTGTGCAGGGAACCAAAGGATCGAGTGCATGGAGGTGTTGCCCTGTTTGGCGCCTTTCAGAATTTGAACTACCTGCCGGGCTACCCGGCCTTTCTGGAATGCCCTGATGGCATGTCCCTACATTTCTTTTCTTTAGCTGTGGCCTTCCCAAGGTTACAAGACCAGAGAACTTGGCAACGCGAAGCACGGCCAGTCATGTGGTGCGAAGTGGTCACAGGTCTCCAGGTACACTCGAGTTCGATCCTGCCGTCCCAGCATTTGCGAGGGATGTCATCGGTGCGTATAACAAGCGCCCCGTTTCTTCCGCCTCTGTTCACAATGCAGCGGAAGGGGAGTCGAGATGCAAATATAATTCAAGCCGGTATGACGAAGTTGAAAGGGCCACAGCATAGCGGTCTCGTCAAAAGACGGAGGCGTCTCTCCATTCCGACAAACCCACAATTCGACAAAAGTACGGCACGATGCAATTCGCCCCAACCGAAGGAGACCATTGCCGCGCGCTTTTGCTCAAGTCGTGGTCGGCTTGGACTGCTCACGGATGGGCACTTAAATTTAAATGCCCACTTCAAAGCTGCTTTTTTCGAGGTATCAATTGCGGAGGCCAGGAAAATAACTACGTCGCAGCTATCTCACGCCAAGGCCTGCCAACTAATCTGCATCTGATGAGCAAGGCCCCCGCGGCCATTCTCCAAAAAACAGTCATGCGGACACGGCGCCGGGACAGACCCTATAGAATAGAATGTTATTCTCGATAACGGTGCTTGGAGGATATGCCTACATCAACAATATTTATCGACCAGCTGAATGTCCATTGTTCTCGCAGAATGCGTTCTGTTTGTAGCATATCAACAAATACGTATGCGTGGTACTTCAAATGCTTCGATTTTGTATGCCGGAGTTGCATGCTGCAAACACGGATAGACAAACATAATCAGCACGCTGAAATAACGGATGTATCTCTCTGTCTCTTGGCAAACCTGACATAGTGGAAGAAACAACAGCCATCACTCTACTCTTTCAGAATATTAATTAGCGTTTACTGAAAAATCCGGGCTTCGATTCTGAGGGCGCACTTTTCTTAGTTTCGCATTCCTTAGTTTTAAGTTTTTTCGAATTAAAATAAAATATGGTACAATAAGTGTTTGTATTCGTATTCGAAAATGAACTATTCGGCACTTTCGTATATTCGAAAGAACTTAATATTTCGCAACAAATGATCATTAAGGTGTCATTACTGCTTTTATTCTGCTAAATAATATATCGCAAATTGTTAGAAGCGATCCAGTGACAAAACTTTTTTTAAGCAATGCGGAAACAAAATGAGAAACTCAAGCTTTGCCTCTGGTTTCACGGCGGAAGCCTGGGTGACAACGTGGGATTTTTGCTTGTAGTCTGTCTTCGAGTGCTTTTCGCCGATTAGTAATGCCGCCATGATGGCTTCAACCAATGACGTTTTCCTTGCAGCGTGTGTCAATGGCCCACAAGTTCTTCCCCTCTACTTCTGATAACTTTATAGCGATTTTGCAAAGCCGTTCATACAGCAGCCATTCATTCATGGAAAGTTCCTTTGCACACGAGCTCTAGAAATGTTGAGTGGCTATTCGTGCAGTTTTTCGAATAACAGCGTATATTTATTTTATTTATTTATACATACTGCAGCCCCAATGAGGCTCTTGTAGGAGTGGGATGAACAACATACATACAACATTAAATAAACAAGCTTGCGTGTATTGTTTCAGTGGTAGTGAACGGATGTTGCCCGGTAATGAATTCCATACTTCAATTGTTGATGAAAAAAAAACTGTGCTTAAAGGAATTAGTGCGGACAAAAAAGGTTGAGATATTTAGGGCATGGTGACTCCTCGTACATAAGGGTTTGGAAAATGTCAAGTAGTTATCTAGAGAGGAGAGGCGATGAGAATTCCTTAACGTGTGAAGGAATTTTAGGCATTCAAGTTTGCGACGCTCTGCAAGAGGAGTGAGACCAAGCAGGTGAACAGAGTTAGACGGCGAAAAATCCTTGTGATATCTCCTACAAACAAAACGCACTGCCTTGTTTTGCACTGATTCTAGTTTTTTGACGTCACAGTGTTTGTATGGGTTCCATACAACGCAGCCATATCCGAGGATGGGGCGATTGAAGGTTTATATGTAAGAAGTTTAGTTTCTTGAGGAGCAAGACGCAGCGTACGATGTAAGTGACCTAGTCTTTTAAAGGGACATCAATGTGTTTCGACCATGACAAATCGTGTGTTAGTAGGATGCCTAAATATCTGAATTCGAAGACCCTATTTAAAGTAATATTGTTAAAGGCATAGTAAAAAAAGCAAGGGGATGAGCTTCGTGTAAAGGACATGGAGACAGTTTTGGAAAAATTGATGTTCATTTGCCATGCTTTGGAACAATTCAGAAGTCAACAGAATTATTGTTAAGGAGAACATGATCAGTAGGAGATTTAATTGTATGATATAAAACGCAATCTTGTGTTGAAGTTTATCTTGTGTTTAAGCGAGCCACGTTTATTTCGGGTCATGGAGAGTAAATATAAAGAACAATAAAATGGTAATAAGTTATTTAGTACAGTAATTATTTATTTAGTAATTGGTTCTGAACCATTGATCTGAAGCTGAAACTTTCCTCCGGTATATCAAACGTGCAACTAACCAGAAATTTGCGTTAAGCTTCCCACAGTTTGGATTCTGTGTGGAAAATGCGCACACATTCGTTTCGTGTTGCGCACGAAGTGTATCACGGTCTCTTATCACGTACGCGGGCACTTGAATCATAGCAACACAATGGATACCTTCAACGAAAACATACGAAACAAACAGCAGATAGACAAATGCGGGGAGGGCTTCTAATGTGTGCTAAGCGCTCTTAGGTGCACCTAGTTTACCTCTTGTTGCGCACGTGAATTCTGCGAGTAAGATAAAAAGCGCTTTGTTCGCACGAGCACTACTGTTGATCGTGCATCATCGCAATGTCGGTGGCCGCCGCGCTACTTGTTCTTTCCGTCTGCTTGGTGACAACGCTGTTCATGTACGTAAGTCGATATCTCTACTACAGGATTATTTTTAATACTTTAGGAGAAAAGGAGAGGCTTCCTGTTACAAGAAAATATATATATATATATATATATATATATATATATATATATATATATATATATATATATATATATATATATATATATATCTTTATATTGTGAGACAACGTTTAGGCAGCCAGTTTCCTCTTTATTCTTCCGAGTGAGAGCCCCACCACCAAGCCTTAAAACGGTGATGATGAGTATGGACAGGTGAGAATACGAAGCGTATGAATAATGCTCACACTAATTTCCCCGTGCGCGCAAGCGTCCAGCCAGGCAGCGATTTAGCCAGGAGGCAAACGCCGAACGAATCGTTTGAGGCGCGAAACGTGAACGATCTCCGAACCACGATGACGATGGCCCGAAGGAACGTCTACGGGAGTAACGCGATACTTCACGGAGGATGTTTGTTCATTAATAATGTAGGGTCCAAGGAAGCGGGATTCAAACTTCTCACACAAACCAGGTTAATGAAGGAAAAATGACATCCACCTAGACGTAGCTAAGTGCTACAAAGGGAACCCACACGGATTCCTCGAAAGGAAAGCTTCGCAGTTGAATAAAAATTCATCCTGGTCCCGTTCTCGAACCCAGGACCACCGTCTTTCCGGGGCAGCCGCTCTGCCATCTGTGCTAACCAGGCGGCTAGCAGAGGGCAGGCGAAGTAGAATTCATCAACAACTCAGAAGCAAGGCAAGAGCTTGACGCAGTAGTTCTGCGCAAACCCGTAAGGCTTCCGCAGATCTACTACGTCAAACTCTGCCTCATTTTCCCTTTATTAATTACTTCTCTCCGCCTTGCGGGTTTCCGCAGTACTACTACGACAAACCAGGGGCGCTATAACGTAAAACTATTGCAAACTTTTCTATTCCAATTCTGCAATCAGTCCTCCGCGATTGGTCAAAAACTTTTTTGGACCACCCCCGCTTCACCTGTCTGTCACGCGACGTCCCGAAAATCGCGATAGCTCCCCATCTGATATGACGTGTACACACTGATTATGCATGATTTGACCGAGCAAAAGGAAAATAGTTATTTCTGATTCGGCGCCTTCTCGGCATTAGCCCTCGACTATTGGTCAAAAGCTTTCGGGCTGCACCCACTTCACCTACCTCTCACAGGACGTCACAAAACCGCAAAAACTCAACGCGTCAAAGTGACGTGTACGCGTTAAAGATACATTAACATGCCGAACAAAACTGAATTTTCTTCTGAATAGCCGCAGGCTGCCCCGTTCCGAAAGAAATAAAAGATGGCTGCCACCGATCGCTCAGGCACTGGCTACTCGCACCTGCCGGAGAGCGCGGGTTTATTTGCGTGTAATAAATGTTTCTGCGTGGGCGAGTAACGTTTTCGACCTCGTTCTGCCAAGTTTTCTTTGCTGAGAAACCGTTTTAGCGTCATCCTTAGGCTTCCGTTGCATGCCGCCGCGATTGTCGACGAGCCACCGGAAGCGAAATAAGGGAAAGCAGACCAATCGCATACGCCGGCACCATCCTCGTCATCCGGTTATCGATGTTCAGTGCACTGGCTTGGCCCCATCGAATACCTCTCCACTTGAGCGTGCTCCTCGCCTCGTGTAAGCCAATTAGATAAGACAAGCCGCTCAGTGTAGGCAATGTTTTTCGTTTTTCAAGGGTAAACAAAAGTGACCTCCTATGAACGAGGAGAGCGTTTGATTGGCCTGTTGAGACAACCCTGTGGGTGACCGCCCGTTGCTTGCGTCGGCGGTTACGCAAAATTGACCTCATGAGATTGGAATAAAAACATATTGGAATAGTTTTACATTATAGTACCCCAGGTGTACGTATGGGCGTCCAAAGGAGCACTTCCTATGTTCGCTCTGTTAAGCCATTTGTTTGAGGGTGGTGATATGTGGATGTCGTCTTATGAACTGTGCCACAAGCTCCGAGTACTTCTTTGATCATTGTTGACATGAAAGTCTTGCCGTGGCCACTTAACAGTAGACGAGGTGGACCATCACGCAGCACAATGGCATCCAGAATGTAGGTGGCGACGCCTGAGGCCGAACTAGAGCGTAGAGAAGCGATCTCTGCGTAACGTGTGAGCTAGTCACCAACTGTCACGATCCATCAATGACCTGCCCGCGTTATGGGCAAAGGGCCGACTAGGTCTATCCCAACGATGGCAAAGGGTGTCTCGGGACATGAGATGGGCTGTAAAAGCCCAGCAGGAGGCGAAGTCGGTCGTTTCCGCCGTTGACACTGGACGCAAGAAGCGACGTACTTGGCTACAAAGGTAGGCATGTCTGGCCAAAAGAAACGGCTCCTAACGCGGTGGTGTGTTTTGTGGAAACCCAAATGGCCAGCATATGGGTCGTCGTGAAAGGCTTCAAGGACATGTGTGCGCAGCGAACGTGGAAGAAGAGGTACCCAGCGGTGTCCGTCGGAGTTGTAAATGTAGCGGTGGAGCACATTGTTGTCGAGCTTAAATAGTCGCAGTTGTCGACGTAATCTGGCATTTGGTGCAGTAGTAGTTCCACACAGGCGTTGAATAATGCTGTTGCAGTAGGGATCAGAACGTTGACACGAGGAGAGCTGAGTGACGCGATTTGACGGTAACGTGCCAGTAACCACTAGAGGGAATACTGGGAGTGGTCTCATCATCAAGTGGCGAGCAATGGAGATATGTACTCGAAGATACTAGTAGCAGGGGGCAGCGAGAGAGAGCGTCGGCATCTTGATTCTTTTTCCCAGACTTGTAAACAACGTCAAAATCGTACTCTTGTAAGCGGACCACCCAGCGCCGAAGGCGTCAAGACAAATTTTTTATTGACGACAACCAGCATAAGGCGTGGTGGTCGGTTGTGACCGTGAAGTGGCGTCCGTAAATATATGGTCGGCATTTCCGTATCGCCAAAACTACTGCAAGACATCCCTGCTGTGTGATCGAATAGTTCTTTTCGGCAGACGTTAATGCACGACTGGCATAGGCAACAATTCTGCCTCATGAGGTGGTGTCACGCTGTAGAAGGACAGCACCGATCCCATGACCACTAGCGTCGGTGTGCAAATAAGTTGGTGCGTTTCATCGAAGTGACAGAGGACAGGGTCGGGGGTTAATGCCTGCTTGAAAGCTTGGAAAGAAAGTTCGCAGTCGTCTGTCCAAGGGGAAGCAGTACCTGACGTGGGCAACTTGTGCAGCGGCAACGCCATTGCAGCAAAATGACTGATGAAGCGGCGGAAGTAGGCTGCCAGGCCGAAGAAACTTCTTAATTGATATTGATTTTTAGGTCGAGGGAAGCGAAGCACGGCAGCAACTTTGTCAGGATCTGGTCGAACGCCATCTTTGCTGATAAGGTGGCCCAACACTTTGATGTTCTTTGTGGCAAAATGGCATTTCTTTGTGTTGAGTTAGAGTCCAACGTTGGAAATGCATGTGAAAACTTCGTCCAAACGCTCAAGGTACAGGTGCTGACGAAAAGCTGTAGAAAAATAATGATCTCATCTAAATAACACCGACAGGTCTTCCACTTAAGGCCGCGTAAAACTGTATCGATTATGCGTTCAAATGTTGCAGGAGCATTGCATAAACCGAAGGGCATGACGTTGAACTCGTAAAGTCCGTTTGGTGTTCCAAAGGCTGTCTTGTCGTTGTCCGCTTCGTGCATGGGGATTTACCAGTACCTGGATCAGAGGTCTAGACTTGAGAACTATTCTGCATCCTGGAGGGAGTTAATGGCATCGTCGATTCTTGGCATCGAATATACGTCTTTGCGCGTGATCTTATTAAGGGCTCGATAATCGACGCAATACCGTACTGAGCCGTATGTTTTATGAACCAACACAACAGGAGACGATTAAGAACTGGATGATGGCCGAATTATGTCTGTTTTTAGCATGTCATCAACTCTACCCGCAATGATTTTCCGTTCTGCGGAAGACACGCGATACGGATGGCGGCGTACAATCGAACTGCCTTCGGTTTCGATTCGATGTACTGCGACGGAAGTGCGCCCCTGAAGCTTGGAGTGAACGTCAAATAAGGCGCTGTGTTTTTGCAGTAGTGCCAAAAGTTCTTTCTGCTCAGCAGTGAGATCGGGATTTATCGCGGCCGTTAAAGTAGCTGCAGCAGTATGATCATCAGTTGTGGTAGACAAAGGTGGGGATTCGGTGTGAAGCGGTACCGGCGAAAGAGGTTCGCTGTCAGTGAAACAAGTCACAGTGGTGCCCTGGGAGAGCAGAACTGGCGAAGAAGTAGGGTTACGAACAGCGACGAACGCTCTACCGTCCTGAAACCACACCAGGCTACGAGCAAGGCTAAGCCCATCAGAAATGCAGCGACCACGTACACGGCGCAAGGAACACATCACCATTAACAATAGTGTCGGAAGTCAGTGTGAGAATATTCTCATTGCCCGCGGGGATGAAACAGTAGGTAGACGTGACGAAACAGAGGCTGTGAGCATCGACAGCGGACGAAGACTGAGTGTCCGTCATATGAATGGTTCGCTGACGGCAAGAGATGAAAGCTGAGGCGGAGAACAGGAAGTCCCATCCCAAAATCATCGCGTAGGTACACGAAGATAGCACGACAAACTAAATGTGGTGAAGGATGCCATCAGTGAAAACACGCGCAGTGCAAACACCGGAGGGCTGAACAAGAACTGCGCTAGCGTAACGAAGGGGAGGGTCATTATACGGTGTCTTCCCTTTTCGCAATCGAGAACACAAGTCAGTACTAATAACGGAAAGCGATGCACCTGTGTCAACCAAGGCTTCGGTTCGGACACCTTCAACGCATATCGAAAGTACATTTGACGGGCGCTCCGGAGGAGTTTCACATTGTCCAAAGGATGCAGTTTCCCTCCTGAAGCTGCACCATATAGTTTTCCGGGCGCTGATCGGAGTACGAAGTAGCTGGTCGAAGAGGGGAAGAGGAGCGCCGCGTCGGTGAGGAAGAGCGACGACGCGGGAAACGCAATGAACCGGCAGCGTTGAATTCCTGTGGAGATGTAAACGTCGTGGATAATAATCGTAGTAAGAGCGCCGACATTGTGGTACTGGGCCAGAAAAATCATCCCTTTCAAACCCGTCATAGCCACGCCTTTCATCTTGCTGACAGCGTCGGCAAAACCTTTCAATGTGACCACAGATGCCGCAATAGTAGCAAACCGGTCGATGTGGACTCCATGCGTTGTAAGACAGAAGAGGTGGTGGTCTTGTAGTGATAAGATTCAGGGACATGTGCGATGAAGGTGCCTGTTGTGGTGGCTGCTGGGAGAGTGGTACTATAGAGACAACCTGAGCGTAAGTTGGCGTAGGGATAGGGTGCGGGCTCGGCACTTGCGGGCAGGTCACGGCAGCTATCTCTTCCCTCACAGTATGGCGTAGGCCGCCACCAGGAGGCGTCGTATGGACCTCAGGAGAGGTTGACGAAACTGGGGCGTGCAGTTCCTCACGGACGATGGAGCAAATAAAGGCACGTAGTCCGCTGTCTTTGGACGCCTTGAAACCAGATGTGTCAGGGTGTAAGCGGAGCATAGGAAGCTCATCGACATGCTGACACGTACTGGTGATGTCTGCGATGGTAGTGGGGTTCAGCACTACAAGAAAATTAAATGCCACAGTCATAATACCCTTGAGCAGCTGGCGTACACGTTCACTCTCTGACATCGAGGTGTTCACGCGGCGGCAAAGCGCGAGGACGTCCACTATGTACGAAGTGTACGACTCACCCGAGTGCTGAACACGCTCAGCATGCTTCTTCTTGCCAATATCGGAGCGCATAGACGAGTTCGTGAAAATCTGGTGTAGGTGGTGTTTAAAGGTGTTCCAGTTGACGAAATCGAGCTCATGATTGTAAAACCAAGTTTTCGCGACGCCGGTTAAATAGAAGGCGACGTGAGCAAGTTTTGCAGATTTGATCCAGTGATTAAATTCATTCACGCGCTCGTATAGCTCCAACCAGTCATCAACGTCGTCACCTGGAAGTCCAGCAAACACCGGTGGATCCTTCTGAGGGGTGGTGACCGTTCAAGAAGGGGTTCCCGCAGGAGCAGGCAAGGTGCACATCGTTGTATTGGGCTGCTGGTCTTGGGACATGGTCGAGTGCAGTTGGTAGAGGGGGCGATCCAAGCGGAGCTCCAGGGATGTAGCGTAGGTGAAGCTGGAGAGAGACCGGGAGCGAGAGTGAGTGAGTGAGTGAAGAAACTTTTATTGCAGGTCCGGCGAGGACGCGAACTCGTCGCGCACCTGGCTAGTCCCACGTCGGGACCGGCAGGTCTAGCCCACCGGCCCGGTCGCGGGCACGCCGGACAGCCAGGATTTGCTTTTCTAGAGCGGGGCTACGCAGAAGCGAGTCCCACTCCTCCTTGATGAACTTGGGGTATGTCGACCCGCACTCCCACAGCATGTGCGCTAGAGTGGAGGTCTGCCCGCAGGAGGGGCAGGCGTCGTCGCGATACACGTCCGCGATACACGTCCGGGAGCGAGAGGACGAAGAAACCAGACAGCACACTTCACCACTTGTGAGACAAGGTTTAGGCAGCTAGTCTCCTCTTTATTCTTCCGAGAGCCCCACCACATGGCCCCGAAACGGTGATGATGAGTATGTGCAGGTGAGCATACGAAGCGTATGAATAATGCTCACATTATATATATATATATATATATATATATATATATATATATATATATATATATATATATATATATATATATATATATAATGTTACGCGTGGACCGTTTACTTAAAAATGCAAGGACGATTTACGGAATCGGTAGGCGTTTTTCCTCGAGTGGTCCAAAGATAGGCGGCCGAACGTCGTCCTCCTCTTTCTCCACCCTCCGTCTTTTTTTGTCATTCGCGCTCATTCTGCCTTTTGTTAGAGAGAGAGAGAGTAAAACTTTATTCAATGTAAATAAAATAAGGCACGATGGTCGGAGCCCCTATTCCAGGGCCCCACTGGCACGAGCGGCTCGCTGGGCTTGGTCCAGAAGAGCCAACTGGCTCTCCCGACCCTCGACCGCAAGCCATGCCTCCCACTGCCTATTCCTCATTAGTGGATGTTGGTGTAATATGGGACTGTCTATGTGCGGAGGCCTCCTGGGGCACTCCCATGTGATGTGTTTTAGTGTGGGTGTGTCTGTGCACCACGGGCCCTCGTCAGTGAACTTCGTGGGGTGTATTCTGTGTAGGTGGTGCAGGTTGGGGTATGTATTCGTCTGACTACGACGCCAGTCCCTCTCCTGTTCGCTGTTTAAATCGGAGTGAGGATGTCCAAAACGTCTCCGCTCCTGCCTTTGCTGTAGGAGGATGTCACGAGAATTCGGTGGAAGGACGTCGCTAGGCCATGCCGTTGCTCGGACGTTCAAACCTCGAGCAATACGGTCTGCCCTAGCGTTTCCTGCCAGTCGCTCCTGTGCCGGACACCAGACGATAGTGTGGTGCCCCTCTAGTTGAGTGCCTAAAATTTTGATTATTGATTTGGGTGCCGTTCCTTGTAAAAACAGGCGGCAAGCCGCTTGTGAGACGGATAATATGACAGCCGAATTGGTTTGGCGCTCGGCGTCCTGAATGGCCAATGCGATGGCTGCAGCCTCTGCCACGCATGCCGAGGAGGTTTTGAAGGATGCCGTTATTATGTTGTTGCATGTAGAGATTATGCTGAAAGTGTCTGAGCTGGCTCGACTGGCATCCGAATACGCCCCCGATCCCATGCCGAAACGTTTGTGAAGGGTCTTTGCCCTTGCTCTGCGTCGTCCGGGATGGTACTTGGGGTGCATGTTTTTGGGAATTGGGGCCACCGCGATGTGCGATCGAACATTGCGGTCTATCTGTGCCGTTTCCTCTCCGCAATACTGGGGTCTCAGGGAAAAGCCTAACCTCGCCAATACTTCCCTGCCCTGAGTTGAAGAACAAAGTCTTTCTTTCTGGGCATATAACGTCGCGACTGCGTACTCGTCAAAAGTATTGTGCAGGCCCAGTCCCTCGAATCTCTCTGTGCTAGTGCATTCGGGAAGACCAAGAGCGGCTTTGAAGGCTTTTCTTATTATTGCGTTTGCCTGTTTAATCTCTTGGTTTGTCAAGGCCTGATACGGAAGGGCGTATGTGAGTCGGCTAATTACGAATGCGTGAACCAGGCTGATGGTCTCTCCCTCAGTTAGGCCGTCTCTGCTTCTTGCCACTCTCCTTATCATTCTGGCCACGTTTCCTGTGACCGCCTTTAGTTTTTGTAGGGTGTGAGATGTTCCAGCATTCTGCTGTATCCACATCTCCAATATTCTGAGTGTCTCCACTTCACGAATTGGCACCCCGTCGAGAGTCAGAGTGAGCGGCACCCAGTCCTTCTTTCTTGCGTACTTCGCACGCACCCGAATGAATTCCGATTTTTCGGGTGCGCATGCCATGTCCGCCGCCCTCGCGTATTCCACGACTGCGTCTATGGCCTTTTGAAGGGTTTCTTGCTTGTCCCCGTAGGACCCCTGGTGAGCCCAGAACGTGATATCATCGGCATATATCGCACAACCGAGATTCGGGTGTTTATCTAGCTCCAGGGCTAGCTTTCTCATCCCTACATTGAATAGCAGTGGAGAGAGTATAGCTCCCTGAGGGGTACCTCTGTCGGGACAGTTGAAGGTGTCGGACCTCGTGGAGCCTAATCCGATTGTGGCCGTGCGGTGGCTGAGGAACGAGCGCACGTAGTTATAAATTCGCGATCCGCAGTTCACCGCTTCCAGTCCCTCCAGAATAGCGTGGTGGGAGATGCTGTCGAAGGCCTTTTTGATGTCCAATGCCAGTACAAATTTATCTTCCGACCCTCTGTTGGGGTGCAGGACCTCGTGCTTTAGTAGTAGAAGAATGTCCTGCGCTGACACGTGGGGTCGGAAACCGAACATGTTGTAGGGGAACATATTGTTTAGCTCTATGTGGTTCGAGAGCCGGACCTGCACAACCTTTTCAAAGAGTTTCCCCGCGCACGACGTTAGGGAGATGGGTCGAAGGTTGTTGATGTTACGAGGCTTACCTGGTTTTGGAATAAGAATAATTTTTGCTTCCTTCCATTCTTTTGGAAGGACGCCGTCTTCTGTCCAGACCATGTCGTTAAAGAATTTGGTCAAGCTCTTTAGCGTGTCGTCACTTAGATTGCGAATCATTGCGTTCGTGACCTGATCTACCCCTCGGGTCGTGTTTTTCTTGAAGGAGTGTGCCGCTGCGTAAACTTCTTCAAAGGTTATGGGGGCGTCCAGTTCCGGTTTGTCCTGACCTTCGTAAACGGGTTTGGTGGATTGCGCGGTCGGTACAGTTCCTACGTATATCTCTTTAATTTTGTATATCATGTCAGCTTCCCGACCTTCAAACTCGTTTTCAAGCAGCTTAAGTGTGCGATTCGCGACTGTTTTTGTTCCTCCCGGGTCAATCATACTTCGAAGAATGCGCCATGTTTTCTTTGTAGTCAACGTGCCCCGAAGCGAGTCGCTGAACTGACGCCAATTGCTGTCGCTTAACTTTTGTACGTATTCGTTAGCTTCCTGCGCTAGCTGAGCTATCCGTATCCTGAGTTTACGATTAAGCTTCTGCCTTTTCCACCTTTTTGTGAGGCCTCTTCGGGCTTCCCAGAGATGCAACAGGTGACGATCCACGGCTGGAGCCTCCGTTGTCGTTTCAATTGTTTTGGTGACCCTAGAGTGAATAACTCGGATCTGCTCGGCCCATTCTCCTACGTTCGAGTATAACGTAAGGTCCAACATAGTGGGTCAAGAACTACTGGCGGAAGCCGCTCTTCCGTAATAGCGTCCAGAGCCACACAAGTTCACCACGATCGAAATATACATGTAGGCGACGGCCGTCGTAGCGGATCTTTGATCGGTCCTGCGAAGTCAGGGTGCGTAGCCGAGCAAGGCGTCGCGCTTCTGCTCGACAGAGGATCTTCGTAATGAAGTCATTGTCATGAGTGAAGTAAGGAAACGTGGTATCGAGCGTGTAGCGAGACGGACGAGCATAAAGAAGAAAGAACGGTGAGTAACCGGTAGTCTCGTGTTTTGCGATGTTGAATGCATAGGTGACAAAAGGCAAGACACTGCCCCAGTTCTTACGTGCGGAATCGACATACATTGAGAGCATGTTGACAAGCGTTCTGTTTGTACGTTCAACCAGACCATTAGTTCTTGAATGGTATGGCGTCGAATGCCGGAAGCTAGCTGAACACAGATGAAGCGTCTCTTCAACAGCACCTGCGGTAAATTGTCTCCACAATCGCTGATTATAATGCGAGGAGGCCCATGTCGGAGAATCATGGAATATAATAAGAAAAGATAGAGTTCTGCTGCTGTTGCCGATGACAGTGCTGCCGTCTCACAATAACGGGTCAGGTGGTCTGCACACAGAATAATCCAACGATTTCCGTTGGAGGATCGCGGGAAGGGGCCAAGGGCAACTATACCAATTTGTTCGAAAGGGGCGCTGGAAGGCGGAACTCACTGAAGTTGGCCATGCGGTGTGTTTGAAGGTCGCTTGTAACGCTGGCACTCGGTGCAGCTGGTGACGTACCACTCGGTATCGTGACGCATCTTGGGCCAGTAAAAGCGCTCTTGAGCACGGCACAGCATTCTTGTAGAGCAAGGATGGAAGCATGTTGGCAAGCGTTCTGTTTGTACGTTCAACCAGACCATTAGTTCTTGAATGGTATGGCGTCGAATGCCGGAAGCTAGCTGAACACAGATGAAGGGTCTCTTCAACAGCACCTGCGGTAAGTTGTCTCCCTCGATCGCTGATTATAATGCGAGGAGGCCCATGTCGGAGAATAATGGAATATAATAAGAAAAGATAGAGTTCTTCTCCTGTTGCCGATGACAGTGCTGCCGTCTCACAATAACGGGTCAGGTGGTCTACACACAGAATAATCCAATGATTTCCGTTGGAGGATCGCAGGAAGGAGCCAAGGGCAACTATACCAATTTGTTCGAAAGGGGCGCTGGAAGGCGGAACTCGCTGAAGTTGGCCATGCGGTGTGTTTGAAGGTCGCTTGTAACGCTGGCACTCGGTGCAGCTGGTGACGTACCACTCGGTATCGTGACGCATCTTGGGCCAGTAAAAGCGCTCTTGAGCACGGCACAGCATTCTTGTAGAGCAAGGATGGAAGCATGTTGGCAAGCGTTCTGTTTGTACGTTCAACCAGACCATTAGTTCTTGAATGGTATGGCGTCGAATGCCGGAAGCTAGCTGAACACAGATGAAGGGTCTCTTCAACAGCACCTGCGGTAAGTTGTCTCCCTCGATCGCTGATTATAATGCGAGGAGGCCCATGTCGGAGAATAATGGAATATAATAAGAAAAGATAGAGTTCTTCTCCTGTTGCCGATGACAGTGCTGCCGTCTCACAATAACGGGTCAGGTGGTCTACACACAGAATAATCCAATGATTTCCGTTGGAGGATCGCAGGAAGGAGCCAAGGGCAACTATACCAATTTGTTCGAAAGGGGCGCTGGAAGGCGGAACTCGCTGAAGTTGGCCATGCGGTGTGTTTGAAGGTCGCTTGTAACGCTGGCACTCGGTGCAGCTGGTGACGTACCACTCGGTATCGTGACGCATCTTGGGCCAGTAAAAGCGCTCTTGAGCACGGCACAGCGTTCTTGTAGAGCAAGGATGGCCAGAGGTTGGATCGTCGTACTTGACTAGTACTTGAATACAGAGGCTCTTGGGGACAACTAAAACGTAGCGCGCGCCAGTCGTCTAGGTGCTCTCCTTATACAGGACGACGTCACGCAGTCGAAAGCGGCTATTTCCCTGAAGGCTCGTGTGTGGTCGAGAAGAGTGGTGGCAAACTGCCGTCCTTCTGCTGTTCGGATATGAAGGTACCCATATCAAGGAATTCCGGAGATACAAAGGCGATGTACCGATCCAAGTTGTCGGCGTCGCATTCAGTCGTTGGAAGAGGCATCCGAGAGACGCAACTAGCATCAGCGTGTCGTCGATTGCTCTTGCACGAAACAACAAAATCTACTCTTGTAGACGTAGGGCCCAACGCGCAAGTCGACCAGAAGAGTTAGAAAAATTCACGAGCTAGCACAGTGAATGATTGTTCCTGACCACCGTGAAAAGGCGCCCGTAGAGGTAAGAACGAAACTGTTGCACCACGAAGATGACTGCCAAACAGTCTTGCTCAGTCACTGTTTAATTGCGCTTGGAGCGACCCATGAAGCGGGTAGCGTACGAGATCACGTGCTCACTTCCGCCGATGCGCTGAACAAGCACAGCGCCGGTGCCAACACCACTCGCGTCGGTGTGAACCTCTGTTGGTGCTGAGTGATCGAAGTGGCGAAGAATAGGCTGCGATGTCAAGAGCAACTTTAATTGACTAAACGAAGAGTCTCACTCTGTGGTCCACTCAAAAGGAACGGCTTTCTGGAGAAGGCGCATGGGAGGATGGGCCACGTCGGCAAATCTAGGAATGAATCGGCGAAAGCAGGAGCATAAGCATAAAATTTTCGTATCTGCTTGGCACCGAGAGGTTCCTTAAATGCCTCTACAGCCGCAGTCGTTTGTGGATATGGTCGTATGCCGTCTTTATCGACCTCATGTCCTAGCGCAAGAGCTTGTCGTTCACCAAAATGGCACTTCGATTTCACGACGAGACAAGGTTTCTCCAAGCAGTTCAGCACCAACTCCAGACGCTTGTTATGCTCACTAAATGTTCGCCCGAAGATCACCACGTCGGTCAGGTAGCACATTCAAACTTCCCATTTCAAGCCGCGCAGTATGGTGTCCATGAACCTTTCGAACGTTGCGGGCGCATTGCACAGCCCGAAAGGCATGACGTTAAATTCAACTATACCGCTGGGCGTTACAAATTCAGTTTTTTCCCTTATCGTCACTGTGCATAGGAATTTGCCAATAACCTGTCCTCTGATCATCAGAAGACAAGAAAGAGGCCGCAAGAAGGCACTTAGGGGAAGCAGGTACACGTCTTTTTGGTAATGGCATTTAGGCGTCGGTAGTGAACGCAGAATCGCCTGGTACCGTCTTTCTTTTTCACCATTATCACTGGTGCTGCCCAAGGGTTAGATGATCCTTGGATGACACCTTTGCTTAGAATTTCTTCGACTTGATTGCTGCTCATTTTTCGCTCTGCAGGGGACACACGATAGGGTTTTTGTCGTTTTGGTTGGGCAGACCCTGTGTTTATCGGTGACGAGTTCTAGACGCAGGGATCGATGGTGCGGTGTCGTTCTGCGCGAAGTCGAAAACTGAGGAGGGTTTTGCAAGGAAGGCCACAGACCCCTCACGCTTATGGTTACTGAGTGATTGAGCGACCATGCAAAGGATCTTTGAGTCCACAGAGATCATGTCACCCGCTTCCCCTGTGTCCGCAAGTTCTGTAAGCGCTGCCATGGGTATCGGTGAGTGCTCTTGAAATGTGGCACGCTTTAGGCCTTGAGGCAACACCGTCGCTTCAGTAGAACAATTTATCACCCACAGCCCTGTGCATCCATCCAGCACCGATACCATGCAATGCGGAACCAACACATCTTTCTTTAGGTAGTGCACATGTACAGGATTCACTGCAGCATCAAACGGGTTGCAAGTTGAACAAACAGAAACACGGATCGCGGATAAAGTGGGCACAACTGTATCCTCGGAAACACAAAACAGATGGCGTGACTGAGACCATGTATTTGTTGGCGTTTCGCTGGGTGGTCTTCCATAGCTACGGTGAACTGCATGCCATATAACATGGAGCCAGGAGGTGTACCGCGTTGAACTGGGAACGGTTCCCAAGTACACGCGTAAGATGCTAGGGAGCGTATGTGGAGGTCCGAAAGAAAGTTTTCGACATAGTGTGGTTTGGAATGCCATGATGTCAATACACAGCCACAGGTGCCATTAGCCACAAACCACGAGCGTTTTAATTTCCGATTAGCCCAGCATTTACAATAATTTACCAAAATAAAACGAGCTGTGTGCAGATTTTAGCTGTCGCGGCCCTCTTTCAGGCCACAGGTATAGGCTGGGCTAATTGGAAAATTAAAGCTCGATGTCTCAAGCTCAAATATTAGGTTTGGCTGAGTCATGATATCAGGGCTGCCCAGAAAGTTTTCCCTACACATTCATGTTTCACCCTGAAAACAGTGACACAAGAACAAATATGTACGGAATAAAGAGCTGTTTTAAACACGCCATAGCGCTTGGCGTTAGGGACGTAAGTGAACCTTTTTGGGTTGACTCCTGTTCGCTGGGCTCTCATTGAGAGGTGAAGGATAGGTACACTGCGTTGTTGTGGGCGAAGCTTGTTTGTAATACTTAGATGATAACTGATTCCAATTCAAACACAATTTGCATATTATGCGACAGCCAAATCGGGTTCGCTTTATTTCCGTGGCCTCAAGCGGTTTTGCGTCTCTTAAGCGGCTGTCTTCTGTAGAAAGCTGGGGCCGTATAACGTAAAACTATTACAATATGTTTTGATTCCAAACTCCTGACGTGAAATTTGCGCAACCGCCGACGCAAGCATCGGGTGGTCACACGCAGGGTTGTCTGATCAAACCAATAAAATGCTCCCCTCGTTCATAGGACGTCACTTTTTTTTGCTTGAAAAACGAATAACATTGAATGCACTGAGCGGCTTGTCTGATATAATTGGCTCACAAGAGGCGAGGAGCGTGCTCAAGTGGAGAGGGATTCGATGGCGACGAGCCACTGCACTGAATATCGATAACCGGATGAAGAGGGAAGAGGGGGAAGAGATATCCAGCTTATATGCGCAGATCCCGCGTTCTTTAAACTTTTGTTGCCGGCTATACATCTGGGCCTGTATACTTTCAGTTTGTGTAATTTGGCACTATCATTGCTTTAGTATGTTTGATTTTCTCGTCGTTTCTTTGTGTGTGTGCGTGTGTGCGTGTGCGTGTGCGTGTGTGTGTGTGTGTGTGTGTGTGTGTGTGTGTGTGTGTGTGTGTGTGTGTGTGTGTGTGTGTGTGTGTGTGTGTGTGTGTGTGTGTGTGTGTTAGCGTAATGAACTACGTATTTACGCGAATTCCCGCCCGCTAAGGAATACCCTAACCAAGGAGCATTTTCTGCATTAAAAAAAGCGGAGTCTCTCTAGTCTGTCTTGTATTAATCTTAGGACGCGGCTTTCATCGTGCGCCGCTGATATAACTCTAGGATCAGCGGAGGAAAAATGTATTAGGATTAATTTTGGCTAGATAAGACTTCATGGAATTGACTTTCGGTCTCTGATGGGTCTCTGGAGGACAACTATAAGTATTCTTGCCCACAGCGAAGGGCTTTACACTTATTTTTGTTCCTCTCTTTGCTTACTGCTCCTTGCAGATGGCGGCGCAATCACTTCAACTACTTCAAAAAACTGGGAATACCCGGCCCGACACCAAATTGGATATGGGGAAACTTGTTGGAGTACCACTCCATGGTAAGACGAGAGAAAGCGTACTATATGTCTCGTAATTGTGCATCATCGTAATTATGTACATATCCTGCCACTACACTTTCGTCATTTTATTATCTCTTTACACGGTAAGTTTACTGTATTATTATCTCTTTACGCGGTAAGTTTACTGTTCTCTGGAAGGTCCCCTCTACAACTCTAACTGTGCGTGACAGTGTTAACGTTACGTTGTTCTTTATACTAGAAACCGATATGAAGCGCATTTGCTATGTATTTCAGAAAGGCGCTAAGACGCGTCGTTGCGCGAATTTTACACTGCATAGTGCTGGCGTTGTAATCCCGGCCTGTAAAACGTAAATAAATGTTTTAATTATCATTTTTGGGCTTGATTTCCCAGACATGATGACATTATTTGGACGAGACATCGAAATGCATAATCGACTAACTCACAAAAATTCGTTCATTCTCAGGATGACGACAGTTCCGAGATATTAATTCCCGTACTTTACGAACAAATACATTGGCGATACAGTTACTCTTGTGCATGAATGCTTAAAATGGCCTCTCGTTAAGCAAGTGATAGGCACCAGGCGGCCGTCGCAAGGCGCCAGCGGTGCGTCGGCGACGTGCTGGCGAACAGCGTCGCCAACGGCAGAAGTCAGAGCACTGGCATGTGAAGCAGACGACGGGACGACGGCACTCGTGGTGCTTCAAGTGCTTTCGCACTGCGAGTTCTAAGTCCTGACGTGCTGGAAAACACATTCTCGTGTATCTGCATTTGAGACAGTTCGCCTCTTGTACTAGGCAGGCCACATTCATGGCACCAGAATAATATATAAAGTAGAAAATTAGGGCACATTGCGATGCAAATGCGCCCCGCCAACAGATATCACAGTGGTAAGCCAAGACGTGTAGCTCCAGCATTTATATTCCAGATGTTATTTTGCTGTACACGTTAACATTGTCGCGTGCTCAATCATTTATATAGAGGAAGAGCAGAAAAAGAAGTTACAGTGACGTTTGACTTCGTGAACGCGGGTGACGCGGAAGCGCAATGGTGCTATAGTGCACAAGACGATATCGGCCCTCGGTGCGCCTAGACGCCTACACTGTCCGCATCGCAGATCGTACTTGAGACAGGGCTCGCGTGGCAGTGCCATACGCAGCAGCCGCCGGAGTAGAAGCAAACATTCGCTTACTATCTAAATTACCAAGCATGGAGTAAGCGTGCACAGGCAAACGTGAACAGTTCACGCTCGATGACCGCGTACGCTTGCTGTTAAAACGCTGGCGTGAAGAATCGTGGCAGCAGCAGGGAGCGAAGTGACCTTCGTGGCTGTCTATCGCTTCGACGAAAACTGAGCGGTGAGAACACAGCGCACACAAAGCTACGAGCCGTCGGCCCACCTAGACTGTGCTCTTGAAGCAGATCGCATTAAAATATGACCTTCAACATCGCATTTGTACACTTTAAGGGCTTTGCGTGGAAGATATTGGGCTAAGAGGCTTTTGCTGCTACAGAAGTGCATCGCGAAGACTGTTCTGATTTTCTCGTCAATCCTTAAATGTCGAAGAATTTGTTAGAAGACTAGAAATATTAGAAGAGTGACTGCAGTGGTTATGAGGCATAACACTTAAGCTTGTGAGTGCACCATTCGGCTCCAAAAGCAGTAGAGCAGTGGCGAAGCCAGTTCACGCATAGATGGTCAAGTCGAAACCATGATGCGGCAGGAAAAGCAGGGCGATGTTCAAGCCGTACGTATGCTTATCATGCCGACGCCAACTGTAGTCCAGCACTTCTACAACGAATGCCTCTAGAACCGAATGACCTGTATAACGAGGGAATAGCTCCGTCCCTGTTCTTGTCCCCGCCGCAGACAGACTCCGCTCACGCAGTGCTTTGTTTCCATATATGCTATTGGTGGACGCGCTCTCCGCATGCCATCGGAGAGCAGACGACGGCGCGCTACTCTGTCACCATCTCGTAGCATTCGTCGCCGCAAAGCAGGTGTTGCGCGGTACTACGCTTTATTATGACGCTTCCACAATACCCTCCTCCTCCGCTTTCCTCCTCAGGCTCTCTTCGCTCCGCGTTTGCTCTTTCATCTTTCGTTGTCCATGTTCGATCGGTTACGCCGGCGCTCAACGCAGGAACGGGCGCCTAACAGCTGCGCTATAAAACGATGGACAGGAAAAGGAGACGCACGTATCCCTTCATTTTTCTTTTCCTTTCTTTTTTGTTTCTTGAGCTACACATGATCGCGCATGTGTCGGTAAGTCGCCGTTCTCTCTCCGTTGTTATTATTTTGTGTTTGCAATGTTCAATCATTCTCAATACCTTAGAAACTAGCCCAATCTTTAATCATGGTCAATTTTACACAGCTTAGCGCTGCGAGAGTCGTCGGCTCCGGCAAATGTGAACACTGCGGTGTGTTTGCGTTCGCCGTCGATGTGCAGCAAAAATTCATGTGCCGGACGCAACTAGAATTAGGAAGCGTGAGGAAGGAAAATATATCCGAAAAGGAAGACCGATGCTCTGATAAGACGGCAAAATGGCAACTATACATCTCAGTGTTCGACTTCGTAGCCCAAACGCCGGAGCCGTCACAGCTTGCAGGCGAAGACAGGCACATCCCATGGGACCGGAAGCTCTAGCATATCAACGGCTTCTTTATTAATTTTATAAACACTAGACCGTAGCAAATGTACAGTGTTTGAAACGCAATACTCGGAGCGCGCGGCGGCCACCATCTTTTTTTCTTTTTGCGCCACAGGTTAGCACTCGGTGGTCGCCGTGGGATCATATGCAGTCACAATGCCTCACGAAGTTTCTCGCTTTCAGTGTATACCAGGATGCATCAGCTCGGTGTCCCCAGCGCTTACAGCCGGTACAAAAAGCATCGGCAACCATGCGCTTCGAGTATCGCGTTTCAATTGCAGAGCACAGTGTACAGTTCCCTACAGACCGCGCGTATTCAGTCTTTCCGACGTCCCATCTGGTGAGGCCGCGATGAAAAACGATTGAAGTCAATGGCCTAGCCAGGTTCAGCCATGTTTCAGTAACTGTTCGTGCACCCAAGAACGCAACATGTTCGATCAGTTTTGGTTTCACTTGGTATTTATAGGCAATGCAAAACAGAAAAAGAAAGTTACAGCGACGTTTCACTTCGTGAATGCGGGTTGCGCGCAAGCGTATAGGTGCTATAGCTAGACGGCGCTATTGTCTCTTGGTGTGTCTTGAAGCCTACACTGTCCGCATCACAGATCGCATTACGACAGGGCACGCGGCCGCGCCGCACGCAGCAGCCGCCGGAGTAGAATACCCCGTTGCAAACATTTGCTTACTATTTAAATTACCTATCATGGCGTCAGCGCGTACAGGTGAACAGCAAGTGTCCTCACTTGATGACCGCGGACACTCGCTGTCAAAACTCTGGCATGAGGAATCGCGGCAGCAGCAGCGAGCGAAGTGACATTCGTGCTGCCTATCGCTTCAACGCTAACTCTGTGGTGAGAACGCAGTGCACGAAAAGCTACGAGCCATCGGCCCACCTACTCTGTACCCCCAAACTAGATCGCTTCCAAGATAAAGCGCGCGCGACCTCGCGCCACCGAAGTGCAACGCCCCCGCTCCCTCCCCTCCTCCGGTGCCATGGTGCAATGCGTCCGACGGAACACGGCGAGATTCCTTCCCTTGTGCACGCCAGATTGAGCCGCCAGCGTCGGCTCACTGTCGCACGCTTTCACTCGCACGCACGACGTACGGCGTGCGAGGATGACGTTGCCATTAGGCAAATCCACCACGTATGCATTGCAAAGAAAACCAGTAGCAGTCGCCAGGGGAGGTCAGCCCAGTGCGAATCCACCGGCTTTCCTCCGCCGCTACGCTATGCCTCGTTTCTCCATCTGGACTTCGTTCTTTACGCACACGTTCCTCTAGGTTTCACTACTTTGCCGCGCGTAGAACGTGGTCCTTCGGGCTATACCCGGCGCGCGATTTTCATCAGCTCTAGGCGCCTTCCTCGTTCGCATGCTTGGCTGCCTCAGGCAAACACAGCCGATCTGAAGAGGTGGCCAGTTATGCTTGCGCGTAAAAATGACGGAACATGTTAAAACAACGTGCCTGGCGGCAGCAGCTGCTGAGCCCGGCCCGCCATCGCATGCCATTACATTCGTCGAGCCACCGCATGAAGGCGCCACCGGTCCAAACTTCTCCCGCGCTCGGTGACTGGAACGGCAGTGCATTTTTACAAGTTTGATGGCGCATGTCTCGAAAATGAAGTTATCCGCAAGGTTCATTTCAAGTAGATATGCCTTGCAGTCTCACCAGCTACAGTTTGTAAATTGCAATATGTGATGTAAGGTAATTAGTTAAAAACTTAATTATCCAAATTTTGTTGAATAATACGCTATGCATTTCGATTTCGCGTGCAAGTAATGTCCGCTTCTTCGAGTAGACCAGCTGAAAGAGTAGAGTTGTGCTGTCTACCACAGGCAATTTTTAAAGTTATTTAAAAAACTTTGCAGAAACGCATGGTATGCCAAATACACTGTCAGACGCCGTGTGGTCGTCATGAACATTTTGGTTTTTGCACGGACTAGTATGAAGGCTACATCGACTGTAAGACTGACCATTGAAAGAGATGGCCGGATGGCTCCATAAAAGGCACAGCAAAATCTATCAGTAAAGTTAGAAAGCTTTTCTTAAAAGGAAGCTTTAGCTCAGGGTCAACTCACAATTTTCTTATTCTTGTGCACGCAAAATGCAGGAATACATTTGGAAAACAACCGCTAGGCAGATTTGAATTTGAGAAAGGGGGTAAAATTCTGGCAACTGCAGGAAGCAAAAAGCTGATTTAAGACGTCAAATTTATTGCATACCTCTTAGAAGGTTAGTAAGTTAAAAAAGAAGGGAAGCACGACGTTCACAAATACGTAATTCTGCACCAAACGCAGATATCGTAGCTCTCTGAACAGCATTCACTAAAGTATCTTAAGCAGACAAAAGTTATTTATAGATTTACAGCTTGCGCGAAATTGCTACGATGTTTACAAGGAATTTGCAAAAACCCTACTCACTAATGATTACTCGCTGAGAGCGGTGTCTGAGAGCGGTGTCTAATGTATTAATGTCGTCCGATCTGGATGCATTGTTAGGGGCAGTCTACAGAATTGAGATATCACTATTTATTTGATATTTACAGAGCTGTAAACTATATATGATATTTTGTTTTTTCTACTTTTCTTGGTCAAAATTTTTTCTTGTTGGAGTTTTTGTGCAAAACGATTGGTGGCGTAAAACGATCCTCTTCCTACAGTCACTAGATTTCAATTACCTTTTTTTTAATGCAATCGCCCTCGTCTTAATCGGTGCTATGGATGCCGAGAAAAATTGTTTCTCCGTTCTCATGTACTTCATCACCATCATCACCATCATCATGGTTACACCTACTGCAGGGCAAAGGCCTCTCCCATACTTCTCCAACTACCCCGGTCACGTGCTAATTGTGGCCATGTAGTTAGGTAGAAGCTATTGGCGTTCACATATTCATGTCGTGACCAGGATTCGGAAGGGACTCGGCTGCGTGAAACAACGATAATAACGTGGGGGCATCTTTGCCAGAAGGGGAAGCCATGCAGAAAATATGTCGGAAATGCGTTCTGTGACGTCGCGGCTTTCAAGGCTCGTTCAAACTGAGATATTAGGCCGACATGGCGGTGCGTCATCTATTTGGGCGACGGTACGTGGAGCCGGAAGTCCCTCTCCGCACCGAGAAGTTGCAGACTGACTGCTGCGGCCGCTGCCTACAGAGTTCCTAAGACCAATAATGCGATCCAGCAAATCAGCCTTTTGCGGTATACTTAGAAAAGAGCACCGACCGCATTCAAGCTCGCGATCTCGTAGTCATCTGAGAAAGCTGTGTCGGCTGCCGCGGTGGTAGAGTAGTGACAGAGAGTAGTGGTAGAGTAGTAGAATAGATACGGTGACAAATTACCTGCATGGTTATGAACAAGCTCCACGCGAAGTGCTCGTAAAGTGCGATACTTAGTTGAAATATATAACGGCGTGCAAACTCCCTGCGAGCGCTGAAAAGTGCGAATAAAGGAATGTGTGCAGGGAATAGTATACGAGCGGGCATACTTAATGCGTACTCGATATATCGTGCTCTCTCCTTCTTGTCGTCGTGTTTCAAGAGCTAGTGGCCCTGGTGGTGCGAAGGGCAAGCGGTATGAACGACAGGTTATTTCGGCGGCAGGAAATTCCGCGCCGCTCTAGACGCCGAATGTCGCAGTGCGGACGAGCCATGAACCTCTGCGGCCTTCTGAGCTCGTGAGTCAATATTTCGGACTCCTAGCAGTATTTGCTCTTGTTTTACGTGCACTATGCCATGAATAGCCTCCACGGTCAGCTCAAAGTACCCGTATGCCGTCTATGCTCTTTTAACGAATAATGGCAGAGAATGAGTAAGTCTTATCCGTCAATGAACTACACACTTTGTTTGAAGCCTTGTAGTTATCCGAAGGTGATAACTGTGCTCCTGTGATTTCTTGGCAAACAGGAAAGCTACAAGGTCGTCGGCAAGTGGATCGAGGAATACGGCAGTGTGTTCGGGTGAGCTGCTTTCATCCGTTTTTCGGCGGCGATATATCACACAATAACGATTTAAATATGTATGCAAGTACAAGGTGGCCGAGATTCGTTCGTAAAGTTTGCTTGCATCTACACCCCAACATGGCGAAGCGCCGGTGCCTGCAGCGCTTTCATTACTGTGACGCATTCTGATTGCATTCGGTAACGTTTCCGTTATGCAAATTAACGAGCTTCCAGCTTTTTTTTTTTTTTTTACTGACCTGTAGACTTCGGCCCTTTTTTTTTTTTGGCACGGTAGTTCGAAATCACAGCATCTGTGAGCTTGATCGTTTTCGTTAACATACGCTCATGTGGATTGAGCGGCTGCTGAAGATCCACGGGCATATCGTAATCATCATCAGCACCAATATCTTCATCAACAACAATTGATTAATTCATAATTTACGCACATATTTGTGCAATACGAGTAGGCAGTCGAAATTCGCAAAGTGATAACTGTCAAGGGGACCTCCTAACAAAAAAGTGCTCAGAGGGTCAGCACCGTGAATGAGCAGACAGTGCCGGTGGCGGGATAAAAATACATTATACAAGATATACATGAAAATTATGCCAAATAATAACGATATTTACAGGTTGTTTAAAACAGAGAAAGCATAAGTAGGAACACAAACATGACAAACAGATAAATTACCTAATTAGTGAATTTTGAGACGTCGACAAAATGCTACAATGTTCGTAATTTTAAATCCAAAGGTAAAATGTTGCAAAGCGATATACCTGAAAGTACTGCTCTCATTCGGCCATAATTAGTTCCTACTTTCGGTAAGAGCAGATTATGGCTTGTGGAAAGCCTGGGGTAGTCAGTATTCACAAGATTAGTATTCGTAAGTCTGGGAATACATAATTCTTGAGTTATAAGAGGAGGCATGATGTTCAATAATTCATGACTAAAACGTTTGCGCAGAGATAAAAGGCAAATGTTACGAAAAATGGGGCCGAAGGAGATGAAGATGTGTCCAAGGCGATCAGTCTTAAAGCTTGCTTTCACAGAAGTTCAACTTGTCCAAGATGCGGCCAATACGCATTGCCCTACGAGAATAGGCAGTACGATAGATGACTATTAATAACTGCATGATATAAAGAGAGAAGGATATCTGTTTTAAATTAAGACTAAGTTTCGGTAATAACATGAATGCCGAAGGAAACGTTTTGAATCAGGAACTGAGCGTACTCCTAGAATTTGAACTATTTGTCTAATACGACTCCAAGAAATTTCGCAGACTCAGACGTACGAATAGGGTGTCCATTAAGTATTGATGAATAACAAGAACTAAGGCGACCCCAAGACTGATAGTTGGGGAACACGTATATTAGTGAATTTTTGCTTGAAAGACAACAATAATTTTCCTCAACAACCCGCGTCCCATTGGTAAGATAGCTTGGAATCTAGTAAATCAAGTAATCTAGAAATGTAGGAATCAAGTAAAGGTGGTCGAGATATACCGTAACAATAAAGTTTATAAAGAAGGGTGTGTGAATAATTGTATCGAATGCCTTAGCGAAATCAATAAGCACAGGGTCAAAAAGTAGGCCCTCAGCTATTGCTAGTTTAATGCCCCTATGAGACGGGCCCTCGCAAACTCCTTTTAACTGCATTGGCTTCATCTGAAGAGAGATGTGCTCGGCGTCACACGGTCTCCGTTTCTCTAAGGGAGTTTCGTGGAGCTTTTCGTCAAGAGAGATCGGCGATCTTCCTCGGCGGCAGAAAGGCGTACTCTTGTGCCCGAACTGGTTGTTGTAAAACTAATAATTTCATTATTGTTTGCATTACAAATAATGTTGCACGTGTTTTGAAGGTTTCTATTGAACTAAATAAAAGTTCAAGTACAACTCAGCAACACTTATGCTTGCGGCTGCACAACACTCTCGAGCTAGGTCACTTGGCGCCATGTCTTTCTCCTCCTTGTCGAGGAGTGCTCGGTGCAGTCACTAATGATTCAGCATCGGAACAGTATACACACAATAAAAGGAAAGCTCACGAGGTCACCATGCATGAAATGCTGCATTTTGGGTATTGTCTGCAGCAGTTCGGGTAGCAGAACGCAGAGCCTCTTCGACCCGCCGCAAAGGAAACACAGATAAGCACATGGTGGATAGCGTCTCTGTCAGCGCTGCTATATTTAGCGAGCGCGCTTTGGAATCTGAGCGCGCTTTGGAATCTTTGGAATTTGAACGAAATTTAAGTTCTTCGCGTCAAATTTATTGAATAATATTTTTATTGAACGACCTCTAACTAAAAAAGCTGCGAGTGTAATTAGAAGTTACATGCTTGTACTTGTACGAAAACCAACCACCGCTGAATGCGCCTCTGGCGGGGTCTTTTCAAAACTCGTTCTTGGCCGTGAGACATGAGCACAACTCTCTTGAGGTCGAACTCTCCCCTTATGAAGTCTCGCGCTCTCATATCCTAAAGGAGTTTGGGGGTGCCCTTCTGAAACGGGTTTTACTCTGTCAGTGAAAGCGATTAGCGCGACTGCAGTAGAGACGCCTTATCGGAAACCAAATTAGTAATCAGATAATAAGTTATGTTTACATAAGCATTACAATAAATGGTTGTAAATTAGTTTCTCAATTGCTTCACTAAAGACTGGTAAAATGCTACTTGGGCGCTAGTTAATGGATTCGTGGTCACCTTTCTTAAAAAGTGAATTATTTTTCCTGCCTTCAGCCTTTTAGGAAACGCAGCAGCTGAAAAAAGTGTGTTGATTAAGCAGCCCGAGACTGGCTAGAGCTCCCTCGATACAGGTTTAATTTCGGAAGGAGGAAATTGATTGAGCCAGCAGTTCTTGGTGATGAGATAATTTCGTTTACTTCCTCCGGTACTGCGGGGACCGTGCGGAAGACTGGCCAGTGGGAGTTCAGACAGCGTGTCTTTCACTGTATCTACTGGGGTGCTAAAGTGAGAACTTAAAGTATTATCTATGTAAATAGCTCTTGTGTATCTGTTTTCATTAAATGGTACGTTGGTAGGGTGTGAATCAGGTTGAGTGATGTTAAGAAACTGCATGATTACTTGCTAGTTTTGTCTGAAAATGTTACCGTTTTCCTTAATCTTATTTTGAGAACATTCGAGTTTAGCGTGTTTCAGGGCAACACCCATTATATTAGTATGGGATTTAGCCGACGCCATAGAGTGTTGCTGACTGGGGGTGCATTAAGCTTCGTACAAATATTTTATTTTTTGATTATCGAACATATATCTCTTAGTAATCAAAAGATTCTTAAATGTACGAAACCATTGCTCGACTGTAGCTTCAAAGGGACGTTAACTGATAGATAGGCTTATCTTAGCTGAACAAGAATGAAATGCTGTGTTTCGCATTGTTTTTTTTTTCTTTACTGACACTCATCGTTCAAATTACTCTGTCGAATTATCTGAACAATTCTTTTTTAGACTGGAAAACAGTACGCGCGCGATCTTTATTGTGGTGAATGTGTTTGGAGCCAACATATAAAAACACAGGATAATGATGTGTAATTGCATAGTCTAACGCTCCTGCAGTAACATCGTCGGTAGTCAAACTAACCAAAATATGATCAATCAGCGTATTAGAATCATTTGGAACACACCTAGTTGGAGCATGTACTAATGGTAAATAACCGCACTTAAGAAATCAGCGCACGTATTTGGAACAGGATTGACTCTTTACGTCAGCAATGTATTGATACCTCCACATATTGAAATGCCCTTGTTCTCTTCAACTAATTTGTTCATCATTCATTAAATTAAACGCTTATTGAATTATGAGGTTTTACGTGCCAACACCACGATATAATTATGAGGCACGTCGTAGTGGGGGGCTCCAGAAATTCTGACCACCTGGGGTTCTTTAACATGCACCTAAATCTAAGTCCACGGGTGTTTTCGCATTTTGCTCCCGTCGAAATGCGGCCGCCGTGGCCGGAATTTGATACCGATCATTAGTTAAATTCTGAGCAGAACTCTGCATTGATGAAGACGAAAATAGATAAAGTGATAGATTTGGTGGTTTTTCGGTTATTCAGTGGCAAATCATTACGATCAATATCTATCGATACGAATTCACCGAGTGTGACGCTTAATGGCAAGTCGAAACGGTGCGATTAACAAGAATAGCTTACATGCCACCCCGACGACCCCCACAGTGGCAATATTCCGAAGTATAACTTGAAATCCTGTACAAGGTGCCGTCATATGAATACTACCATGGGCCCTGTAACGTCAAACTATTCAAATCTGTTTTTATTCCAATTTCCTGACGTCAAATTTGCATAACTGCGGGTGCAAGGATCGGGCGGTGGCCTACAGCGTTATTTGAACCGCCCAATCAAACCGTCTCCTAATTTATCGGAGGTCACTTTTGTTTGCTTTCAAAGCGAATAGCCCTGCCTACCCTGACAGGTTTTTCTTACCTAATTGGCTGACAAAGGGCGAGGAGCATGGAGAAGTGGAGAGGGGTTCGGTGGGGCCGAGCTGGCTCAGTGAAAGTAGATAACCGTATGAGGAGGGTGGTTCCGGCGTATACGACTGGCCCGCTTGCCCTTGCTTAGCTTGCGGTGACTGTTCGAAATTTGCAGGGACGTGCAAAAGAAACGTACAAATGCAGCTAAAATGGCCTCTCAGCGAAAGAGAGTTGGCAGAGTGATATCGCATACGTGTCGAAAGGGTTGGACAAAGTTATATAGCCACAGAAATACGTCTATTAAACGGAAATAAATACATTTTTTCCGGCCAGCTCCAAGTAGCCGGTGTCAGCGGGTCAGAGGGTCGATTGGTAGACATGCTGTATTTCTTCCGGAACGGAGAAGTCTGCGGTTGTTCCTAAAAAAAAAAAGGTTTTGTTTAGCGTATACATCCATCCTTAATACGTATAAGTCATTTTGACATGATAGGTTCTCGCGATTTTGTGACATCGTAGACAAACAGGCAAAGTGGGCGCAACTCGAAAACAATTTGAACTGTCGTGGAAGGCTGATGGTGAGAAACGCGTAGAATCGTAAAACTTTTTTTATTTTTTTCTTGGTCTAATCGTGCGTAATCAGAGGGTACACGTCATATCAGGTGGAGAGTTTGGGCCATTTTCGCAACGACGCGTGACACACAGGCGAAGTAAGGGTGGCGCGAGAAACTTTTCACCAATCGTGGAGGATTGATTGCATAAATAGAACTGAAAGAGTTTGTAATAGATTTACCTTATAGCGCCCCATGTATCTGATAAGCATTTGAACGAAAACGTGATATCAATAAATGAAAGGCAAGCAATAAGATCATCGCGGGGTTTGAAGAGGCTCCGGATGTTAGAAATGGAACCAAAGGGAAAAGCATATGGATGGTCCTTGACAAGTGCTCAAATGTTTTCGCATGACAAAATGGGGGATTCCATCTTGAACCGAGATACAAGTATAGTGGGTGGGTGCTTACAATAAGGAAACTATCTAAGTATTGCGAGATCAGTCACGCTGCAAAATGCGGTAGTCACGACCATCTTTAAGTTTGCTGGCCTTGATAACACAGTTATCAGTCGAATGAAATTTTCATTCCTTAGTGTCCTTAAGCTCAAAGATTTGTGCAACAATTCGCTTCTTTTCTGGCGTAAGGTAATCGTTGATGTAGATTGGTGCAGTTGTCTTCTCAGAAGACCCAACTTCTCTTAAAAATTAAATTATGTGGTTTTACGTGCCAAAACCACTTTCTGATTATGAGGCACGCCGTAGTGGAGGAGACTCCGGAAATTTCGACCACCTGGGGTTCTTTAACGTGCACCTAAATCTAAGTACACGGGTGTTTTCGCATTTCGCCCCCCATACAAGTGCGGCCGCCGTGGCCGGGATTCGAACCCGCGACACCCAACTTCTCTTATATTAAGGCTTGCATTTCGTGCTTTAGTTCGACTTCTTGGACCACGAGCGGAACCCCGTAATTGTATGCGCGGTTCTGCGACCTCCCTTGTGCTGCGCTGTCGTAGAACATGGCTTTAATGGCCGTCATCAGTACTTTCTGGTCTCATACCTTCAGTCTGATTTACTTAGGCTATAGCTGTGTAGTGTCAACTATACTGTCATAAAATTATGTTGTTTAAGGGGAAAGACTGGTTAATAAAGTGATGTATTATTAGGCGTATTCATACCGCTACCCCATTCATTGGCGTTTGGCAACATCCTTACAGCACTTTCACCACTTGTATGCGTCACAGGATCACATCATCCCATTGTCTGCATATTCAATCACTTGTTTGAAAAAAATAAACCACCGGTCAGTATGCGCTCATATCGTTTTCTTCCTTTTGTACTTCGTCCGGGTTGCGCTGCCCACCCCTAAGGTTATGTTTGGTAACAGCTTAAACATACGTCGCCCGTAATAATCTAAAATAGCTCATTTCACAGTTGATACTGGCACATCAGTAAAAAAAAAACGGACATTTATGAGTCATAGAAGCATTTCTCACTTATTTGTTACGGTTAGGTCATGCAAGCAAACAAATGGAAGTCGTAGATGTGATTACCTTTCATGTCAAAGCGCAAATACAATTAATTGTTCTCATTACTTTATTTCTTACGTGCGCAAGAGAAGGATGTGTAATATGAGCAGTTTTAGTTCAATGGCTGGTCTATCTGGACGCTTGCTGGGCCTCAAAAATGGTGCGAAACAAACATAATATTATTCGGTTCCCAGGTTCCGAAGCTACACACGGCCTATGCGAGATGCCATAGCGGAGAACACCGAATTAATTCATTCTTTAACTAGAGGTTGTAGAACTGTAAACATTTCTTCTTTCTTATTTTCTTTTTCGGTAAGAGCACTCATGGAAACTAACACTAGTCTATCAGGCGTTGTGATTAGACGAAGCGCCGCAACGTGTCGCTACCGGCGTCCGGTACCCCGATAATACCCGAATGCCATTGCATATACCAGAATACCGGACATGCCAACACTCTATGTTGACCGCTGTATTGACGCCGGAACGTTTCCCGCAGGTTCTTCAATGGTGACGTGCCCTTCGTGGTGCTGAACGACTTGGATTTCATTGAATACGTTTATGTCCGGAATTTCCGAAACTTTGTCGACCGTGGCGTAAGTACCCGTCGTATCTCTTTAGTGATATGTATACTCTATCCAAGCCTCCTTGCACTTTCATATATGTACGCGTACCTATAGAAAACAGTCGGATATTTTTTTTTTATTGGCGGGATCTAAAATCTATGTTGGCCCGCAAATATATCGCCGCCTACTCCTTGTCAGACGAACAATAACTCTTCATACTGTCACGTTGTAGTGACGGTGAGGAACACAATAGCGACAACTGCGAACCACGTAGTTAACTCCTTCTTGGGCAAACTTGTGCCCAGCAAAACATGTAACACTCAGGTACAACGACAGCAGCAAGCAAAGTCGATGATCGTCTGAAATATGAACTGCAGGTCAAGCGTATCGGTTTTTTGAAAATTACTGGGTTTTACGTGCCAAAATCACTTTCTCATTATGAGGCACGCCGTAGTGAAGGACTCCGGAAATTTCGACCACCTGGGGTTCTTTAACGTGCACCTAAATCTAAGTAGACGGGTGTTTTCGCATTTCGCCCCCATCGAAATGCGGCCGCCGTGGCCGGGATTCGATCCCGCGACCTCGTGCTCAGCAGCCCAAGTACCGGTTTTTATACGTGACTCGTCGAAGGTCCCAGCGTAACCGCTGGTGCCCGCGTGCCTTCCAGAAAGTACTACAAAATTCGCCCCGTGCACACAACCAGATTGCACCAGGTTCGGTGACAATAGACGCAACAGATAGAATTAACGATAACATTCGAGTAAATTCTAAATTATGCAGGCGCGTCTTGCGCTGAGCGATACTTAAGTGGTTAGCGGATGAAATGCAGTCCCCGAGAAAAAGATAAATAAGCAACACGTGTCAACACACTACATACTGTTATCCCCATATGTTTGCATACCTCGTGCAAAAAAAATGCTTCTTGCAGTGAATGCAACCGCAAGAACAAGCAGAGTGATATGAAAACATGTCATTACAAAGTAGTTCTCACACTAAAGGTGGGAGCGAAACCTTTCGTGTAATGTGTGGCGAAAGGTTTCTGTGCTACACGAAACCTTTCGTGTAGCACAGAAAGTATTACAGGCAATGCTACAACATAAATAAACAAAGCGCTGACGTGAACAAAACATATCCTTATATATGACTATGAAATCGCGCCGTCGAGCTAAGCAATTGTTCGCAGAGATAAAGATACCAGAGCGGAAGGCGCTGCAATGCTTTTACGGCCGGGAATTGATTATTCACTCGTGCTGGAAGTGACCGTTGTCGATTCAACCTGGTGTAAGCTTTACCTTAACGACGGTGTCGCACACGCTGGCGCCGTTTATAGGCCCCGGAATGCTGCAGCAACGTATTTGCACCCTCTTTTTGACTACCTGAATTGGCCCATGCTCGGTGGCAGGATAATCATGGCGGGTAGCTTCTATCTATCCGATGCAAACTGGCTCTCGCTGAGTCCGGATTATCTATACAACAATATTGTAATAGACTTCTTGTTTAAATTTAGTCTCACCTAACTTGCAGGCATCACAGCAGCGCCAAATAAAAGCAAACAGAAGAAAGGAACACTGAGAGACACGGACAATCGCTGCACTCACAACTTCTGAGTGCAGCGGTTGTCCGTGCATGTCAGTGTTCCTTTCTTCTCTGTGTCTGCGTGTGTGTGCTTTTTTTTTTTTGGCGCTGCTGTTATGCCTGCAATAGGTGACCAACACGCCCAAGAACTCGTTTTACTGAAGTATATCACCTAACTTGTTGTTCAACCTATTCGCGTGCTAGAAGCATCCTGTTCTGTGCTATACCTAGTGCTTGTGAGGGATTATTTCTCAGCTGACAGTGCACATACGTGTTCGAACAGTTGATAGAACATCTGATCACAAAATTGTTTTGTGCACCTTGCCTTTATCAGCTACTGGGAAAAGAGGGGAGGGGGAGGTAGAGCTACACTTTACCTCCCTCTCTCCCCAGCGTAGGGTAGCAAACCGGATCTTCCGCTCTGGTTAACCTCCCTGCCTTTCCCCTTTCCTCTGTCTCTCTCTCTCACTTCATCAACGAGGCTTGGTAAAACTTTTACTCTCCTTTAATAAAGCAGACGATGCCGCAGTGATCACCTACATTTCAAATGCATATTCTGACTTCTCAGATCTTTGTTCAGATAGTAGCGCAAGCGCATATGCAGTGTGGACACTGTTTAAAAACCATCTCATGTACAGCTAACTTTATTCCCACACAAAAAATAGACTACAAGAAAGCACAATTCATGGATTAGTCACAAAATAATTTACTTTACCTGCAGTGTCAAACGAATAAGAAAGTCCAGCAAAATACAAGAAAACGCTAACTCTCAGGTAGCATCACTTATGTCGGGGTTAAAAGGCAAGATACGGAATGCGAAACACCACTTATTCGGACACGCATTACACAGCTTTATCGAAATTCGCCTGATAAATCTTGGCACGCTATATTTTCACTAAAAGCGCAACCCAAACCACTTTGCTAGCCGCGGAAAGGAAAATAAAGGCAAACTGTCTGACTCTTATCTCCATTCAATTTTTAGAATTAAATTATGAAAACATTAGAAACCTTGACAATTACATTAGGAACCTGCCGAGACCAATTTCTGATTATGAGGCATGCCGTAGTGGGGGACTCCGGAAATTTGGACCCCCTGGGGTTCCTTAACATGCACCTAAGTCTAAGTACACGGGTGTTTTCGCATTTAGCCCCCATCGAAATGCGGCCGCCGTGGCACGGATTCGATACCACGACCTCGTGCACAGGAGCCCAATACCATAGCTTCTAAGCAACCACGGCGGGTTCCGTTGAATTTTTAGCGCTTACAATAGAGTGACGATGCTAGCACGTCCTCATTACAGAGACCAAGCTAGAACACTACCGTCTTTAGAAATCGCAGCATCTGGCATTCTTTCACTGTTCTTAAATCTTGATGAAAAGAAAAGCAATGGCGCGGATGAAATGTCTAACAGGTTCTTAAAACGCTATTCTGAACCGGTTAGCAGATACCTCCATCTCATATTAATGAAATAAGTTTGAAAATGCCGCCCTCCCAAGGACCACAAAATTGCCAAGGTAATACCGGTGCACAAGCCCGGATGGATATCAGCTTCGTACAACTAAAGACCAATTTCTCTCACATGTACTAGTTGTAAAATTCATCAGCACATTATCTTTAAATTACTTTAAAAATATGTGGAGGAAAACAACCTGATCTCGCTTTCTCAACATGGTTTCAGAAGCGGTTTGTCTACTGCAACTCAACTTGTCGAGGCAATGCATGGCTTCGCGCTGGCCATTATAACCACTCGCGAATTGTTAGAAATTTTTTAGATTTCTCATAGGCCTTTCACCATGCGTCACATGCTAAACTCATCTCTATACTCACACATAAACTTGGAAATGGCCTGATAGTGCACTGGATTAGGA
Source organism: Dermacentor andersoni (assembly GCF_023375885.2). NCBI lineage: Eukaryota > Metazoa > Arthropoda > Arachnida > Ixodida > Ixodidae > Dermacentor > Dermacentor andersoni. The sequence continues at coordinate 144,000,149 of NC_092817.1, read as the reverse complement.
ATTACCTTTCAGACCGCTACCAGTTCCGGTAATACAATGGACATTGCCCTAAGACTATTAAGGCCCTCTCGGGTGTACCGCAGGGATCTGTTTTAGCTCAACTCTGGTCTCTGTTATTCATAGACGGCATTGTAGAAACAGCTGATGTTAAAATTGGGTTATTCGCGGACAACTGCATGCTCTTGAATACTGAATGACGGTTCACCTACATTCATAGGTAGAGGAAAGGGGCATTCCACTATAGACCTTGCGATATCAACGAGAGATGTGTGCTTAGCCTGGTCATGTGAACCCGACCTGTGGGGCTCGGATCACCTACCCATTTGGTTAACACCAACACGTGCTGCGGGTCGCCAGGATGTCGTTTATACAGTGACGTATCTGAAGCAGCATGTTCAGAAATGGTAGTGATATCCATAAATAATGCCGCCATTTTTCCCATGCGAGATAACGGGCGGTGAATGAGACGATCAAGGAGCAATTGACCATTCGATGCGCGGTGCAGACGCTCAATATGATACAGAGCTCTCTGATCTGCTTGCAGCCTCAGAGGTAACTGATGCGCTTCAGTGAGTAATGCAATAGATTGCGCCTCACGAGGTAATCCAAGCATTAGTCGAAGCGCAACGCGATGATGTCGCTCCAGTTGGGCCATCAAACTAAGTGGTATGTTCAAAACTGGTAATGCGTACATCATGCCTAAGAGTACAGGGGTGCGATCGGAGATGGTTGTTCGGCGCGTTCGTTCGTTTACCGGCGGGCGCGATTGGCCTACTCCGCGCCGACGTCGCCAGCCGCGGGGCACCGCCCCGTTTTTGGTGACGTCAAAATGACGACACGCTCCTGTCAATCATCTGCCCACCGAGCATTTCGTCCGAACGCGACGGGAGTTGAGAAGTTTGGAGCGATCATACGGCTTCGCATGGCGCGTCTGGTGGATTGGATTGGATCCAACAGGTGGCCTTTTCGGCTGCGGAATAGCACGTTTGAATCCAATCCATAGTTTAATTCGAGAAAATGGCGCTTCCGTTGGGAACTTAGGTTGTTGCGCTGGCGTTTCTAGAGGAAGGAGGAGAGCGGGTGGCGGTGCGAAACGCGTTTGAAGAAATGGCAGAAAGTGAATTCCGGCGTCGTTTTTGTTTCTCGAAACAAATAATTCGTTGGTTGTACAGATAAATCGACAACATCATTGGTGCCAGCGAGCCACTGGAATGTTGTCGCTGCCCCTTGAAAAGTGCGCCACTCCTCCCGTCGTTTTCTTTTTCTTTTTTCTTCTCGCTGTGCGCGACACCACCTAGAGACGACGCAAAGAACCTAATAGTTATAAATTGCAGTAGTCACACGTAGTATTTGAAAACGTGTTTGGGCTTGAGAAGAAAAAATACATTTTTTTAGATAAAGATTTAATTCATTTGGAAGACGAGAAACATTTGGTTTTGTAGTATACCGTTTGCAAGCAGACGACAAACGACGGAAGTAAACTTCCGGGGAGGCCACCGCTTCCTGATTGGCTGCTCTCTTCGCCCCGCTGTCACAAATTTTGCATACTGCAACTTTGTGACGTTGCAGCAACTGAACAGAACGCGTATCGAACAGAATATCTCCGATCGCGCCCCAGATGACTGGTGCACCTGGAGAGTCGTTGTTTAGTCGCGGCCAGCCCCTCTAGCAGTCAAGGCGGCCACATAATTAAGGAGGGAGTGCGATTTGCGTCGTAAAGATTTAACGGCAGGACGCCAAGAGATGCGGTCATCCACATCATCATCATCATCAGCCTGGTTACGCCCACTGCAGGGCAAAGGCCTCTCCCATACTTCTCCAACAACCCCGGTCATGTACTAATTGTGGCCATGTTGTCCCTGCGGTCATCCACAATTAACCCCAAATAACGGTGTTGTCACACCCAGTTTATAGGCATTTCGTCAAGATACAGTCGGCTCATTGTTCGACGAGCGCGTTGTTTAGGGTGATATGCTACTGCAGCCGCCTCCGCCTACAAAATGTATCACGAAACACGTATTCCCCATTTACCTCACAATCCCTGACATGCACAAAACGTCTGTTTTGATGCAGCCATACGGCGGCATACAAAACAGCTTCGTCGCAAGAGCCGGGAAGCTTTGTGTAGTTCGTTGCATACTGGAAGTGGTCTTGGAAATGTATGGCGCATACTGAAGGCTCCCCGCACTCCTGAAATCTGCAAGAATCCTACGGCTGCATTGAGCATAGCGACTGGCCAGTCACCAAAAGTAATACCGGAGGCATTTGCAGACATTTTCGTCTCTCCTGCATCCAGTGACACCACAATTATCGACCTTCCTTCTTTGACAAGTCACAGCACGGTAACCGCTTCCTACGGTCCAGCCTGCCAGATGGACGAGGCAGATTTCACTCTTGAGGAGCTGCGACCTTTGCTGAGCCTCATAACAACTGTGACTGCCCAGAAATTTTGTGCAAGCTTGATGACGCTCACCTGCTGATTCGTCGCCACCTACTTAAGCAGCATCCAGATCAGCGCGTCGCAAATCGAACGTTCTCGCCCCGTGTTCGCGGTTGAGGCTTGCCTCGTCGTGCTAGAGCACAACTGCTCAAGCTGAGGGTTGGTTGCGTGAACGTGCACGAACGTTTATACAGACAAGGGCGTGTGGTAAGCCCATTGTGTACGTCTTGTGGCTATTTCGGCAATATTCCAATTGGCTCAGTCTCAAATGCTCGAAAAGTTTCCAGATTATCTTCGAGTTTTCACAGATGCATCTGTACACAACGACGGTCAAGGCGCCTCTGCAGCTTTTTTCTGCCCATCAACTCAAGTACGACGTATCTTTCAAATACCTCATCCAACTTCGTCAACAACTACAGAACTAGCAGCGATTAATGTTGCACTGAAATACGTGCAAGTGGAGTTAACTACATCGAAGGTTGTCATCTTTACGGACTCCCGTGCTGCCCTTAGCAGGTTACAACGCAGTGAGCTTGATTGTCCACTTGTGCGTAGCATTACTGACTCTGCGAGCAAAATTACATCACATGGGGTATCTCTCGTTGCTCAATGGATACCTTCACACGTAGGAATCGCCGGAAATGAAGAGGCTGATCGGCTCGCTTCAAGTTGCGCTCATAACAACTGTGACTGCCCAGAAATTTTGTGCAAGCTTAATGACGCTCGTCTGCTGACTCGTCGCCACCTACTCAAGCAGCATCCAGATCAGCGCGTCGGAAATGGACCGTTCCCGCCTCGTGTTCGTGGTCGAGGCTTGCCTCGTCGCGCTAGAGCACTACTGCTCAGGGTGAGGGTTGGTTGCGTGAACGTGCATGAACGTTTATACAGACAAGGGCGTGTGGCATGTCCACTGTGTACGTCTTGTGGCTGCTACGAGGCACTTCAGCCCCTTATATTTGAGTGTCCCGCTTTCAGTGCGCAGCGCATGTCGCTAGTGAGAAACTATCATCTCCTTGGCCTGCGGTGTGCGACGCTCGATGAATGTTTATACCCCAGTGGTTGTGCATCTAAACGTGATCAGGCCCATCGCGTCCTACTAACCTTTCTAGAGTTAACTAACTTAGGTTCACGTTTGTAGCGTGAACATTCAACATTCTGTAGTAGCGTGACCTTCAGTTACCTGCCCTACTGTCTGTGATCGGTACTGTGTTCTAACGCTTCTTCCTTCGAAGATGGAAGGTGGCGGGCTCAAACACCTTGTAGTGTATATTGTGAACCGGCTACCGGTGACACCGTGATTGCGTGCAGCTGTACTTGGCGTCTCATCGTGGAGAGCACAATTAGCCGCATAGCGAACTAGCCATGGATGTGATTGATAATTGTGGAGGCTGTTCGACGCGGCGTCACTTTAATTCCGGCTGCAGAGTCGAAACTCGGCGGAACAACGTGCGTAGTGTACTGTGTTCTACTTTAGTCTTTAGATTTGTCCTGTTGCTCTTCCTTTCCTCTCTCCTCCCCTCCTTCCTATCTTCCATTTCTGCGTTGCTGTCACCTCCCTTCAGAAGAGTAGGCAGGCGTTGTGCCCCTTTCGGTGGCAGTTGCCAGCCTGCTCGTCGCTTCCCATTTCCTGTTAACTGTGTATATGTGTTCAAAAGAAATAATAATAATAATAATGCTCTACAGTGAAACTCAAGACCGTAACGATCAAGTGGCTCTTAATAATTTTCTGAATAGAGTAGCGCAGTGGTGTCGAGACTGGCCGATAGTAAATAATACTGCAAACAAAAAACGGTCACAGTGACCATAACAAAGAAAAAATGTAAACTTTTATTCCCATACTCCTATAACGGCGTAACCCTTCAAGCGGTAACTCAGCACAAATACTTCGGAGTTTGATTAAAATTTGACATCAAATGGACAGCGTAAGTGCGACACATGTCGAAAAAAGCATCGAATAAGTCATCTCTCTTTAAACAAACCCTCTGGAATGCAAGTCGAGAAACGAAGCACTTGTCATGCGTCACCTTTATAAGACCGATGCTGGAATATGCGAACAGTGTGGTTCCCATTCACAAAGAACAGCATTTATGCACTTGCGATTGTATAGCGCAAGACGGCAAGATTCATGTTTAACCGCTACAACCGAACAGATTCGCATACTGAGGTTCTGCATCACGCGCGCTAGCTACACTGCGCGAAAGAGCAAAGAAACCTCGCCTATGGTGTTTTTTTTTTTTTTACAGCGAAGCTGTATACCTCTACCATCCAAGGAAATTTTCGCGTCGCGAGCAAAAAACTCCCCGTACGTGCGCCGATGCCGGGCCAACCCGCGCGGAGGTGAAGCAAGAGCCCTCAACATACGTGGGCCGATCCCGAAGATAGTGCCCGAAGATAGTGCAATGCCGGGCCGACCCGCGGCGGAGGTGAAGCAGGCGTTAAGCACTCCCCATACGTGGGCCGATCCCGAAGATAGTACAATGCCGGCCGACCCGCAGCGGACATGAAGCAGGCGTTAAGCATTCCCCATACGTGGGCCGATACCGAAGATAGTGCCCGAAGATAGTGCAATGCCGGGCCGACCCGCGGCGGAGGTGAAACAGGCATTAAGCCCTCCCCATGCATGGGTCGACCCCGAAGATGATGCAATGCCGGGCCCACCCGCAGGGGAGGTGCAGTTCGCCATTAAGGGGCCCACATACACAGCTTCGCTGGTCATCCATCTTCACAGAGTGGAAGGGCACTGAAATTTTTTTTATGAATTGCTGAATAGTCTCTTCCAACCTAACACAGTAGCTTTCGTTAAATGTAAAGTAATAAAATCGAGGACGCTTAGGCTTCGCCTTTAAGAGTGGAACGCGATGGCACTCAAAGATCCGTGACTGCAGGGATCTGCAACTGTCAGATCCCAGCAACTGTAGCATATGTAACCGAAATGTTTACCGGTAGACGCTCACGGTAAACTCTATGCATGAAGACTGGCTTGAAACGAGGCCTCTTTCAGGGGCCGCGATGCGGTGGAGGCGAACGGCATCTGGAAGTCTTTCAAGGAAGCGGGCATGCTGCTCCGTGGACTCGGAGTTATTAATGCGCCTGCGCGCGCAAATGGCAGCTGCCGTCTCCGGTCTGTCCATTGTAGAACCGCTGGAAAAGGGGTTTGTTTGAGTTTTCGCGTAATAAAATTATGTTTTATCGCATATTCAAACTACATTTCGAGAGCTTGTCTGCAGGTTGTGTGTGGTCGTAGTTTACGATTTTTTTACGTATTTTAGCTCTAAATATTCAATTGGTTCAGTGAATACCTTGCGTCACGTGAACGGCCTGTGTATGTGTGGTTCGAAAGTTTTTTTCGCTCGGACGACGCTCGATTACCCGCAATAGGGGCTTCGTAAGGCTTTCGCGTTGAAAGGGAAGGCGCACCGTAAGCACCACTCAATGTAGAAAGCATATGTGTGTAATAACAATACGTTTCGTTTTTATTTTTTTTCCTCAAGCATGGATGGAGGGGGGGGGGGGGGGGGTTGGAGCGCGCTTGACTGATTTCGTGTAAGCAGCCAACACTGGAAAAGTTTATAGAGGAAATTGAGAAATGTATGTTGCCTGTGCTCCCACCAAACTCTCAAACGTCTTGTGTCCAGTTCATTATAGAGCGTTCTAATTTTTTTCTTTATATATCAACTACATTGCTTGTGCCTGTATATTGTTTGTTTTGTACACCCGCTCGTGTAATAAGCCCGCCCATAATATTGACAGTATACGGAAATAAATAAATAAACAAAGGCTTTTGTGAAAGCGGATCGTATGCTGTACACTGCTTCCTCCAATAACGCCCAACAATGTCACTGTTCTCTGGAAATTATTCCGGAGCTCCAAGAGCACATATTTCCATGTATCTTGCTAGGACCAATACATCCTTTTGCAAGGATATTAGTTCGCACTTCACAGCGCCACGTGGTTGTTATGTGCATCTTCGATCGGCTCTCGACGTGTCGGCACGACCATTCAAGTCATGCCACAAAGGCAGCTAAAGTCAACCTGCAAAACCTCCCTGATTCCTTCCGTCAACAAATTGAGGATAGTCTAAGCGCATATTTGATCCTACAGTAAGAAACTGCCAGTAGTGGCAAATAATTTTGCGCAACTCAATACCGCGTTTTTAGCAAAACTTTGTCGGGTGCTCGATAATGTAAACACTTTTCGACGGTGCTGGTTTGAGCCTTTATATCAGCTTGGTTATCAAGAAACCATTATATGAATGCAATGACGCTTAAAACGTGCATAGCTATAGGTGGCCGCCATAAAGAAAATGACGATCATACCGATCACACACACGCACAAACACACACGCACACATGCACACAAATGCGCTCGCTCGCGCTTAGAGATCCTCTCGCCCACTTGTATACCTTTTGACCATTTCTTGATGTCCGCATAACATTGTTGTTACTTATTGCGTACGATGCAGTAGTGTTTCCGACAAGATCCTTAAATTAAGCAAAAATAGGAGATACGCTGGTATGATCGTAACTAGACCGAAAGAAACCTTGGACACATCCGTTCTTTAGCCCCTGGTGGCAAGGTTGCGCGCAATTAGCGTATCCAGGCGTGAAAGGCTGCAGAGTAGAATCGTAGAATCTCGTTCGTTCGATGTCTTTGCTTAAACGTGAAAAAAATGGGCGAATGCGGTAAGTTGTAGTCATTAACGTGTGTTACAATGGCAAATCCCTGTCATTGCCTGTAATATGCGTCTTACGTTTCAGAATATCATGGTGACCAACGAGATGCACCCTGTTATCGGAAAGTCCCTGTTGCATGTCGGAGGCGCTGAATGGAAGAGTCTCCGCAGTCCAGTAGCCAGAAGCCTGAGTGCAGCCAAACTGAAGCTGGTATGACACCATTGCATGCGAAGAACATATGTTCGTCACGCAGTCTCACGAACTTCGCAACTTCTAGTTCGTGAGCTTTTTCCCTTGGGAGTAACTCGTGAGAGGAGCCTTCGACACCGACATCAGAAGAGTGTATTAAAGTTTAGTAAAGTGCTAAGTCACCTCGTCTTGTTATATAGAGATCAAAACGGAACTTGTCTTGTATACTTTCCAAATACAGCTAACGAAAAATAAGTCCAGTCATCACGTGTCGCATTTGCTTATATAACATGCTTATATAAAATTGAACTTGCAAATTATACGCATATTATTGCGACAGCAATTATATGGATGCTCCCGGCGCATACCCACTGTCGGCGTCGGCGTCGCCGTGAGGTTCCGTATAAAATCGAATTGCGATAACATCGTGACCGCACGCCGTATACTGTAGGTGCGAGGGAAAGCAGGCAAGGGTGAGCCTAGAAGGATCTTGGCTTGGTGTTGCGGCGTCTTCTCGCGCGCTCAAAGGAGGAAGGTGCGGAGGATGGGCGCCGATGTTTCGTGCGCGCAAGGGGGGAGGAGAGCGAGGAGATGTACGAGCGCTAGGAGAGGAGGGAATGGTAGCGCGCGTCTCCACTTCGACTCTAGTGAGGGCTGCGCATGGCGCGGCTGTGTGCGGCTGCATGCGTCCTAACTAGGAGGTAATGTTCGATGGGTTCGACGTCTAGCCAACCCGAGGTAGCTGACGGCTTCGTGTGCGCTGTGTTCTCGCGCGAAGTAAGAGGCAGCACGATTGGTGCGTTCACACAGGTACATTAGGCGTCTGGAGCGGCGGTGAGATATCCGCCGGAATAGCCCAGCTGCCGTCGGATTGCCTCCCCGCCTACCAATTGGAGCGCGAGTCGTAAATTAGAAAGACGGCAGGCAAGTCTGACGAGCTCGCCATGTCGCAGTCTTTCAAGTTTGTCGCAACGTCGGAAATGCTCATCGAATTGGTGCGTAACCACCAGGTCCTTCTGGAAAAGCGCCACGTTAAGCAAAAGGATAACGCGCTAAAGGATTACCTGTGGAATATTATCGGTTGCGCTTTTACAGAGCAGGACTGACACACCACCGCTGATGGCGTCGTGTCTTCGGCGAATGCTTCTTCGGGTCATGCATCGTCAGAAGGTGCTTGCCAGCAGACCTGGCAGTACTACCTCTTCTTGCTCAGTGTTTATCATCGTCGTTGCAAGCAGTGATGAAGAGGCGCAAAATAAAAACGCGCGAACAATACGCGAGCGGAGATAACTGCGTAGTTTCGAGCCGCGGGAACATCCGGGATATCCCGTGCTTGCTTGGAGGTTAGCGTTTTACGCGACAGATTGCGTTTTGTCGCGTTCCGGTTTCGCGGTGGGCAAGCAGTGCCAACGACGGAGATTTTGGAGGCAGGAGAATTCCATTCACTGTAGATGCCGGACTTTCCAGTGCCTTCTGAAGGCGAATTCGCTCGCCACTGCTGCCGCTCTTCATCCCACCAGGGTTCTGACAGCGAGTGTCCACGGTCTTCGAGTGAGATGTCATGTTTGCCTGTGTGCGCGTGACGCCGTGCTTCTAAATTTAGTTAGTACGCGAATGTTTGGAGTTGTTTATCCAGTTAATAAAAACTGACTGCGCATAGCTGTCTAATTGCTATCGCAATCAGTGCTGCACCTTTTGGGCGAAACTGCGACTTTTTGATAATACACTGATTAGACGACTCGGAGATTTGCGCGCGCTGGTGGATTTTGCTCCTGCCGTTCCATTTGCACGGAGAGGGCGTAATGTCATTGGTGGGCGTGGCCGGCTTCTCCTCCACATTGCTGCGCTCTAACCCGATAGCTTTTCACGCGTCTAAGAGGCTTTCGCGCAGCGCTACTGTTGCTGCGACTTGGAAGAGGCAAAAAAAAAAACGGAATTTTGCAATGATCCCTTACTGTTTAGGAAATGATGGCTGAATATGTACGAGGATAAAGCGCGTGCTCGCGGCTATTTATTCTCAATTGCCCGAATATCTTTTCTTTTTTTTTTTTTGTGCGCACTCATACATACTGTGCATATACTCTTACTACATTCACGTAGGTATGCAGAAGTGGTACATCGGCGCAAGAGTTGTCATAACACGAGTAGAAAGTGTGAACTAGCCCCTTTCGTTGACCTTTTGAACTGGATATCTAATGTTGGCTTTGTTAGCGAACGAACAAACCTAAATCGCAGGAATAAGTGTGCCAGTTACAAGGCAAGAATGTTCAAGGTGAAGTGTCACTGATAGTGCACATACACAGTATCTGTTTCAGCTAAGGTGCAGCAAGCTTTAAGAAAGACTTCATTGCGGAATGAAGAAAATCCGTGTGTTCTGCTGAGTGCGTTTGAATGTCATCGTGTGCCGTAGTTTCAAGGCTGGCTGAGCGAGAAATTGTTCCCAAAGCGTGAAATGATAAGTGATGAAATTATTTACTCGTTTACTTGTATACTATAGTTCCCGCCCAAGCAGGCATTAATATTGTTAGGTATAGTCTGACCGACATATTAATTACGCTGAACGCAAAAACCAGCGTTTTCCTCATCCGCTCAGTTCTATGCCCAACCTGAATGCTTACGGCTTGTTTACCTTAGCCATCTTAAGCAAATATATTTATTTATGAAAACCTTACATGCCTAGTGGAAGGAAGGGGTGGGGGAAAACTAAGGTTACATGAACGTAAAACAAGCATTATCCAACAAGGCAAAAAGAAAAAGAAAAGACATCAACCTAACGATATCTCTATTCGCACAATGTATATCGTGCAAGATCAATACAGTCAATAAAAAAAGTACAGTTGAAATGAATACTAAAAACAGGAAAAATTACACATGTTAAGATACTAGCAAATATTACACGAAGATAATCGCGCTACATAATCGGCTTACGACGCGGGAGTTGAATGCGGAACTGTCAATTGCAATGCAAAGTGCAAAAAAGGAAGAAAGAAAAAAAAAACAAATTAAGGCATGGAAACAACACTTAAACTCTGCCATCTACGATAAGCTAGAAGTTCAGAGACAATGAATGGTGTTTGACCCGACACATGATTTCTTCAAAAACATTAATTAGTTAACAAAACTAAAAAAAAAAGAAGTGGATAAGAATACAGAAAAGTACAGGAAGGAATGAAGGCAGCATAGAGAACTACATGGCTGAGATGTCAAAATGTTCGAGGCAGCGCTTAAAAATTGCCTGGAATATATCCTGTAAAAATATTCTGCAACATCTCAAAAGGGAGGCAATGGGCACGTTGAGATCTCGTACTATGTGCCTTCTACGTCCGCCTGCGCGCGCCGGAGCAATACCTACTAGATAGCAGGCCTCTGCACTCTGTTTCATGACTTCATGCTACTTGGACTTAAATTTTCATTGCCAATTAAGCCCGGCGTGAAGAAAGCGGTGACGTCAAAATCACCGCGGCTTACTCGGGAGCGTCCCCATTAGATTCTATGGAAGTGGGGCAAGGTAGCATGACGTCACGCATCGAAGTGCAACGGCCTTGTGTTATGTAGGAGGCGCTCGCTGGAGTCCTTGGCCAACAGCCCCATCCAGGGGTTGCCGGGGGCGCGCGAAGCCTTACAGTTTCCTGCTGGGGAGCACGCAAACTGGGATGGCCGGAAAGCGCGCAACCTCGGAGGCCGTGGACTGTTTATCAGCCCAGGCACTATCAAATGAACAGACACCAGAATTATAGGAGAAAGGCTACCAACACCGTTACCGCCACATTGCCTTGCGGGCACACGAACTATCGGGCGACCATGTAAGAATGGGTGTAAAAGACTCTTACGTCACACGATGGTCGCAGAGCACGGTTACAACTGCGGCTTGGCTAGAGGGCGCATGTCTTACTGAAAAGACGTGCGGCAAAAGCAGGACTATCACAGAGACCGCTCGTATCGTGTGTCTGATTCGGCGTGTTTTAATGCGCAACATTCTTTGGCGAGTACCCCAGCAATTTTGGTAGCAATATTGAGCAAAGTCGTGTCTGTAACGCAAAAAGAAAGGAAGAAAACGTGAAACCTTTCCCATAGGAATATATGGGCTCCATAGAAAATACATGGCGTTGGAATGGGCCAACTTGAATTTGGGAGTGGACCAAACTGAATTTGGGAGTAGACTAATCTGAATCTGGGGTAATATAAGGGTGGACAGACCTGAATTTGGGAGTGAGCCAACTTGAAGTTTGGAATGGGCCAGCCTAAATTCGGGACTGGGCCAGCTTGAAATTTGGGGTGGGTCAAACTAAATTTGTGTGTGGGCTAACTTAAAATTTGTGGTGGGCGAACCAAGAAAGAAAAGCGCAAGCTAGGCTAAACATAGGGAAAGAAAAGAACGAACCGATCCAAAGAATGCTGCGCATTAAGAGACAATTCTCTGAATTTCTGTAATTTATTTCTTTTTGTGTCCAATATTTCAAAATCAGTGGCTATAAAAATATGTAAAAAAGAGTGTACTGTTACAATCGACCCATCTGTAGCTTAGAAAAGTGCGCTTACACTTTAAATGGTAAGCTGCGGGCAGTTGTGCTACATTTGTGGACTACTGTGCACAAGCGTATCGCGGCAATGTCATATGTACGTCAAATTTCGTGCATTTATTGAATTGGCTGTGATGGTACAAAAGAATAAATGGAGGCTGGGCAAATGAGTGAGAGAACATACGCCGAAAATCCGCTGTGATTCCTTGTCAGCATTCCATGTAAGCCAGCACTTCTTATTCAAAACTTTGTGTTTACGTGAGCAGTCCAGGCGCAGGAATGAAACGAACGCCTCTTAGTTCGGCACGATGCGTCCACATGTGCCACTATATTTATTTGTTTCATGTGGCGCACGTTGTCTTTATATACTTTACGACTCGAGCCGGGAGTTATGTTAACCCATCCCTGCAGTTGGGCCGCTAACTCATTTTCATTGTCATTCAGATGGTGCCACAGCTGGAAGAAGACGCGGAACTATTCACAAAGTCGCTGGAAGAGTACGCCGATACGAATGCGGAGATTCATATGCTGCCAAAGTTTGAGGAATTGACCATGGACTATACAGCTCGAGGTGCTTTCGGAATGGAAGAGCATTTCCAGGGGAACCCCGACCATCCCCTCATAGAGCTCTCCCGAACTGTCTTTCGGGGCATCATCAAAGGACCTTTACACATGATCGGACGTAAGTCACTTGTTAGACCATTGCATGTTCATGCGCACGACAAATGTTATTTTGACGCGCTGCTTATTTGTTATGACAAAAATGTGACGCTGATTCCATTGGAAAGCTTGCAATTGCACTAGTCTCTAGAAAAAGCTCACCTACATTATGCGAGTTTGGAAAGTGGTAAAGCGTCGTTCGAGCTGTCGCGGCCTGGTAGCTTTCTTAGTGTCTAGCTCCCCAAAAAATTGGCAACATGGTTGGGTAAAATCGATTATCAATGAATTGGTAAAAGTAACGAAATCGGAAATAGATGTTTCACAACATCGGGGATATATTATACCATGTAGGAGGACAGGCTTGAATAGAACGACGTTGAAGGCATGAATAAGGACAGTCTGGCAGGTATAGGAAAGTTGCAGTAGCTCGGAAAGCAGCGAATGATGGTATGCATGATGGTTTTCATATAAAGTGCTCTTTGTTGCTATTTTCCAATATTATAAACGCTCCTTTTTATGATCTACATCGTAAGCATGGAAAGAAAGTAGTGGTTGGAAGTGATACATCATATTATTTGGCTTAAATTTTTGTCATCGATATTGTATGTGTGTGTTGGAGCATCTGGTGTCTTTTCAAGGATAGCGTATGCGTATTGCTTCATAATTTCGTATTATCCATTCAGTTTTCTTGCATATGAGTTCTTTTATATAGGTGCCAGTTGCTTTCCACTTTGACACCCCTTTGTCACCAATTCCCGCAATTTGGAACCCGCGTCAGCGCACCTTCTTTATTAAATTGAATTCTCTCTACCTCTTCTAATTAAGCTATAATTTCACATATATACAAGACGGTGATTTGATGCAGCATTGTTTTCCAGGTGTAACGGATGAGTGGCACGGCTCTATCTCAGACAGATAAATATTTTTTTTTTTCCAGCTGCAAATATATACATAATTCTATCTGGCTACACAGCGACACTTCGTTCAGTTGTTTGACCTAGGGCATGAAAAATACTGCTGTCACACTTTGATGTAACTCCTGTGCAGCGCTAAACAAAAAATGCAGTAATAGCTCATTATTACTCAATAACACGCGAGCGATCATCGTTTATTTTGCCTAGGTTGCGTAGTTTAACGGTCGCACTTAAGTTTTGGAACCCAGTTGTACCGAGAAGCGTGTTCCCCTGTTATTTTTACACAACGCTAGAAAAGTCTGGAAGATTGAACTAATGAAAGTGCCGAAAGTTCAATAACGAAAGTTGAATATATGAACCATAAAGAGTGTGGTAAAGAAGATAAGGAGTTCGAATCTGCGATCGCGATGATGCCATCAGAGTGCAAGCAATCAAGAGCCATCCTTGGCTGACAAAGCAAGACTGAGAAAACCGTACTCCAATTCTTGGTTTCTCGGCATAGCACAACTGTTTCAAGTTCTGTGTGAGATTATGATCTTTCTTTTATGTTTCATTGTACTAACTCCTACTGTGACACACTTTTTTCAGAGTGCACAACAACGATTGGAGGATGGATGAAACCCTTTTACTGGTTTACTACGTTGGTCGGAGAGTTCACGTTTGAGAATCTCGGCAAGGAGATAGAGAAGGTTATTGAAATGAGGAAAAAGGATCCATCTGTAAGTTCTCTGTTTCTCTCTTATTGACCTCTTCAGTTCTTCCAGTCAAGCCTTATATATCTTCAAAACAACACATAGACCCCATGCCCTAATCCTATAGTATGTGGCCATACGTATTGTTCATTTTCCCGGAATATAAGACCTTTATTCAAACGTGATCCAACTTGATTATATTAGCATTATGGGCACAAATCATACGGGTTCTCTCAATAGGATTAGTAAATGAATGAAACTTTCAGTGCAATTTTGTGGGCCTCGCAGCATGTTCGGGCATTGCAAACGAACAATCACGGATTGTAAATTACGATATCACAATCGCTTCTCCAAAGTGCAACACCCAACATACGCCGGGAAAACAGTTCAGAATTCAAACGAATGGCCCCGCGCCATTCTTTTCGAAGGAGCCACTCTCCTTGCCAGCAGAGGCGACGTCACAGGCTTTCGATTCCGCGCCGCATGTGTACCAGCTGCACAAATAGTCTGCGGTGCGGCAACGCGAACTTGGAGATTTGAGTGAAGCCTGGAGCATGAAAAAAAGCCTCCCAAATGCGTCGGTCACCAAGAAGAGATGAAAGATAAAGAGAGAAGAAAAAGGGAGGGCGAGGTTGCGACGTAAGCGTCACGTGGGCTATGGGCTCTGATATATCGGAAGACAGTGTAGGATTGGCCACGTAAGTGTAGGCACGCGTTCATCTTCTCTTGTCTAAGGTAGCGCAAGCTAAACAGAGAGGCCGACGGACAGACGAAACCACAGGCTTGATGCCGCTTTGTGGCTTCTGATTGCGCTAAACTGTAAACGATACCATGTACACGAGTGAGCCCTTCAGTTTATCCTTTCGTAGCCTTCTCTCACCACATGCGTCGCAAAACTTTATTTGCTCCAATTTCAGGCACTGCTATATATTCTGTAAAAATGATTGCGGTTGAACTCTCCCTCGACAGCATTTTACAACTCCCAGTGCATAACCAAAATTCCCGGCGAAGGCTTGTGAGGGGCTTTTTAATTTATGATGGTACGGTCTTCCTGGCCTAAATTTACAGCAACAGCGGACATTATAAAAATTTTGCGTTACTCGCCAACACGCGCCTTAATACACTATAAAACACGCACATCCAACGTTATGTTGGAATTTGAATGGCGCGAAGCTCGTGTGGGTTATAGCGCGGTAGTAGCAGTTACGGTTACACGGGCACAACCTCGTCCTCTATGGCTGTTAACTGTCTGCATGAAGAGTACGAAGGCGATGCGTGATGCTTGCCGAGGGAAGGATGTTGATGAGAGGTGTATGGCACAAAGAAGTACGACACATGTAAAAAAACTGACGAAGAAAATTAGCGCAAGCAACAAGCCAGTTCGCACGGGAAGGCAGAGCATAGTGCTTGTTTATGTATTTTCTTCCACTGTCAGTTATCTTGATGTTCGCGGTAATCTTCCTTGTCCGCAATGATAAACTAACTAGCCCAACAATTAATTCTTCTACAGTATATCAAAATACATTTTAGGTTTCACACGCCACGGGTCACAGCAGAGCATCCATCCTGGGGACAGGCAAAAAATGGACAAATGCCCAGTATCACGCACTCAGTTCTTTGTTCTGGCACATACCCACTGGAACATACTCTGCAATTCAAGCTGTCTGCCAGGTGTGTGTGTGTGTGTGTGCGTGTGCGTGCGTGCGTGTGCGTGCGTGTGCGTGCGTGCGTGTGTGTGTGTGTGTGTGTGTGTGTGTGTGTGTGTGTGTGTGTGTGTGTGTGCGCGCGTGCGTCTGCGTGTGCGTGTGCGTGTGTGTGTGTGTGTGTGTGCGTGTGCGTGTGCGTGTGCGTGTGTGTGTGTGTGTGTGTGTGTGTGTGTGTGTGTGTGTGTGTGTGTGTGTGTGTGTGTGTGTGTGTGCAAAAAAGCTTCGCTTAGAAAATTTATTCAGTAGGTATTCATTTCGAAAACCAACAGATCTATCTAAAATGAGAATTTTAAGCTCCTCAGTGTTCGGGACATGTCCACAAAGAATACATTCCAATAACATACAAATCCGGATATATTTGTTCTCCGTAATCATCGACGAAATACTTTCGTTTTCATGCAGTTTCATGTAGGCTCCACGTTACCTGAGGCTTTGTGGCGAAATGCCCAGTACAACGCTAATGTATTGGAAAGTTCGACCGCTGAAATATCAGAGCGACAGTGCTGTCGCAGTACTGAAGCTTTTAGTGTGATGTCCTCTTGCCTTACCGGCGAACAGCATCCCCTCAGAACACCACAACAAAAGTATATCACTATAGTGAAGACGTTTCGCTCTATTGATGATTCATTCCAACTTGAAATGCAAATGGTGCTTGCGCGTGCTACGCATCCTTTGCATTTATTGCAGCTCAGAAAGTCCGACATACTTCAAAGTCTTATTGACGCGGAGGGCACTGACACTCTGGACTCCAACTCAAATGGTAACCGAGCCTTGTTGCTTTAAATTGTTATTTTCTTGCTCCCTTCCGGATGGCGCGCGTTCTGGTTAGTAATTCATGCTCGCATGCAGCGGGAAAAATGAAATGTTGCTCCACGTACTCAGAGTAAGGCACTGTTCACGCAATCAAAACCCAAGCGCCTTATAGACCGGATACCTTTGTCGCCCGACGTCTTATTCTACAGTCCATACGGTGTCTTGTTTCATGCGTGATTTTCTCGAAGGGTGATGAATTTGTTGATAAAATGATGCAACTTACGGCGTCACGTATGGCATTTTGAACGCTCGCATGAAACTAGTACTTGCGAAGTAGCAGGCTGAATCCTGGATATGCAAGTGTTCGTTCTCACCACGACAACAATGGTTAGCCAACTATACGATCGTGGTTGCAGGGAGAGCTAGCCAGATTTCTTTTGCCATTAAAAACTTGTTCTGAAATTTTTTCCTCTTTGTACCGTGTCGAGCACAGTAAAAATTGAGCTGTGTCACATATTGTGATGCTATTTCTTTCAGTCTATGGCCCATTTCTGTTTTTTCTTCTTCTTTTAGTGTCATAACTTCACTGCCGTTTTAAAGGGATTGACAACTGGCCATAATGTGTTGAGAGATGACGATAAAAATGAAATTACCCAGATTTATAGCGATAGAATCCAGGACGCAGCTCGCGATTTCAGTAGTAATAACAAGTTTAATTGGCCAACAAAGTCTCCAAAACCAGTAAGTAGCGATGTCTGGCTGATTACTGTGGGTAAGATTACTGTACCTAAGTACTCTACGTAAGATTACTGTACGTATGTCGGCTATTATTAAGTACAACAGAATTGTTGCTTAAAATTGTAGTTGCTATATTATTGCACGCTTGCGCTTTATTCTATGCTATGGAAATCAAGAGGGAGAGAAAAGTACACACTGAAAGGCAAGGAGGTTTTCTGGTTGGCTACCCTGCACGGGGGAAGGTGTAAGGGGCATAAAAAGAGAAAGAGAGTGGGAGGGGGAGATATAGAGAGACGAGCACGAACAAACCGCGTGCACTACAGAGCGGTAGGGGGCGGCGTTCTTAAAGTCTATCGTTTAGCCCCGTAGACCGCAGGAACCTTAATAACGCGTGTAAGCCCTTCAGCGCGGATGTCCTTGGGAGTACTGAACCAAAGCTTTGAGTTCTGACAGTGGCGCACGCATGGCTACGACAGCATGCTGAATTACGTATCACGTGTAAAAGCGTCGTTTCGTTTTTGATGTGATCGATTTCGTTTTGACTGATTAAATGCAAAAGCAGTGGGGCAGGAAACCACCAAAACACGCAGGTATTCTTTCGGAACTACGTTAACACTTCGGAAAACATGAATCGTAGGAACGTCGACTTGATAAACAAAATAATACTTTCTCACAGTTGCGGCCACTCCTGTCGTCTACTTCCCACTAATTCCGGCGTATAATCGCTATCGCGCTCACCTATGACCTTTTCCAACATGCTTCCAGTAAATGACTCCATCCTCACTGCAGATCGAAAAATTCTGATAAAGACAGTTCCAAGGCGTTTTCCGCGTTACCACTTCATGATTAGACACTTTCATCGGTAAGCTTTCGATTGCCCCTAAAAAAATAGGTACTATGAAAATTTCTTGTCAGTCCCGTTAATGCTGTTTTGGCATTTACTCTGCTTGTAACCTTGCTTAAAAGGTACTCCCGACAACGTTTTCCTCCCAGACATTCCCTCATGTATCTGCATGTGAGTTTTTTTTTCTTTATGCGAACCTAATAAACTTCAACTTGATTCCACGGAAACAATGGCAAGCACCAGATGAGTCCATTTTTTCTTAATGCAATTATATTTCAAATACAGGAGTAACGGGCAGGGGACACTAAATTTCTTGGACAGTAGGCATGCAGATGTGCTCCAGTTATACCAGGCAAGTTGCAGCGCCCTATCAGTAGTAACCTAAGCGCATGCACTGAGAAGAATCAGCGCGGTATCAAAGGTTAACAGTGCAGTCTCGCTTCTCAAATCACGTGAACAGTGCCCACACAGGAGAGATGAGAGTGCTGTCGAACAAATTTAGCGGCACTGAGAGAAAAAAGCACATAAGGAACGACAGATATACCTGATAGCCCCAAGCAAGCTTCTGTATGTCACTGTATAAGTAGCTACATAATTTTTGGAACCGTGTATGTTTAACGCTTGAAATCCTGAAGATGTTAGCTACTTTCTAGTGCTAGGTGACAGAAGGCGTACTCATTAATAAAGGGAAAAATCAGACATCTACCCGTTCGTAGCAATTGCTACAATTCCCTTTATTTCCCTTTATTATTCCCTTTTTATTTTCCCTTTTATTATCCCTTTATTAATTACTTCTCTCCTCCTTGCGGGTTTCCGCAGAACCACTACGTCAAAGGCGTACTCACCTTGCATTTTACGGGGTTCCTATATCTTCTATGAGCGCCGCCAGTACTTGTAGCTTTTCGCGCTGTGCTTTGCCTCGTCAGCCAATAACAGCCTCGAAGAGGGTCAGTATTCAGCTACAGTCAGTATTCAGTGGCTACAAACCGCACTATCTGCCCTGCAACGTGCACCACACGAACAACTTCGAGATTAGAGAACTGACCCAGGCTTAAGCCGACAAAGTACACCACCTGACATTTCATTGGCTTCCAAGTCACTGCGGCGCCATGGGTAACGAGCTGCCTTCACCCATGCACATATTGACCGGCTTACACAGCTATGGTGTTTCGACCTGCAGTGTGGGACCAGTGGCAGCATCCCTCTTCTACGTAATTAAACAAAAGATCTGTGCAGAATGCTTGTTTCGATATAGTCAGCTAATAGCTAATAATCTCAAAACGGCACAGACCGGTCAATATAAAATCACACTGTATTGAATTACTTTCAACCAGCGAATTCATATTATCAGCACGGTGGCGCTAGGCATAAAGAACAAGTGTTTTGACAGCCTATAACACCCTTAGCACCAAAAAGGTGTTTTGGGTGAACGATACATCCTTATGGAAATGAAAAGGTTGTTTCGGTAATCATAACAACCTTACACATACATTGTAGCAAATTTGTTTTGCAAAGGAATATTTTTTGTGCTCGAAGCCCCCTTAAGAACGCAAAGTGCTCTACAATGTACGCGTACCTGTGGACGTTCATTCATTATTGTTGCTGTCGTGGTACTCCAGACAACGGAAATCACTTGTTTCTTATTTACAGGCTCCTCACTTGACTGGGCGCCCAGTTGGGAACAGCATAATGAATGTATCAAATTACTAAATTACGCTCTCTGTTTTTGTACCATACTGACTCTATGCAAATTTCGCATTTCATTTTTGTTTAAAAATGCGACATTATTCGGTATTCGAATCGATATATTCGGAGATAGATTTCTGAAATATTCGTATTAACTTTATTCAAAGCAATTCGCTACTTTTAGGAACCCCAATTCTCTTTATTGTTTTATTTCCGGCATCGAAAGCTTACCTAGCAATAATTATTACTCATATTACGGGGTGTATGGGACCCCAGCAAAGACGCGTTACGAGTAGCCTATTGCCCTGTTCGCATTACGCATTACTGTGAGTATGTCTAGAAGTCTATTGTATTTCTTCTTTGTGCGCAGGAGCTTCCAAGTCCAGTGAACTCTCGTCTTCAGCAGTGGCCGGTACGGCAACTCTAGTGTTCATCGGGGGGTAAGGACTCTGTTGCATTTCCCCGCGCTTTTCCGACAAAAAATAAGAGGACGAGCTTCGGGCCAGGGAACACGTGAGCGCGTTCGAAGAGAGACTGGGAGCCATCTTTTGCGTTTTGGGCTCAGGTGTACGCTAATAAAGGCTTGTCTGAGCCTTAAGGCTTTCACAGCTCTTCCTTGTGCGACACATTCTATATATGACGCCGTAGAACTCAGGAGGTGACAGCCGGGAGCTACCGCCAAGGGACTCCACTGGTGGCTACCGAGTGGAACAACCACCCTGAACCACGGAGCTATACGGATCAGCTGGCCGCTATGGATAAGCTCAAATCGAAGAGGACTACGCGGAGGACCCAGAACACTAAGATCATTCAAGAGTTCGCTGTTGGAAAACATCGCCGCGACAGTGCGACAGATTGACAATTCATAATGCGAAAAAGGGGTAAGGCGTGCATACACGGACACAAGAGAAGAGAAGTAGACAACACGAGCGTCGACTATCAACTGAAGGAAGCACTCAGGCGAAAAAAGAAAGAAGACACAAAACTCATCTGCGCATGCTCGGGAATGATTGACTATTGACGAGCGGATGAAGGACAATAACAATGAACTGAAGAAGTTTAAGGATGCACTATAAAGCCACATTACGCTGCCGCGATTGAATATGACGACTATGCGACCCCATCTTAGCCGAGCTCCAGAGAAAACGCCAACAGCATTCTGAGACCGATTCATCGTCATCGCCTATCGAGGTACGCGACATGCCGGTGGCCATGGGACATTCTGTAGGCCGGGAGACTAGCTGCAGAAGCTGGTAATTAGTGCTTTCGCCGGTGATCTGTATTATTTTAACGAGTTCTGGGAGAAATTCGACCAGATCATCATCATCATCATCATCATCAGCCTGATTACGCCCACTGCAGGGCAAAGGCCTCTCCCATACTTCTCCAACTACCCCGGTCATGTACTAATTGTGGCCATGTTGACCCTCAACACCTGTTGACCACCTGTTGACCTGTTGACAACACCTGTTGACCTGTTGATCATCAACTGGAACGGAAATCTTAGAGCTACCGACAAATTTAACTACCTGAGGGTATTTTCGAAAGATGGAGCGGCGCCAGCTGCACTGTAAACGGAAATGCGAGTGCGAGCTGAATTTTTAGGTGGAACAAGGGGAGTTCTTTATCTGTGTTTTTTTTTTCTTTTTTTACTTTGCTCTGGACGGAGTTTTTTCGAGGCGCAACGGGAGTATAAAAAGAAGCATTTATTTATTTTTATTATTTATTGATCCTGCAATGCCAATATCGCGTTTATGGTAAGGGGGGAAATAGAACTAAGTAGTTTCACAAAGCAGGCAAAACGTAAACAAAAAGGAATAAGGGTGCAGGTTGAACCTATACGCGTTAGTTTGCGTGAAGATTGTTTTTTGCAGAGGCTACTGGTGACATTCAGAAAAGTGCACACAAGACCGCGTGAAATTCAACAAAATACGTCAATGAAAGCACATAAACCATGACAGACATAAACATTTGAGAGACGCCCAATGCAGAACGTTGAAAGACATCCAACGTACACAGGACATACAAGAAGCAACGCTGCCAGTATATATAGCCACGATACTGTGTGCCCCGAAACTGCCTAGCGAGCAGCTGTGCTGTTTTGAGAATTACAACTCAAGTGATGCCTCATACGAGACCTGCGTCTCTGAAATTTACAGAATACTTTAATCAACACAAAACCGTTAATTCAGAATATGGAGAAAGAAAGTTAATGTCATATTTTTTTGAATGTTAGCATGCCATTCTGTGAGTACCGAAGCGGCTTCGCACACTGATGGCATTCGCCGGAAAAAGTAGTGCGTTAGTTACAGTAAGCAAGAAAAATGTAAGTGCCTGTTTTTCATGGACACATTAGCTTTGTGCGAAGTAGTGGTAGCGTAGCAAGAATTTATCGCGTGTGAGTGTGACCTGCAGCAGCCGACGTAACACCGAAAAGTGAGTAGTCATACAATTTTTGGACCGCACTATACTTGCTCAGCGCCCAAGCAATGTCTCTCGGTTGTGAAACGGAGCTACATCGCTGATCTATAGAACGAACCCTTACACTCAAAGCCAGCTGGCATGCTTCTAAATCAGTGTCTGGGATAGAGCATATATATATATAATGTTAATGCAATATCGCAAGCAACGACTTCATAAAAACAGAAGTGCGCGATAACAATTCGATTCACATCGCTAAGTAAGCACCTTTATTTACAGTGCGCATACTTCTGTCCTACCGTTTTTCTTGAACGAGGACAGCCGTACACAGATACACAAGAACAGTTGCTTGCACTACGGTCTTTCTCATTGGCAACACAGCACCGCAACGAACTTGGAATATGCCATCCATGTGCGACTAAGACGAACGTAGTCGCTCGAACAGTGGCCGCTGTTGCCATTGCTACGCGGTACTTTCAAACATTACACCGGATGTGGTGAGCATGCACTCTCAAGGACATAAAAGTCGTATTTAAAGTGCTGAAGAACACAAGCCACGGTGACGCCCCACGAAAACAATCAGAAACCCGTGCCGACATCACGTATCGGTGAGCAGCCTATAGGTATATGTATGCCTAAGCCTTTTTCTGCACTTGAAAACGTTGCTCTTGCATTAATCGTCGTCAGCAAAGCGATCAGAGCTAACGCACTTGAAGCTGAGATACAGTGAGCTTCAGGCACACCTATAACACTTTTTGGAAGGAAATACGTGAAGCAAATTGACGAAAAGCTGTCAGGGAACGGCACTTGACAGATTTAAACAAACCGTCAGCCATGAGCACTGCCGACTCCGCCAAACGTGGCCGGTCGTTGGCGCGATGCAGAGCCTCATGGGCAGCGCCATGTGACGAACTTGTTTCGGCGGGGGGAGTTTTTTAAAACTCCCCGACCGGAGTGTTCGCAGGAGAACAATACATTGAAGCGGAGTAAAATCGCGTCACGTCGCTTTAATCCTCCCACAGCTAGCCAACGGAGTGAAACGAGGGAATGCCCTTGTATTGCTCCCATACATCGGAGTAAATATTCAAGGATGGGGAGGTTCTGAAGTTTGAAGTTTATTTTATTTTCTTTCTTTGTTACAGAAAGAGGAAACAGGAGATAAAGGCCATATGGCCTCTTGCTGCAAGCGCGTTCGGCTTACATGTTAATTCAATGCATGAAAAAATCAAATATAGCTCAAGAACGAGCGAGTATACGATGTAGATAATACAAATAAACAAGATAGTTTGGACATTATACAATTACTATTTGAAAATACATTCTATGTTTCCATTTTTTTTGTCTGTCTGTACATTCACATTACAGCCCAGATTAAAATAAACATATATCGTGCATAACAAATGTTAGTACCATAGCATTTTATGTATAAGTAATTTGATAATGTAGGAGAAAGGCTTTTATACGTTGTTTAAAATGAGGTGCATAAAAATAACTCTTGTGTTCAACGATGTTGGTATTTGATAGCTTATATTCGGACGTCGGAAGTTAGTACGCGTAAATGGTATTGTTCTGATTTGATTACGTAATGGGTATCGAGGAGAAGTGGGTACGCTGACAACATGGAGTCTGTGTTTCTTTATATGTAAGAGGAATCTATAATTAAAAGCTTGATTTGCTCGGATCAGTGAATGTTTGCCAAAAAGATTGCGTGTGGGTAAGTCACACGGCCTATCAGGGTAGTTTGCAAAAATTCGGACTACTCGTTTTTGCAAGCTTAATACCTTCTCAGTTTTTTGCTGTCGTTGTTCTCCAAATCAAGGTAGAATAAGCTAGCTTCGAGTAAAAAATGGCATAGTATGTTGCTTTCTTTGCCTTAATGGTATTAGATCACGACTTTTATACATACAGCCTACTACTTTGCTAAGATGATTGCTAAGCTTAGGGTACATCACCCGTTAAGAACTCCCAGGTGGGTTTATATTTCTTTACAGTGCATAGTGCGGCTGCCTACTACTGAAGCGTGCTACGTGGACGCGTTGGACATGCTTAAAAGATGTTTCGGCGACAAGACGCGATTGGAGCTGGAGTATTTCTGAAGGCACAGGAGGCTCACACCTGTGCGTTCTCCTAAAGAAGTGACAAAACTTCGCAAGTTGTACGACCAGGCGCTCATTAATACGCAGAGACTGGAGGCGTTTGGCGTTAGCTAGACGTCGAAAGGAAAGGCAGACACGAAAAGGTTCGTCTCACAAGCAATGTCAAGAGTGTTCGATCCGATGGAAATCATCGCGACGTCCGTAGGAATATTGTTTCAAGATATCTGTACCCGTCGGAGTGACTGGGATGGGTGTCTGTCTGCAGATTTACGAACAGAATGGCAAGACTCGGTGAGCCCGTTGACAAAACAGCAATCAATTAGCGTGCTGCGTTATATCACATCAGCGAAGTGCAGAAGTGCTAGAAGCGCACGTTTTTTTTTTGCGATGCAAGTCCGTTCGGATGCGGCGCAGTCGTCAACGTCGTGTCTAACCGGGCAAGACGACCCCAGTTACTCATCGCAAAGTCACGCGTTGCTCCAATCAAGGTGGTAACTTTGCCTCGTCTAGAACTTCAGGGAGCATTGATTGGGGCAATGTTGATGCACTTCCTATCCAGCTCGTTCATCGACTTCTAGCTACGCTACACTATGTGGACAGATTCGACAATAAAATTATCATGGTTTAGGGGCAACGCACAGAAATTGAAACAGTTCGTTCGCTAGAGTCACCGAAATCCAAGTGCGAACTGAGCCTTCCGCTTGGATGTATAGCCCTGGTACTGAGAATCTTGTCGACCTGTTGATTCGAGGCGTATCTGTTGACCAGATAGCTAAGAGCAGCGTGTGATGGCATGGACCTCACTGGCTTCAGAAACCTGAGCACATGTGGACATCACAACCACTGCAAACAGCGAACAAGGAAGTAATCTATTATTGCGATAGCAAATATATAGACACTACAGGCGCATTTCTGCCGTCGGCTTTGCCGTCGCCGCCACCATAGTTCCATATGAGTGAAGGCGTGTGAGGCAGAGCCAGTGAACGCGGTTCAATCTCGTGTGCGCTAGCGTGGAACGCCGCCCAGATTAGTGCCCTCTCCTGTGGCGCGCGAAGCAGGGGGGTCAGGAGAGGGTAGGGGGGCATTCTTCTCCGATTGCTGCTAGGGTGCCTCAATGTCCTCCTCGCCCGCCGCTCCGTACAGAGTGGAGACAACCGCAGCTTCTACTGCGTTGGACACGCGAATCGCGAACGCCGTAGTAGACGTCTTTGGCGGACGCCGTATGGGACAATTTGTCGGCGCTCGTGTCTTTTGAAAGCGATCTGCGACGTGGCCAAAGTGCGCGTCCGCGCGGGCCTCATCTTCAAAGCGATCTGCGATGTTTGCAGAGTGCGCGTAGTGCTGGTAGTTTCGTATGCGCTGTGCTTTCGACGTTTCGTTCGCGTTGAAGTGACAGAGGCACGGAGATCAATTGGCTCGCGCCTGCTGCCGCGATTCCCAACTTCAGCGTTTTCACAGACAGTTTCCGCTGTCATCGAACGATGTGTGTTCATGTTTACCTGTGCGCGCTGACACCATGCTGGTTAGTTTAGTCAAAACACGTTGGCGGGCTAGTTGGTGTGAATTCATGATGGAATGTGTAAGCGTGACTGAACAAGGACGTAGAAAGAAGCAGACACACAAAGACAGCGCTGTCTCTATGTGAAGGTCCCTAGCGACAACTGATCCAGCTATCTCTTCGTGCGGTTCGTGAGCAGGCAGATATGTTACCTCTGTAAAAAAAAAGGTAAAAAAGAATGAAACAATCTCGCAGGACGGTTACGAAAGCGTACTTTGAAGTGTGTGAATACACGTGCCATCGAATTCATCGCAGCGTAGGCAGATCTAACGCTACTAATGCACAATAATAAGAAGCAGAAGTAGAATGCTACCACGCCCCTAAGTTAATCTCACATACAAGGAGAATGTCTTCTTCATGAAATGTTTGGTGGCGTGTTCGGTGTAAGAAAACTGTGCTTTGTGTTTTGTTAGTGTTAGACACTGTGACGCTTTCTGCCTCCAATCCCTGAATAAAATTCCGCTCTCCTATAATGTTCACAAGCCTCATAACGATACTCCGAACTCGAATATAAGAAACTGTGTTTCTGTTTCGTGCTGTAGCCCTAGCCTTCCACACCAATTGTCCCACTGTTCACGCAGCTTCGACAGCACGGCCGCAACATTGAGCTACATCGCCTTTGCACTTGCAAAGTATCCCGATATTCAAGAAAGAGTCCGCGAAGAAGTTCTAGAAGCCCTATCTCAAACGGTACGTTCTTCAGCTGTTTGAATGCGGAATATGCTGCATGAACACAAAGATTGCTCGTTAATAATGCGAAGTGTTATTCTTTCTTCTCTTAATTCATTTTCGTCGATTTCTTTCTTTTGTTTGAATCGGTTATTTCAAGCGCACCTGTTTTTATTACGCTTCGTATGGTTATTGTTGGCATGGAATTCGGTAAAGTGATCATACAGAGTAAAAAGCAGTAGCGAATAACTGTAGCGCTAAACAAAGAAAATGCTGCAATGCCAGGGTATGATTACTATTATTTTTTGCAGTTAAACCATCGTTTAACACTTACTGTAAGCTATGCAATGGTCAAAAAAAAAAAAGGTCAGAAAGGTGATATGCAGGAAGGAAGGGGCTTCTGAGGAGGTGATATGTAAGTAATGTAGAGCATTAGTGAGACACTCGTGCATGGAATTGAAAGAAAGTAAAAAGCGGGAATGTTTGCGTAGTAGCCTATGAAATTCCATGACAGTTGCTTAACAAGAAAAATTCCTATTTCATTTGCTTTTGGTTTGGAAGATTAAAGCTAACAAATACGTATACCCTCTTATTAGTGCATGGTATAGATGAGTTCGTGTGAAAAGTGTAGTATGTTTCATGAACACTTTTATGTGTTCGCATCGCAATAACAGCTAAATAACTTGTCAACCATCGTGGATAGATTAAGCGAATCAGTTGAATTATAAGTAAAACATAAAAGAAACCGTTACTTATGAAAGACGCGAGCTTCATAAGGAGTGTGTGCGTTGATTGTAATCAGTGGTATGCCTTATGTTCTTGCTGCGTAAAAAGCTCAAAGAAGGTCTCACTCAATTTTTTTGACCGAGCCAAATCTATGCATTTACAGCTGTTGAGTTTAGAAACAAACACAAGGCATGCGGCAATGAAATTAATATTCGACACCGTAAAGATGGTAGCAAGTTTTAGGAGCCTAACCGCTAAGCTGATATTGGGGCTTGTGTTCTTGAATATGCACAAGTGATCGATCAGAATCATCAAGAAACAACGGTTGTTCAATGACATAAGGTTCTGTAGGAGTTCACAACATAGATAAACTTAGAACAGGCTAGATTTAAAATATTGTGTTACGGCTCAATAATTGTCCCGCACGGTGTGATACTATTTCTCTTTCTTTTTTTTACATTCTAGGGTACGCTAAACTACGAAATCATTATGCAGAAACTGAAGTACCTCGGTTATGTTGTGGACGAGACGCTGAGGCTGTATCCTCCGGGACTACTGTACGTAACTTCAACGAATTTCGTTTCTTGTGAGATAGACTCAGGTATCTCTTGAAACACGACTTGAGAGATTTTATGGGTTTTTCGAGGGGTTACCGATATCAAATACTTAGTCTTACTTTTTTATGTGGCAGTAAGAAGTTATTGAACGTGAAATCATGGTACAATACCTCAGTTCCTTTAGCAGAGCCCGAGTAGCCAATCGACATTTTTATACATAGTATGAGTTTTGATTTTTGAGCCTTCCAAGAGCGCACTTCCGTCCCACGTCCTTGTAGCGTGAGCCAAGCTTGGTCTTATTACAAACCGCTCACAAACAAGGGGCGAGACAGTCAATCCGCTGCAGTTGCCGTGAATGATGGTATGCATGCAATACTAAGCAAAACCGAGCATAAATAACTGGTAAAGTGTATGACTTATCAGGCATAAATGTCGTATGTTTTAGTCGAATATTTACTCATGTTTGCTTGATCTGACTTTATTTCGCTGTCCCTTTGATATAGAGCAAACAGCCTCTGCCATCACAAAAGGGTGATTTCTCCTCAACAACTCTACTATGAGATGAATTACGCACTACGTTGTGTCTATTTTATTTATTTATTATCATTTATTAATCGCTGTCATTTTATTTATCATCGATGTCACTATTCAGGACGTTTGGTGCTAAGCCAAGCTTATCGATTTGTGAATGCGCCTACGTTTGAGCTCGCTTCCTGAGTACAGTCGCTGAAGTCACAGATCTGTGAAGCCACTCAGCAGTAGTCTCATAGCCCACACAAACTATATTACAATGTCAGAATGCACAATAGTTTGAGCGTTCTGTGGTTTGACGATTTATCGCGGTTCTTTACTTGAGTACTGTGTTTACCGTTCAGAACTTGCGACTGCACGAACGGGAAGCTTCCTTTCTTTTTTTAAGATAGCTTGGACAGGATTTCCGGTCCTCTAGTGCTTCGTCAAATGAGTTGATTTCTTTCCCGTCCTAGCAGCTTTTTGCAGACAAAACGTTTGAACGCTGGATTAGAGAAGTTACTTTGTTTAAAGAAAACGTCAAGCTGTCACTGCGCATGCCCATGGAAGTGACACGCACGAGGTTGGCTTTACGCTGGAATAGCATCTCACCTCTCTGGGCTGAACTTCGAAGTCAGCCAGACGCACGCGGTTTGAAACTTAATTCAGTTCCCCGTTAGGAAGTTTTGTAAGTGTATCCTCCACTCAGTCAAATGTAGCATTGTGTAAGAGCAATTTTACAAAAGAGATGGCTGAGGTTTCACATCTTCTATCTGTAATCTTTTCAGCGTTTCTTGAAGCAAAAAAAAAACAAAACAAAGCTTTATCTTGCTACAGTTTGTCGATACAGGTATCACGCGTGTTTCGGCTGGTTCGCGGCATCTCTCATCTCACTAGCACGTAAACACGAAATGGCGCAGTGATTACAATCAGAGCATATTCTACTGCAGTTTGCAGATATGAATGTAAACAAGTGATCATAAATTGTGGCCCTTAACATCTCGAGTATGAGGGACGCAGTAGCGGATAGCTCCGGGACAACTTTTAACCACCTAAGTTTCTTTAACATGCATCCAAAGCCCGGTACACCAGCGCTTTCCTATTCCCCCAACATCAAAATGCGGCCATCTTGGTCGGAAATCGCACCCGCAACCTCATGCTCGGCTACCAATAAGCCATCGCAGTGGGTGGACATGCAGCTCAGACGCGTTTTGTTCGTGGACGTTACATCAGCGAAAGCCTATACGTGATAAAACAGCGGATGCATTGTGTTTACAGTTGTGGCGGGAAACTGTGGTGCTAATTCAGCTAGTATGAAGTTGAACATTTACACAAAGCTGACCGGTCACATTGTCGCACGCTAATTGCCTAAACGAAAGTGAGACTAAATATATCAATAACTCATTATGTTGTTTCAAGTTCTCGTTTTGCCGCGTGACTAGAGTAAAAACGGAATGCCATGACATTGAATTTGATATAGCAGAATTTTTATTATTAAATGGTTTACGAGCTTCTGCTAAACTTGGTGATAACGCTCTATTGTCACTGACGCAGATCTGTGACGAGAAAAGCCAAAGGAGACTTCGAGTACAAAGGAATCAAGTACAAGGCTGGAACGTGCTTTGTGGTGTCGACGTACCATCTGCATACGAATCCACAGTTTTGGCCCAATGCAGAACAGTTCTATCCGGAAAGGTGATCTGTTCTGCGAGATAAAACAGGCCTTCCAAGACTGTTCCGCTTCTTTTTGAAATAGGATTCGCGTGAGCAGTCCCATTGGTATCTAGTTATGGCGGTCTTTCACATAACAGCAGGATATTACTTGATACTTCCTCCAACGACAGATCAACATGGCAAAGTAAAGTTTATAAAAATCTGAATTCTCTGAAGATTATATGTGCAGTTAGGTTTCCTAATGTGCGCCCAAATTTAAGTACACGAGTGTTCTTACTTGCATTACAAGAGTTGTGATGGCAGGTTTATGAGGAGGCAACTTAACATGTTCCCTTCGCTATATGGTTTCTGTTATTGCTGTGGTCTTTCGATAATGCTGTCATCTCGGCGACTGCAGGTTTGCCCCTGAAAACGAAGCCTCGCTGAAGAAGCTAGCGTATGCTCCGTTTGGCATAGGACCTCGCAACTGTGTAGGATCGAAGCTGGCATTGATGATGGTGAAGTACACTATCGCCAAGTTTGTGCAGAAGTATCGCCTCGAGCTTGGTGAATCCCAGATGGTAAGTGGCGCCAAAAAACCTAAATGAACGAGAGTGCAGTCAACACCATATTATAACGTTACATCCCTAGGACTTTTGAAACGAGTCTTTCTATACCTCTGTTCATCCTATGCGTGGTAGGCTTACAAATCGAGACAGCAGCCCATGTGCCAAATGTGTGGCCAGGCGAATATTAATTCATGCATTTTAAATAATGTACGCTCAGCTTAACATCCATATTATCGCTACTCTCTACAGTTTTCGCTAACAGTAGTGAGCTGCTGCATGTGATACACGCACTGAAGATTCAGTTACACAATAAATTCACTAATATCATCGGCCACACCGAGGTTATTAGAGGGAAGAAAAAAAGAAACGACTATAAAACGTAAAGCAGTGCTGCACAAATCGTGAATCTTTATACTTCTCGCGTATATGCAGGAGGCAATAGTCACACAGCAAGCGCATTCAATTTACAGAAAAAATATCACAGTTTCGCCAGCAAGGTGAAGCAGTGAATGCCATAACATGTTACAATATCACACAAAGTGTAAGACTCCTAGCTGCAGTTGCAGTATGAATT
Organism: Dermacentor andersoni; assembly: GCF_023375885.2. Lineage (NCBI taxonomy): Eukaryota > Metazoa > Arthropoda > Arachnida > Ixodida > Ixodidae > Dermacentor > Dermacentor andersoni. The sequence continues at coordinate 143,969,001 of NC_092817.1, read as the reverse complement.
GAAATAAATTTAAGCTATATATTAAGCTGTTATGCTAGGGCTCGTCTCTTTAAATCCTGCCACCAGACAATTTCATTTATGTGTATTAATTAAGGCCAACGTCTTAGCGACCTTACCACAACTTTTTCGTATCGGGTATGTTTCAAACCTCTTTCCTGAGCCGATCCCGGAGATAGTGCACAGTCATGTCAAGAAAATTACATAGTTTTTAGGTTCAAAGTGTGTTTTTGTTTCGTCCTTTTACTTTTTAAGTCAAGTTTTTAGGAAACAATTTTGTCAAGGACGTAAGACCTAGCATGAGCAACTTTAGGGATAGAATGGTGTGGCAATATAACCCGCATATATATACTGCATGTAATATAGCCTGGCGTGGCATATGACATACATATAGATAAATAAATGCAGAACCTCATGGCGATGCTGACACCGAGAGCGGCGACGACGGCGAAAATTCGCTTTGAATGTCCATATAATGGCTATCACAATATTATAAGTGGGGCAGGGTGGGCTAGTTTAGAAAGCTAACATGGAGAATAGTAATGTTGATATAATTTAGAAGACGGAGATGAAGAGGACAGCCCATGTGTAAGCAGCATCGCCAGCGCTGCTGTTTCAATGTTCCAGGTTTTTATTAACACAATATAAACCTCGGCCCAATCATTTAAACGTTATCAATTTTAAGCCATTACGTTTGGTATGGTGACCCAAGTTTGGCTTTTCCACACTCGACAATTGGTCTTGTTAGCTTATCAGAACTGAGCCGTTTAAATTTAGGCCTTTTCTTAATGAAATTTCATCGGAGGTCCCTTAGCTCTATATTGGTCGTGGGGCAAACGTCACCTACGTAGTCTGCAAGTGGCACCATCAAATCACGGTTATTGACTCGTTGAAACATTCGTGTTCATCAAGTTTGACCAGCCTTATTTTGTAATTATACATTACATTCGAGGTTCAGGACGTCGCCACCGCTGTGCTGTCACGGGTTTGACGGCGCATGCGCTGCCCATGCGTGGAGCGTAGACCTCAACGAAGCGAGCGACACACACAACATTTGGCCGCAAAAACGAGGAAGCCAAATAGGCGCACCATCATGCTTCACTCAATCGGCTCTACCGCGGAGTCAATACTGCGCTGGGCCTCCCGTTGCTAGCATAGACGCTGTGCGCACATAGACTAGGGTTCCTGCCACTTTCTTGATGATCGGTCTGAGCGAAAGAGATGGTGAAGGTCATGGTGAAATTTTCTAGCCTTTTCCCCGATCGCTGACAAAGGATTACAGCTTTTTCGTCGACCTCATTTCCTGCACCAGCGACGTATGATGCCTAAAACGCCGCTGGCGGCACTTTTGATCGTGCCAACGCTGTGAGATGACTGCTAGTCGTCAAGGCGCCGTTTCTTCTGACCAGCGGCAGTTCACTCCCATGCTCTGTCACACCAACATGTAGACTCCTCTTATTGCTAAAACCATGTCGAGCTAGCTCGAGCGCAATGCTACACCTTGCTATGGCTTGGAACCGCAACGCTAGGCACGGATACGTAGCTTTTGAGGCAGAGCACCTATGCAGCTCGGGCTTCGGGAAGGGTGTGGTTTGGTTCCCTCTGCCGGACACCCATCGGTTTAAAAGACGGGTACACGCTGCTAGCTGACTGGACATGCGGCTATTCTAGTCTGTGTTGCCTGGGATATAAGTCACACAAGCCGCCATGCTGGCTGTGCGAGAACCAAAGCAAAGCACCACGCAACTTCGTGGATCACAACCATCACAACCTCACGATAACATCTAGAAATAGCACTCTGAATTTTAGCAAGCCTGTCATCAACTATATTTATGAGCCACAATGTCTCCTTTCTATTGAGTGTTTATTTTCAGAGTTCACTGATTTTTTTTTTAAATTGCCTGGGGCAGATAGCACGATTCTAATCATTGAGCTGTAGCGCACCAGGGCGCGAGCATTAGTTGAAAAAGAAATTAAAGTGAATAAATGACTAATTGACAAGAGTTCACGAAATTATATTGAACTAATTAATTATCACATTGCAATTCACAAGTTCTTTAAGCTAGGGAATTTTCAGGACGCATTATCATGCAGCAAATTTGGAATCGAGCATCAGTTTTGTAATAAGCGCTTTCGATGTTGTGAAACAATGCCTTGTTCTACTCACTCTTTAACAAAACGTCTCTTTCTGTATTGTAGGACAAAGTAACTGGAGCACTAATGAATTTCGTCGCACACTTTAAGATAGCATAGATGTAAACTGGTGTCATCTTAAAATATTACTTCTATTTCACGCACCTTCCAGATTTACCGGTTTCAAATTCGTACGTTGCGATATGTACAATACACTGACTAGATTAAAACCCAATTATTACATATGTCTAAAATCCTTAATTAGGATTTTGATTTCTGCGTAAATAATCTCCTCTTTTTCGATTAGTTTAGCTCGAAGAGTAGTATTGCGCTACCTGCGACGGGAAGTTCTAAATAGTTTACTTCAGCATTGCTCCAATAATCAATTCTGTAGCGGATAATCAACCGTATACTCGAAGCATGACGAAATTTAATAATGTTTGTTTCTCTTGTTTTTGAGAACCATAGACAAAATTTGTGTTTGTGCTTGCAGTAATTATTTATTTATCCCTAGGTTCCCTGCTATGTCTGCCGTTTTCCTTGGAGCCTCCCAAGGCAGAAAGTGACAGGCCTGCTATGCATTCGTTGATATACCCGATACAGACGCGTGAACAGTCAACACAATTAAAGAAGATAGTCACTACGGAAGTCGCAATTTCTGTTACCCGTTTACACAAACAGGGCAACAGCCGGTTGTTTGATTTGTTGGTTGATTGACCTGTTATCAGTGCGAACAGTATCAATACACCAGATAAGGTGTGTTTAGAGAAGGGAATGATCACGGCCATGCGAGCCCCTGAACGGTGTACACTGCCGGCCAGTGAAGATTATAGCCAGAAGCTTAGTGCGTATTATTAATGCGAATAGCATTATTTGCTACTTTAGCCGTTTGGAGCCTGCCTGCCTATCTATCTATCTATCTATCTATCTATCTATCTATCTATCTATCTATCTATCTATCTATCTATCTATCTATCTATCTATCCATCTATCCATCTATCTATCTATCTATCTATCTATCTATCTATCTATCTATCTATCTATCCTCTTACGCCGACCCAGAGACCCAGTTTATGCACCTGCTTGGGCCACTCGCTAAGTGCTCCTGGTTGTGATGCGTCGTGGTCGTTCCATCGTCGTCATTCCGGATTTGTGATATCATACTCTCGTCATGTCGTCTTCCTCACGCCTCCTATCCCAACCCAGTGCCCCAAGTTCTCTAATATCTTGGACCACTAGGTATCGGCGTGTCGTCGCCATCCCTTAGTGGTCCTTATGCCGTCACGCCATCGTCGTCACGCCTTCGTTGTCATTCAATTGTCGTCCTTCCAGCTTCGTGAACTGACTACCGCGAGGCTGCCATCGTCAATCCCTGCACTTCGACCCAGTGGTCCAAATAGCTTGGGCCACTATGTATGTGTTCGAGGTCGTTGCATCATCATCGCTCCAGCTTTGTCATCCTGCTCTCACCAAGCTATCGTCGTCACAAAGCCGACGTCATGCCGTCGTCATCACGCCGTCGTTTTATCGTTGTTATCACTTCAGTAACATCATCCCATTGTCGTCATGTCGTCATCATACCCCCTTCCTAGTTCCATCGACATCAACCTTTCATTTTCATTGTATTGCAGTCATGCTGTCGTCATTCAATGGTGGTTATGACGCCCTTGTCCTGCCATCATCGTCCGGCAGTCGCTATCAAGCCTCCATTGTCACACCATTGTCGTAATGCCGTCGTGATCGTGACATCATCGCCTCTCCATCTTCGTCACCCGACTCACGTCATGCCGTCGTCGTCACACGTCGTCATATAGGTATCGCGGTATATACTTGTCACCATTCGGTTGTCCTCATTCCATTGTCATGCGGTCGTCGTCCCTGCGGCGTCATCATACAGTCGTCAACATGCATTCATTGTCACACCGTTGTCAGCATTCAATCGCGGTCGAATCATCGTCATCATTATAACTTCGACATCCGACTCTCGTCGTGCCGTCGTCGTCCCATTGTCGTTTCATCATTGTCATCAGTTCAGCATAGTTATCCTATTGTACTGATGCCGCCGTTGTCACACGACCTTCGTCTATCCGTTAACGTCATTCCTTGTTCGTCATTCTATGGTTATCAAGCTGTCATCGTTCACTCGTGATTATGTCACCGTTGTCCTGTCATCATCGTCATTTCGTCGTCGTCACACAGACGATTTCATGAATTCGTTGCCATACCGTCGTCGTCATGCCGTCTTTCTTGCGCCATCATCGTAATTCCCGCTTCTTCATCGGGTTATCGTCATACCGTTGTCGTTACGCTATCGTCGCCATACATTCTTCATCACCTCATTGACCTCGTATCGTCCCGTTGCGGTCGTTGTAACATCTAAATAATTTAAATAACAATATCTCATTGTCGTCGTGTCTTCGTCATTATATGCGCGTGCCATTCAATCGATATCATTCCTTCTTCGTCATTCCTTCGTCATGCCTCCTTGCTCGTGGGCAACCTTGGCAAGGGAGTGTCATAGCAAAGTGCGACGATATCGAAGTGTGTCCCATATCGTTGAAGCAACGAAGAGAGAGAGAGAGAGCAAATGATAAATAAAAGGTACGGAGGTTAACCAGGACTAAGCCCGGTTGGCTACCCTAAAGTGGGGAAAGGGAAAAGGGGACGGAAAGATTCAAAGAAAAAAAGGAGGTCTACTGGGGATATCATTCGATCACTCAGTCTGGATCACAGACGGCGACTAAATGCGGTAGCTTTGAAAAATCGCAGCAACGCTTTTGTGCCTTTCTGTAGCTGTGATATGCGAGGCCATGGTACCAAGATCTTTTTCAAGGTGAACGGTGTTCTGTCTAGCTGATTGAGAGCTGTGGAGAGGTCATGTCTTTCATTTTCAAAAGATGGGCAGTAGCACTGTAGATGTTCTATAGTTTCCTCGACACCGCAAGCATGCAGTCGGCGCTATCAGCCATTCCTATCAAAAACGTAAATGCTTTGGTGAATGCGACGCCCAAGCGTAAGCAGCACAGCACTGTTTCCTAATAACCACAACACGTGTTATATAAACGTAACTTGAGGAATATAATCTGTCGCTACGTTGCTCGATCGCTATTCATTGTATACCATCGACAGTCTTCGTGAGACGAGTTCTGCCGTAAGTTTTTATTTTATTTTCAGCCAGAAACTTAGTACGTATTATTTGATTTTCTTTTCATATTGCTTCGCCGTAGTAGTTGTCTCTTAGCATATTGGTGACGTCATTCTACTGCATCTGTACGCGAGCTGAATGCCTGCACATAAAAATGTGCCGAGTTATTGGCGTTGTGACGGGCGTTCCACGAAGGCCTCTCCTGCTAAGACTGAGCGCTGCGTCGATATAAACGCATAGGTGGTCGATTTGGTCTGCGTAACGGGCCTTAAGCCTCAGACTAAGCGAAAGCAACTCTTGGAGACGTGCGCGAATAGGGGTACAGTTAGTAATATAACCATGACTAGGTTACCATGCACATGAAATTATAAATCGGAGTGTCAGTAGATAACTCAAATCACAGTTTTCGGGACTTCGCTTTTTTTCTTGACATCAACACTATCACGCCATTTTTTCTCTCTCTTTCAGGGATCAATGGAATTAGCCGCTCGGTCTATAGTGTCAGCGCCTGGCAGGGGGCCTTGGATAAAGCTTTATCGAGCTTGAAGGGCGCAATACCAGATATTCTGTGCAATGGGAAGACAGCAAGAGAGAAAGAAAAATATCTGACAAACGAAGACAAGTGAAGACCTCTGGCAAACTTGATTCCTGTGCAACGCCATATACTTACTGAACGAACGATGCCCTGTCTACAATTCCTTGCTTCTTTAAACATGTTGCTCACAATACAGCACGATATTCTTTGCACTTTCAATGTGGCGTTTTTTCAAAAGTTTATCAAACGAGCGTCATAGCCTAACATGATTTTGCCTCATGAAACACTGCATAACTAACTAATGCTTACGGAACAATTCATCTACATAAAGAAGTAAGAGCTTCGCCCAAAAGGCGAAGCACTGATTGCAATAGCAATAGCATTAAACAACTACACAAACTAGGGTTCGTAGTTTAATCCGCTGTGTAAGCTGCAGTAAATATTCTCCTACTAAGAAATTGATGAGCACGTTGCCACGCACGCACAGCCAATCGTGAACGAAGCTTCCTCAATGCCACGAACACTCGCCATCACTACGCTGGTGCGACGAAGAGCGCAAACAGAGAGGAGAGATCGCTTCTGGGGCCTTTTTCAATATGCGTCTCAGGAACTTCAGATTACGAGACCTGCAGCACTAGACGAGCGGAAAGACAACGCGCACGCAGCTATCAGTCATCTCGGCTCGCCCAGTGCTTACACCTGCCACAGATTAACTCCAAGATACGACGCAGCCACGCGGACTGCCGTACAAAGCTACACCCAAGCTAGAGGAGGAGACGCACTCACCTGTGCCCCCCCCTCCCCCCAGCATGCCGTTTTCGCTTGATCATGGCACCACGTGCTCACGCATGCACGCTATGCTGTGGGTGCAGTGGGAAATCTTACGGAAACTGTCTTATGGCAACTAGTCTTACGGCAACTGTGGAACCTCACGCCGAAGGCTGCGATGACGGCGAAAATTCGGCTGGAGCGTCCGTGTAGTATTTGCTCCTATAACTCGTAGGGCCATTGGTTGAAATATTGAAGGCGTGCCCACTCGTACGGCAGAAAAGTTTTACGCTATTAGAATGCCTGCGGCGCATTTCGGGCCAAAAGTCACGAATGCCACCGAATAGCTCTCTTTTCTTTTTTTTCGCGCGAAGAGAACAATCCACTTTGTGGAAGCCACTCGGCTTTCTCCAAAGCAGACAGGAAGTAAGCCCCTGCTGCACTGAATAGCGCCAGAATAAAGAGACGTCTGTACTACTGCGGCACGCGCACCGACAATGCAGTCTGGCTGCGTCTTACTGTTCGCATTTCTTGGCCTGGCTCACAACTGGCGCGAAGCAAGGCGCACGCAGTGGGCGAGAAAAAGATTTAAAAAAGCTGCGCGATGCTAGCCGTACCTCAGTGGGCAGAAAATCGTGACTCATTCGATGTGTTTGTACTTTCTCCAGATGTTTTAAGTCCATTATTCGCTTCGCGATACTTTTTCTTAGCGCGTGTCATTTTAGTCACCCATTTCGTTTTTGTCCCTTTTCAGCTGATAGCCCGCTGTTGGTCGGGAGTACAATTTGACGGTGAGGTTATAGGTCAGCAGTTCTGGATTCCATGGGCTCGTGACTCCATGCTTGTTAAGGTGTGCGTATGATCTGAAAATATCTGTTTTCAGATCGATACATACCTTCTTTTTTTCTTTTAAATCTAGGTAGACGGTGGAATAACCAAGTCTAAATGATAGTAAAGTAAGCGACCAAATACTAGGTTTCCTTTTTCTTTCAATATGCGAAAAAAATGGCAGGCGAAATTGTCATTCAAAGAATGTTTTCCTATGTCAAAAAAACAATAAAACCTACAAGAACGATTTAAAGCGCCGATCCTTAACTGTAAACGGGACCAGCATTGAACTTGAGAGTGACAAAGACTCGAAGTCCGAGCATAATTGGAACTATGTACTTTTCAGTAAGACCCGGGGGCTGGGGTCCTGTCCAATACCTTGTGCGCTAACTCTTGGCCCCTGTTCCGTGTCCGTTAATGTTGCTCTGAACTTTTTCACGTACGCACAGCGTGCACGTTAGTATAATATAATGACATGAAATAGATGATGTAACCATTGCACAGATCACAAGTCCGTCAAAATACATGGATAGTCATAATATTTGCACCGCGAAAGAACGACAATAAAATAATCACCGCCGCACTTTCAGCTTATTGCACGGCACATTTAACTGTGATGCGGAGCATGCAACCTATCAGAGTGTTCTTATTGTGTTCACTCGAGCTTTTCCAGCGGGTAACCTAAAATGCCGGCTGTGTGTTTTGGCAATGCTATCTCATGCGCAACGCGACGGTTGGCGGCTGATTCAACACCAGTAATATTATCTTACATTACCTTTACTCACCTAGGTTTTACAACTCTCGTAAAAATTTTTTAGTAGTCCGCCAACATTCGCTCATGTTACACAGGGCCTAGTTCCACAGACACCACTGTACTGTGAAGATTGGTCAGTAATCGGCCACAATCGTTTGCAAAATTTTATTTGTTCGTACGAACACTCTACAATTGTTGGAAAAGCCACAAGTTGTTCAAAACAACTTTTTTCTTTGTGCTGTGACAGTGCGCAAAACTGTCCTACTTAATGGGTCCACGGGGCTGAGGAGCTTATCGAGTTTTGTAAATCCTTTACTCTTCATGCCTCCCCAACCATCTCGTGCAAACACAGTTAAAATGATGTCCGCACTCTAGCTGATCTTCGTCTTGGCTTCTCCACTGTGAATATGGAGGGATGGGGGGGGGGGGGGCACTTTCAGTGCAATGAGGAACCAGCGCTGGAGTTTTCACGGCGCCTGCAGCGCCGCCCTGGCGGTCAGAACGTGCACAATGCGGCCTCCCCCTCGCACGAAAATTGCGTTGCGTGCCCTGAAAGTCGAAGGAAAACAAAAGGGCGCCGACGATACTGTTGCGTATACAAGTGCCACAACTAAGTCGGGATGAGGGAGGACGTATCCTTCTGCGTCTTTCCATCTAAACCCTACGAACAAGAAAGGAGGCGGCGTTGGATCCAAGCAGTCAGGCGAGCGGAGTAAGCTCCCGTCTTGTCGCCCTGTCAAGCGGTGTCGGGCTGGTTTCTTAATCAAATTTCGCGCGTATCCTTGGTTTATTCGATAGTGAAGACGGTCAGCCATGGCAGACAGTACCAAACAGCAGAATTTGTAGTCGGTATTTCGTCGGAAACAAAATGAGCAATAGCATGCACCATCCGGCATATGTACCATTTTTCCTTCGCAATGCCACCGCCAAGCCCCTTCCAACGCCACCGCACCAAGTGAACGATACGAAAGGTAAAAATTATCCATTCATTGCCAAGAATTATGTGGGAGGGAAGCTGCCTTGTAATACGAGTTGTATGCGCATAGTGCCGGCGCACGCGCGACTAAGCCACCTATGTGTTTATAAATATGCACATGCGGATGAGGAATCGGCGCTGAGATGCATCCGGCAAATTTATGTAATTTGTGCTAAATGTAGTCAGGATTGTTACGGATCAAGCAGCGGAGCACTCAAACCTTTGCTTGCGCGAGTCAGCTGACGCGATAAAGCTTTCTTCTCCATTGACTGCTGTGGCGAAGTAACATTAGAATTTTTTATGTCTAGCCAGAGAAATATGGAATATCTTCACCCCAACTAATACTTACGAAACCATAGTGCAGCACTACCGGAGCCATAGCTGCTAGATTTGCGAGGCAGGCAGCCACGCAAGCATGGCATCGATACACGAGGTAACCGTTAAAGAAACACACGTGCTCGCCGCGACGCACTGTGAAAAATATATAAAGCTTAAAAAGCTTCTTTCGTCATTTCTTCACTTGATGGCGCTAGCTTCTTTACAAAAACTGTCCACTTGAAACGGCGCGAAAACGGAAACATACGAACTATAATACGGCTGCGTATGTGTGTGTGTCGTCTGGTTGTGTGGCTGGAATATGCCGCATTTCGTCGCCAGGACGGCGTGCAACGCACTCTTTTCGACGCGCCGCCTATCCAGCGCTGGTTCCCCATACGCCAGGGAAGGAGCCACATCTTCGGAGTCGTATCGTGCTGTTGCAGGCTGGAGGCGCGTTGTCTGCGTGCCTAGAGCCAATCGCTACTGTCTGGAGAGGGGAGGACGACTGCACGCGGAAGGCTTTGTTGGCTAAGTAGGAAGAGCTGCGGGGCTTCCTCGATAGCAACGACGGCGTGCGAAAGTCACTGTGTTTACACGAAAGGCTCCTACATGTAAGTCAAGGTCATTCATTCATTCATTCATTCATTCATTCATTCATTCATTCATTCATTTTCGTATAGTTGCAAATTCCTCACAATTAAATTGTTGAATGAAAGAACGGATCACTTGAGGGAACCCGGAGTAAGAAACCCAGGGTCCGTATTAATAAAAACTGTTACGCTAGAATTTTGCGTAAGGGGAAGGTCAGGCCAATCTTCCTGCTGGACACACAATTAGCGCAGGCGGTCGGCTTCAGACAAAGTTCCCTTACGATAGTGAAACTTTGTGAATTCTGCCCCAGGGCCAGTAAGTTTCCAAACTTGCTTTTGCTCTATTCTCTTGTTTTCTTATCATTCGCTGCTCGCGACCGGTTAACCCTCTTCATAATACAGACGGGGAACCGATAAAGCGCGGTAGACAAAATAATGGGAATAAAATTTTAACGTTGTCTTTGCCCGAGTGTATCCTCACAAGGCCACATGTTTAGAGGTGGAAGTACACGGGCAGACAAATATGCTCCTGTTCTTTTCTTTTTTTGTGCGCTACTCGTTCTAGCATGCTATCTGGATACACAATCTTGAGCTAGGCCCACACAAGCTCGTTGCAGGAATGATGGCCAATGCTGCTGACAGTGGCAACGCTTTAAAATAGATTAAATTACAGCGTCTAACGTCCGAAAGCCTCTCGCGGGCTATAAGACATGTGGTAGTGCTGGGCTACGGTTTAATTTCGAACACCTGGGTGTTCTCCAACATTCCTCTAGAGCACATTGCACCAGTGCTTTGGCATTTCGTCCCCACCGGGACAGAGCGCTGGTAAGGTCGTTTTATTTCCTTCTCGGCCCTACCGGCTGGTGTCAGGAACACTGGTGTGATAAATAAAGTCTCAGCGCCACCTGGTTGGGGCAGACGGGTTGGGGCAGCAGCACTGGACAAACCTGCTGTGTAGTCTATTCTCAAATACCGAAAGTGGCTCTTCACTGCTTGCGATGCTTTTTGCCCGCATGACCAAACTCACGTATTGACCACTTATCACCTTTCCTTTAAGGTAGCTACAGCTGCACCGTCATGCCATCAAGCATGCATTACCTGCAGTGGATTCCTGGACATGTCTGTATATCAAGATACACCGAATACAATGAAAAAATGGCTAGATAAGCGCATACATCATTGCGCTCCTGTAAATTCACGAGAGCTGATGCTAACACTAGAATAAAATAGTTATACGTGGCTATAACGCAAATTTACCAATTTGACGCTGTTACGTTTCGCCTACAACGCGCGGTAATGCCGGCGCGGATGCAACGGACGCCGGGGCTTCGTTCAAAGCGGCGGACATTTTGGCCCGTTCGACGCCGCCGCAACGCCTCCCCGCCAAGCGTGTCCAGGCGTGTTTCAGTGCCACGTGTCTTCGTATGTGCGTGTGTGTGTGTGTGTGCCCACGCTTGTCAAAGCGCGGCAGCCGGGGAGCGGAGCTCCCCAAGTGAGGAGCCAGCAGGTCTGTCCGTCGGCGGGTTGGCGATGCGTCACTACACTCGGCTCAACATGTCTCTCGGCTCGACCGTGCGCGCCGTCGTGGGCTCATGCTCCGCCGTCGCGTGGGCTCATCCCGTGACCTTCCTTCTGGCCCGCGACGCCGAGAGTATAAGAGCAGCTGCCCCCGGACGCCAGGAGAGAGGCTCCGATTTCTTCTGTTGAGTTACGTGCTCTCCCGTCTCTCCACTTCGGTCGACCTGACCGGCCGCTCTTTTGCTATGTTAGAATAAACAAGTTGTTCTGTTACCAGTCTTCTCTTGCTTTGCCGGGACCTTCGGATGCTTCCAGTGCCCCAGGCCGCCAGGCCAACGCTACCCTTGGGGCTTGCGACCCATTGGCAATAACGGGCGTCAGCACCGAGACCCCAACAGCTGGTTGCCAGCGGTGAGATCGCGACAACGGAGGCCAGCAGCGAAGAGATGCGGTTGAATGTATGCTGAGCAGCACAACGACCATCCGGGAGCAGTGCAACGAGCCCTGTGTGATGACTGGTTGCCTGCAGCGGAACGACTGCGCTGAATTCTTGGCTGCGAGGTTTGGTGAGTGCGGGACTTTCTTCTTCTGAGTTTTGCCAGGCTTTTGTTAGTGTCAGAAACAGAGCTGGTAATTGTGGTTGTCGTTGCTGCCGGGTTAGTTTGCGGCAAGACAATAGTAGGCAGTAGAGAAAGCAGCATTCAGAGCAGCCATGGATTTGAAGTCGTTGCGCAAACCGAAATTGCTGGAGCTTGCAAGAGAGTTGGGTCTGGATGTCTCAGACAAACTCAGAAAACCAGAACTGCTAAGGGCTATTCTTGAGTTAGAAGCTGAGGATGACGAGCTGTCGGAATGCCTTGAGACCATTGAGGAGAGGGAGCGTGAACTTAAAGAACAGAAAGAGAAAGATGAGCGTGAACTTAAAGAACAAAAAGAGAAAGAAAAAGAAGAGCGCGACCGTCAACACGCTTTGGAAATGAAGCGTCTCGAGTTAGAGATGGAACGCGCTCGTAATGGAAGTCAGGCACACGGTGCAGGAGAACGAGTATTGTTCAAAATGACTGACCTGATGCGGCCGTTTAAGCTTGGAGAGGACATTGGTTTGTTCCTGGTTAACTTTGAGCGAACGTGCGAGAAGCAGGGGTTCTCTCGGGAAACGTGGCCACAGCGCTTGCTCACTTTGCTACCCGGCGAGGCGGCCGACGTAGTCGCTCGCTTGGAGAGAGAGGAGGCAGAGGATTTCGACAAAGTGAAATCGAGTCTGCTAAAAAAGTACAGGCTGTCAGCGGAGGCGTTCCGTCGGAAGTTTCGGGAAAATGAGAAAGGCAAAAGTGAGTCATATACAGAGTTTGCGTACAGGCTTATGTCAAACATGCAGGAGTGGCTCAAAGAAGAGAAAGCGTTTGGTGACCACGAGAAAGTTCTGCAGTGTTTCGGGCTAGAACAGTTTTATAGTCGGTTACCTGAGAACGTGCGGTACTGGGTCTTGGATAGGCCAGACGTTAGTACGGTGGCTCGAGCCGCTGAGCTAGCCGAGGAGTTTGTGACGCGTCGGGCTCGCGGAGCTAAGGACGGTCAAAAGGGTGAATTTGGCTCCAAGTTTGAGAGGCCGAAGTTCACACCCATGAGAGCAAAGGGGGACACACGTAGTTCGGATGCAAGTGAAAGCAGTCCGACCGAACGTACGGAGACGGCGGCAACCGAAGCCGAACGCAGAAAGCGGTTCGAGACGAGGCAAGCGCGCGTTTGTTATACGTGCCAGAAGCCGGGTCACTTTTCGGCGCAGTGTCCAGAAACAAAAACAAAAGTCGTGTTTTTGTCTTTATGCAGCACTGACGAGAACATGAAGCTTCTCGAGCCTTACATGCGAGACCTCCTCGTGAACGGGAAAGAGTGCCGAGTGCTTCGCGATTCCGCAGCTACAATGGATGTAGTTCACCCGTCTTACGTAGAACCCGATATGTTCACGGGCGAGTGCGCATGGATCAAGCAAGCAGTGGAAGCTCATAGCGTGTGTCTGCCGGTAGCAAAAGTGCTTATTGAAGGACCTTTCGGAGCACTTGAGACGGAGGCCGCAGTGTCATCTATGCTGCCCCCCCAGTACCCGTACCTATTTTCGAACAGGTCCGATCACCTCCTGCGCGAGAAGGGGCTTTTGTTTGGCGAGGCTAGCGTTCAGGCCTTAACCAGATCGAAGGTTCGGGAGCTCGCTGCAAAGGCGGTAGTTGCGGGGCCGACGTTGTTGAACGATGAGAAAGGGTCAGAGGCGCAGCAAGCTGGTATTCAGAGCACGCCCGAACTGAATAAAATTGAGCCTGTAGCGTTAAAGGCACCAGATACTGGAGAGGAAAATCCCGATGCGGGAAAGTTAGAAGAGCTTCCGGTCGAGCTTCCGGGACTAGGCTCAGTGACGAACAGGAAAGACACCGATCAAGTCATTAGTGACTTAATAAGTAAAGCATCGCTGTCGCCTGAGCAGAAAACCGAACTACACCAGCTCTTACAAGAGTTTCAAGGTCTGTTCTCTGAGAGGCCTGGTAGGACTTCTGTCCTTACTCATGACATAGAACTTACCTCCCCAGAGCCAGTACGATCCAAGGCGTACCGGGTGTCACCCCGCCAGAGCGATATTATGGAGGCTGAGGTAAAGAAAATGCTACAGCTCGGTGTTATTGAGGCGGGTGAGAGTGATTATACCTCCCCTTTGATTTTAGTTGAGGTACCGGGCAAGGAACCTCGTCCTTGCGTCGACTACCGCAGGCTTAATTCCATCACTAAGGATCAAATTTATCCGATCCCTAACATCGAGGAGCGCCTTGAGAGAGTGAGTAGCGCTCAGTTTATTTCCACCCTAGATCTTGTCCGGGGTTATTGGCAGGTTCCACTTACAGAAGAGGCTAGTAGGTATGCGGCGTTCATTTCACCAATGGGGACATTCCGTCCTAAAGTTTTGAGTTTTGGTTTGAAGAACGCGCCATACTGCTTTTCAAGCCTCATGGATAAAGTGTTGCGGGGACAGCAAGAATTCGCTTTACCGTATCTAGACGACGTAGCGATATTCTCCGCATCCTGGCCTGAGCATATGGCGCACTTGCGGGCAGTGCTAACCCGCCTGCGCGATGCGGGCTTGACAGTCAAGGCTCCCAAGTGCCAGTTAGCACAGGCTGAGGTTGTCTACCTCGGACACGTGATTGGTCGGGGTCGTCGCCGCCCCTCTGAAATAAAGGTGGCCGCTGTGCGAGACTTCCCGCAACCGCGCACGAAGACCGATATTCGGTCGTTCTTAGGTGTCGCCGGCTACTATCAGAGGTACATCCCCAGGTACTCTGATATCGCGGCTCCCTTGACGGATGCTCTAAGAAAGACAGAGCCGCAAACAGTCGTCTGGGATGAGACAAAGGAAAGAGCTTTTAGCGCCCTAAAGAGCGCCCTAACAAGCCAGCCTGTGCTACGATCGCCCGACTACTCAAAAGGGTTCGTTGTTCAGTGTGATGCTAGTGAGCGAGGCATGGGCGTTGTACTGTGCCAACGGGAAAATGGAGAAGTAGAACACCCCGTCCTGTATGCTAGTCGTAAGCTGACGAGTCGTGAGCAGGCGTATAGCGCCACCGAGAAAGAGTGTGCGTGTATCGTGTGGGCCGTTCAGAAATTGTCATGTTACCTAGCTGGCTCGAGGTTTATCATTGAAACGGATCACTGCCCTCTCCAATGGCTGCAGACCATCTCTCCCAAAAATGGCCGCCTCCTGCGCTGGAGCCTCGCTTTGCAACAATATTCCTTTGAGGTGCGTTACAAAAAGGGGAGTCTCAACGGTAACGCCGATGGCTTAAGTCGAAGCCCCTAACGTGGGAATCAGCCTCAATATTGCTTGTTACTGATGTTTTTCTTCCTGAGGCAGGATTTTTAACCTATTGCTTTCGTGTAGTGTTTCAAAGTGATGATGTGCTTTCTAGTGCAATTTTCCGATTTGTGGACGCGTTCTGAGTGCTGCTAAACTACTGTAAGGAACTAGGCAGCAGTATAAAAGGGGAAAGAGCCTGGCAGGGCTTAGTGAGGGTTGTGCCGTGCTTGCTGACTGAGCGGTTGACTTTCGGCGTAGTTCTAACGCTTGCCGGGAACGAGAACAAAAATGTCAACTCTCCCGAAGTCACATTGCAGTGTCCTGTGTGAACCTGAACGTGAGAACGAGGCCTTCTCTGTGCGCTGCGCTCAAGAAACGCCAAAGGACGCCCGACTTCGGTTATGAGCATCATCGAGCGACATCCCTCCGGACAGCGGATGCAGTCCCCTGACCATCGGGATCTCCTTCCCCCGGCGGGGCGGTCTGTTACGTTTCGCCTACAACGCGCGGTAATGCCGGCGCGGATGCAACGGACGCCGGGGCTTCGTTCAAAGCGGCGGACATTTTGGCCCGTTCGACGCCGCCGCAACGCCTCCCCGCCAAGCGTGTCCAGGCGTGTTTCAGTGCCACGTGTCTTCGTATGTGCGTGTGTGTGTGTGTGCCCACGCTTGTCAAAGCGCGGCAGCCGGGGAGCGGAGCTCCCCAAGTGAGGAGCCAGCAGGTCTGTCCGTCGGCGGGTTGGCGATGCGTCACTACACTCGGCTCAACATGTCTCTCGGCTCGACCGTGCGCGCCGTCGTGGGCTCATGCTCCGCCGTCGCGTGGGCTCATCCCGTGACCTTCCTTCTGGCCCGCGACGCCGAGAGTATAAGAGCAGCTGCCCCCGGACGCCAGGAGAGAGGCTCCGATTTCTTCTGTTGAGTTACGTGCTCTCCCGTCTCTCCACTTCGGTCGACCTGACCGGCCGCTCTTTTGCTATGTTAGAATAAACAAGTTGTTCTGTTACCAGTCTTCTCTTGCTTTGCCGGGACCTTCGGATGCTTCCAGTGCCCCAGGCCGCCAGGCCAACGCTACCCTTGGGGCTTGCGACCCATTGGCAATAACGGGCGTCAGCACCGAGACCCCAACAACGCCAATTCCATGAACAACCTTCTGTATAGACTTCGCCTCCATTTACGGTTTCCGATGTCTGCTGGTGCTGGCCATGACATCGACTCTCTCATTCATCGTATCGGGTTAGAAGTGGCATGTACAGTTAGCTTTTTGTATCGTAAACATCCTTCAGCTATGCCTTATTGTACGTGTGGGCGTTCATGGGAGAAGGTAGAACACCTTCTATTAAGCTGTGCTGATGTTAAACTGAAAGATGTGCTTGGAGAGCAACACTTCTGAACCTTGATAATCGTCCTTCCAGCACAGAAAAGTTGCTCCGGCCATGAAATAGGGCAGCATTACAGCGATCAATCAGCTCTGAAAGCTTCAATAACCATTGTTACTGAAAGTTAAGTTGTATCTAAGTATTGACACTTTGCTCTTGTGTGTTATGGTTAGGTATCAGCATTTTGTGTTGGTTATAGATTGATGAGTATTCTGTTTCCTTTTTATACTGACTGTTCTTTAAGCATATTTACGAAATGTGCTTTATTCCCGGACCATTTGTTTGTTTGTTTTCTGTATCACTTCATATTATCATCCTCTGCTCATTAGACAATCATTGTTTGTGGAGGAACCAGGGGACATAACAGTTGCCATCATTTCCCATCGAGTCCAAATAAATCCCTCACTCGCTCGCTGTCATCCAAGTGCCTTAAAGCTGTCCGAAGGGCAAGCCTCTCATCTTCCTATGTTGGGCGGCGACACAGAAG
The DNA here is from genome assembly GCF_023375885.2 of Dermacentor andersoni. Lineage (NCBI taxonomy): Eukaryota > Metazoa > Arthropoda > Arachnida > Ixodida > Ixodidae > Dermacentor > Dermacentor andersoni. The sequence continues at coordinate 143,951,733 of NC_092817.1, read as the reverse complement.
TTTCCTTCTGGTTTCTTCTATGCACCTTGTGTTGCAATTGGCACTGTCTTCTATTCCAATTAAGAATAAGCAGGCCTTCGTATCGAAAAGTCTAGGAGTGAGAAAAAGAGAAGGCGAGCGGCCTGTGTCGGGAAAGCTGCCAGCACGCACAGCGAAATTTTCTTGCAACCCGGTAGCAATGCTGGCGTAGCAATCCTCTTAGGGTGTCCCACTTTCTTTTCGTCTCACTACCGTTTGCGCTCTTTCCGCTCGCCTTCTTTGGCTTATACGTAGCTTTCAATGCACCGCAGCCTATCTTAGCTGGTCAGCCAGAACACGCCAAGGTTAAGGCTAAGTAAGCACGACTATCGCGGCGAAGGAAACGACAAAGGCACCGTCCCTCTTTCGGTTTCGGGAACAAACGCACAGCAAGCAAGAGGAAATAATCCTGCTGAGAAGATATCTGTCCTCGAAAAAAAAAACGTGCAAACAGCAAACTCAGATTGTGACGTCTTCGATAGAGATAATCACTGTGTTCCTATATGAACAATGGGGAGAAAGAATTTATAGGAGCATACAAGGAATACAAACAAGAATCCTGATTGTGAAAGCACAGATTTGACTGTACTATGGGCCCTGCAGTTTAGAGTCCCCATAGTTAAGCGTGGGGCACAAGCGTCGAACTTACGCGGTAGGCTCCAGGCCCCTCGGCGCTCTTCTTTCTGAGTCTTTTGTTTATTGGTGACTATAGCGAATGAGTCTGTATACAAAGATGGCCTCTTTTTGGAAGGTGCACCAAGCTGTGTGGCTATGGGGTATATCTGTCACTAACTGACAGCAATTTCTTCCTGGCCAAGAAGCGAACCTCAGCCCCGCCGCACAGAAGAGCAATATATGCCGATTATATAGCGTGGCGTGCATCTCATAAATTATCGCACAGGCTGGTATACCTGGCTACGATATCGTTGGCTGCCTTCAGCCTGGCGCACGGTTTCGTTACTCACAACCACCTCGATTGCTCCAGGACGGAGGTATCGGAGGCATACGCTTGCTTTATTGTGTGCCACGCAGCGCCGACAGAGATGATACATGGAGTTACATGCCTGCTTGTTTAGGCCACGACGTTCACATTAGATTTGAGCTGATCCCCATCTAAGAATGACGCAAGCAAAAGGGGATTGACACAGAATGATATGGTATTAGCAAAGCGCATTAAGTGGTGAGTGAAATTCTCAGCAACGCTTCACACAGGAGGGCCGAGTATAAAGAAGCACACGCCACAGTTTGATCACTTTGCGTGCTGAGAATTGAGAAGTTTCTTAAAGAAGACAAGAGATTGCAAAGAAGACCTAGGCGCAATAGCAATATGAGATAAGGCCATTCGCTATCTAAGAAATGCAGTGCAATTTTGCTAAAGTGCACGCAGGTATGCATGGGGAAACTTCTTTTTTTTTTTTTGACAACTCTGGTGCTCGGCTGCATGGTGTGTAGCACGATGTCTTACTTGTGTTCTCTGACACAGGAATATTTCTGTCTTTTTGCCGGCGACTACAGCTGCCAAGCGAATATGCAATGAGTTGATAAAGTGGAAGCTTGGGCGAGTTCGCGATTCAATATGTCTGCACAGCGCAAAAGACGCGGACAGAAGAAAGAAAACAACACAGGCGCTATTGAGTGTAGCGCCTGCGTTGTGTTCTTTCTTCTGCCCTCGTCTTTTACGCTGTGCAGACACGTCGGTGTTACGTGACTTATATTTAACGTTAATGGTTTGTTTATTCAATCTGCTAAATAGTTAAACTATGCTTTTGTGGCAAAGTTATATATTGGCAGGCAGACACCTGTAATTGCCTGCAGAGCACACATGTGCAGAATCGAGGCCTGTCATTCTCCAAAGCCATGCTACATTCTAGAACTTTCCCAATGCGATTCCATGTAAATTTCCACTCCTTCAACTTCGTTCCAAAGAAGAACTTAGGCGTGGTTAAAAGAGAATGAGAAAGTAAGGAGGTTAAGCAAAAAGGCGTCCGGCTGGCTATACCTTCCAAATGAAAAAGTGGAATATGGAATACAAATATATGATAGAGGAGGAGAAGGAGGGGTAGAGAAGGCTCGTTGAACGCGTGTGCGCCCAAGGGGAGTGTAACGTGGTCAAAGACGATTACACTTAAAGCCTCGTCGATCCTAAAGAAAAGCAACGGTGCCTTCAGAGCATCGTGTGCGCATTAACGGCGAGCCCTGGGTTCCGGTATATTCCCTGTATACCAGGTCTGGAGCTCTATTGTGCTAATGCGTAGGAATGTAATTGTCTTTGCACATACTGAACATTGGAAAGCGGGAAGATGGACCAAACTCTTGGAGCAGCAGCCCACGCTGCATGCAGTACTGCCAATCATTCCGATGGGGGCATGTCTAAAGTGGCGGGTGTGGTGATGACGACGCGCTGAATCGAATTGCTATAGGGTGCCAGGACTGACTTGTGTCTATAATCTAGCCGTCTGGGGGATATTCGCGACCAGCACGACGTACGCTAAGGACCGCTTCGCTTCATCACATATTTTCGCAGCTGATACATCACTGCTTAAGTGCGCCAAAACTGTACTGTAAAACGGAGTAGCCTCTGAGAATAGTCTTCAATTCTGCTACATGAGCTCGTTCTGTCAGCGCCGTAGTTAAGAAGCTGATTCCTACCTTTTTTTCATAACTACCTAAACAACCACTATGATTAATAGTGAAACACATATCTGCGTTTTAGTAAACCCAAATCGATTCTTTAATTTCCTGTACAACACTTGTGCAGCGCGAGACAATAATCGTGCGCCAAGTGACCCCAGTTATTGAACGGCTAGTTGTGATATAACCCTGCCGCGAAGTTCCTCGGTGTTAACCACCATTGGTGATATATATATATAAATGTAAATATAAATAAATAAATCTATAAATAAATAAATAAATATATAAAACCCACCACGCACGTGAATATGAATGATATTTCTTTAAAATTGGCACACCCGAACTATTACGACGTGCCCTGCGAATGCTTCAGAGCAGTTGCTTGCCGCTAATGTGCGTAAATGTGAACACACGACCGTTCATGGGTACCGCTCTCTTAAACATAGCATAGCCCTACTGTTGCCGCTGGTATCGAGCCCGGTACCGCGCACCCAACAGCAGAACGACGCCACGGCCACTGCCTTGCCGAGGTGAGTTAGCCAAATGAACAAAATCAGTGTTTTAAAGAATGTTTTGTCAATTTATACAGGTTTGTTACTCATCCCTCTCCCCAAGTGTAGGGCAGCAAACCGGGCACGTCCTTGGTTAACCTCCCTACCTTTACTTCTTCGTTTCTCTCTCTGTTTCTTATTGCCCCTTTAGGAAGCTTCCAGTAGAGACCTATAACCTGCAACACTATATATCTTCCTTTATTATCGTTTAAGGATCACTGAAATGCATTTCTGGTGGTACGCGTTTAACTACAGCCTCTGTAAAGGACGTAGTATAGGTTTTCTTCGTGCAGCGGGCACCCTGCGAGCAAACTGCTCGCTCCGTTCTTTGTCTCCATCTGTGCTCAACACGTCCGTCGCTGCGTACCTAAAACGACAGAGTCACGTATACGAACGCAAGGAGGACGGGCGTCATCTCCCGTGTCAATTATCTCGAGCTCCTCTGAGAACGTGTACGTGCCGGGGAATTCTCTCTCCGATAAGCGGTCAAGCAGCGCTTTCGCTTGTACGTGACCAAGGCCAGATAAACTGAACGGCTCGCCGACTGCTTTGTGTTGGTTTCTTCCAAACAAAGGGTATACAAATCCTTATCTCAACGATTCGTGCCGGCCCATGCGATCTGGTCCGAGTTCAGTGAGGAAGTATACGCTTTCCGCATAGAGAAGTTCCTTCATGCGCTCGTTGTGAGTAGCAGTGCCGGCCCCAAATTAGTATTAATTAGATCCCTCAACGTCCGGTTGCACTTTTGGGCTCTGTGTGTGCGACATCAAATTTTGTATAAGAGGGTCAGGCCTCTTGACACCCTTCTTGTGGGACCGTAGGAAACTTTCAATGTCCCCCTTCTGAAACGTGCGACCATGATCAAGAGAGAATGTGGAGGAAAGAAAGCAGGGTGGTTAATCGGAAGAATGCGCGGTTGACTACCCGTCACAAAGGAGGATGAAATAGAAAACGGAGGGATAAAGCAAAAGGGTGTGGATTTAATTAAGGTAGCGTAGTGCACAAAAAGACAGAGGCGTGTACATTCAATTTGCTCACCATTTTTCTGCACTTTGTGCAAGTGTCCCCACATTTGCAATTGATTCTTACTTTGCACATTCCATTGTTTTCTTCAATTGCTTGTGTACTTTGCCTGAACACTATGTGCGCGCCGTCTCAAATCTATTGTCGTGCCCACTACCTTGCTCATCAGTTTAAGTGCAACGACGTTAAATGCTCTTTCACTGCTTGTATGTGGGTGCGTATGTTCACATTTGGCCATCTCTTTGTTTCACTTCTGTATATTCGTTAGACAGTCAAGTGCTGCGGAAAAGCTGGCGACGAAACTTGCCAACATTTCAATGTCACCCAATAAAGCAAATAAAATATGCACAGGTAGCATTCTGTGCGCCGCCGTCTCTTCTCCACGGTGTCGTTTTTCGTGCGCTATATCAACAAATCACTCAGTAGAAACGTGCCAAACGGGCACGCTCGCTACCAAGATTGAGAACTTGGGCCTGAGCTTTCTGAGAGCGAGTCACAGATCAATCTGTTCAACGTTTACAACCAGCGACGGCTTCCAGAAACGCAGCCGGGCAGCTGGTGGTCACTATTCGACGGCTTCCGGCAGCGGACTTGTGTCCTCTGTTTGGGGTTAGTTTCACTGTCATATTGACCCGCCAAGGTTGCTCAGTGGCTATGGTGTTGGGCTACTAATCACGAGGTCGCGGGATCGAATACCGGCCATGGCGACCGCATTTCGATGGGGGCGAAAAACACCCGTGTACTGCACGTTATAGAACCCAAGGTGGTCGAAATTTCCGGAGTCCTCCACTATACACGGCGTGCCTCATAATCAGATCATGGTTTCGGCACGTAAAATACCATAGTTATCTTTTTTTCATAGTCATATGCACGTGTCCGTGGCTATGCGTCTTGTGCCCCGAACTGTGTGTATACGTAATGTTATACACTACCAACAAGTCCAACTTTCCACCCTTGCACGTGCGCTAGCAAGCGCTATTAACTGTGTCATGTCTATCTAGAGTTAGATTTGTGAATGCACTCCCACGTTTCCGAGTGGCACAAATTTTCAGTTGTGCGCTGAAGGGTTGAAGTATAAACATTTAACGCAAAACCAGAATAAGTGCGATAGAGGAATGCAATTGCAAAACGGACACTTTTGTCTAAACGGACCGTTGCTACCCAGTACCCAACTCAAATGGCAACTGCGCATGTAGCTGCAATAGATGAGCATGCGCACTTAGTGCCGCTACGGGGCGCAAAAGGTGACATTAAAATGACACCATTATGCTGAACTAGTTATTGCGTATTCATAATGTCAAAGACACAACTACCTCGCCATGTGCTTTTGCATGTCGAGGCACCATAGTGAGCGACAGATTCGTCGTTGTATTTCTTTTTCTGTCTAGCTTGCGTTACACTCTAAAAATGCGCTACGACCTTCAACGTGCTACCAGTGGCTCGTAAAGTGTTTCAAACAAAACAGCAGTGATAAGCGTCATCTTCTTTCTTTGTTTTCTTTTCCTTTTTTTTTCTTTTTTGTCCTCCGCGCCGCGCTCAAGGTTCATCGTTATTAGAACGCCTTCTTTTGGTTTTCTTTGTTATGTTCTCACCATCGCAACAATAATTTGCGTTTGTCAATCAGCGGTTGTTGCGCGTGTTCCTTTGCAGAAGCATTTGTACACGCCGTTGCGTTCGTTGTAAACACGCATAGTAAACGTATACGACCTTGCTGATACTGAGCGTCGTTGCAACGGTCATTGCGTGTGCATGAGGGGGGGGGGGGGGGGTGTCAGACGAGAGAGTGGCAGCACAGTTCGGGAGGAAGGCAAGCGACGGCCCTTTCTCGCTGCATCTGGCGACACACATTTGACCGCGCAGGTTGCTCCTGGGCGCCATCTAGGATTTGTAAAAGAAAACGCAATGAATTGCCGCCGCTACGCATGTACAGTCTTAGCTGTATATAATTGTGAACTCGTCACGTTCAAGGGCCATTAAAAGCCAAAACTAATCTGAACTGTATTTGTAAGTTATTCTTCTACGATAACAAAAGAAAAGGCCCTCTTACGACAAAGAGGGTCTTGGTAAGCGAGAAAAGACAAGAAAACGAAAGATGGCTGTCAACAAAACCTTGAAGTCCCTGCACGGTGCTCCCCAACGCCGCTTGAATATTTACAACGTTTCCTGGGGACTTACAAAGTGTCTATCGTTAAGGATGGACTACATTGTATTCTAAAAGAGCCAGAGACTGAACTCAGCAAATTTCAAAAACAACATTCACCAATTAAAAAAAAAAAACTGAAATTCATGATGTCACGGGCAGCTACCAGCGTTAGTGTTAGAGCGCGAAATTACGAAAAACTGAACATTTCACCTTAAATAAGTTCTTCCTATAACCAACCCATTACCACGAATTAAATATAGTTTCGGACGAATGCTTTATCGGTCTCCGCTAATTTAGTGCTTCTCTTTAGTGTCCTTAAGGACTGGATGATGATGACTTGCAGAATGAGAAAGAAAGAAGCACGGAATGAACAGTGAAAACGCAAACGCTTTGAGCGCGTGCCTATAATAAACTTCCATGAGTGCATCGAAAATATAAAATGAGAACCAGTTTATGGGTAGCTGTGCTGCCATAAGTTGTTTGTACCGGTTATAACGTTATCGATGTTTCCTTTAGAAGAGACGAAACGTGACCAAACATTAAAACGAAAGCCAGTTGGTACATTCCAATGTTATTATGCTCAGGTTACCAACATAATGTCGCAAAGGGATCATAAAGGTTGCCCAGGGTTACGATCATGAAATTTGCAAAGCGAACAAGCGAAGATAAAGCTAAAAACAGCAATTAATGAAACAACGTATACGTGTCAGTAGTTACACTGACAGCAGATAATTGCCGTCAGATTATTCGGAAGTTTTAACTGAGTGGCCAATTCCTGGAGGACTCGCCATTCCTCTGAAAACGAGAAATGCAGGGGTCGCGCGCTATTCTTTCATTCCTTTAGCTTTCAGTTCAGTTATGCACTATATACACTACTGTACATACACTACAATATACACTAGATCACTATTGTATATACATTGTATATACAATATACACTATAAGAGACTTGCCGACTTTTTTTTTCTCGAACTCCTAGATACCCAGCCCCCTCGAGTTATTATTTTTTTTTCTTTTGCCGCGCTTATCATTTCGTAAAGCAAGTTATATAAATATAATAATGTGCTCTGCCCCTTTGTGGGGTAAATAATTGCCGCGCTTGTTCTGCAATCGCAACGCAAGAGGGGTTGGTACACAAGTGTCAACAACAATAATAAAATGCCATTGGCACGTCAACGCTAAGGTGGATTAAGAACGCTAAAGAACAGGCGACTTTTGAATGACTGACTTATCAGCCCACAATTAATGACGCATTTACGTTCCACGGCGTTGGCAAGCGTGCGAACTTTCCGTGTGCGCAACTGTGGAAGCTAACTCGCATTTCGGTGTTTCGATCATCGATCACTAATGAACCTTAATTGTCGGCCCGTTTTTAACGGTGCGGGGGTGACTGTGTCAATGACAATGAGATCGCGTTGTCGTCGACCGGCACTTAAAGCCGAAGGTAGCCACAGTTCATCGTCGGGACGACTGCTTTGCACCAGCGGAGCAAACCGCGTTCGCGAAGCGGGCGCCCTCTATTGATGGGGCCTCCGAGATAGAGGAGCCACAGTGGGCAGGCAGCTAAAGCGAAGGCAGCAGTAGCGGCAAAACACTGGCGCCCACGTGCCGTTGGATGCGGAGCAGAGGGCCCATTGTCGGCTGCCCATTCAGCTGCGGCGTTTCACCGCCTCTTCTTGTTTTTCGGCGCGCGCGTAAGAAAGGATCGGCCTGGCGCGGCGCGGGCGACGTTGTTGGAAACAAGCGCGCGACCGCCGAAAGCCGCCGGCGCGGCGCCACTTTCTCTTCCGCGACCGATAAGCGCTGCTCCTCGTCCCCGCCCAGGTCCTTGCGCTCTGGCCCGTCGCCGCGGTCAACGCCGTGCGACGCGCTTGGCGGGCCCATTCCCAAAGCCGCATTTCTTGACCTGGACGTGGCGGCGGCGTCGGTCGGCCGCCACAGCGTCGACGCCGCGTTTTTCGTTCTGCGCGCGAGCCGGGTGAGGGGGCGAGGGAGGAGGCGGTCATCGTCGTTGCCGGTCACCGTGCCGTCGGCAGCCACCCTCTTTCTTCTCCGCACCAGCGTTCCCTCGCACCCCAACCCTGTGCGCGGCGGTCGTCGAACAAACGCCACCAGGAAGCGAGACGACCGTGGGGCACGCTGCCGCCGCTGCCACCACGTGTCGCCCTCCGACTCGTCTCTAACGCTGAGGCCGCAGCAGCCACGTGGAAAATATTTTTGGCTGATTACAAGACAAACTGCGCCCAACCTTCTCCCTGCTCTGCGGTTGTCTACCTCTCGGAGCACCTCCGCGGCACTGTAGCGTATAGTATCGCCTCGAAACAAACAAGCGAGTGTCCGCTGAAAGTCGACGCATGACGATCTCTCGTCCCATCTCTCTATCTCTCGCCTCGTAAACTCTCCTCTTGTGTCTCGTGTATGGCCCCTCGTGTGTCTCTTTGAAACGCGCGTTGTTCTCTTCGCTCATTACTTTCCTTTCTCGAGTCGTTAGCGGCCAAGGTGTTGTTTCGAAACAGTAGAAGCGCACTTTTGTATCTCTTCGGTCGCTGCAAAGTGTTCGTCTCGTTATACACGAGAGCAGCCTCACTATAACTCGCGCTGCCGCGCGGTGAGCAATTTCAGCGCACCGACCTCTGAAGCGCGCCCGCTACTCTTCGAGCGAAACCAGCTCGCTTTTCTTTTTTCCCTTTTCTTCGTCGTTCTTTCTTTCTTTCTAGCCCGCACGCCTACTCGCTGCGTGTGCACGGACTGCGTTCTTTGCCGGAGGATACGCGAGAACAGTCGTACGAGGGGCCGGAGTGTATCGCGGTGTATCCGAATTTAAACAGGCCGTTTGGTTGACTCGTGCTCGCTTACAACTTCGCTCGTATTGCGCCTCTGCAAACTTTTCCTCTTTCTTTTTCTTTTCTTGCCCCGCGCGCGTACGCTAATTGGTGTAAACGTGCCCTACGCTCTTTCCAGCTAGTTCTCTCCTCGTGTGTTTAACTGCTTTGCAAATGGGGTAGAGTCGATGAAAGAACGCACTCGCGGCTTCGCCAACGGCTAATTGCTTTGGGAGAAATGGCTGGTGCAGTACGTTTCGACTCGTCAGCTAGCCCTAAGGAATAAGTAAACTAAGCAAGCTGGTGCGCATTCGTGATGAAACTTCAGCAGGAAATATAGGCAAGAACGGAGGGAGGACCACGTGGCACGAGCGCTGGCAAACTAAGCGCTTGGTTCGCAGTAGTGAGGTAAACACGGGATGGGTATTGCGCACGAGCTATTTCATTAAACAGCCTGCAAAGACAAATGATGACGGACACTTTCTCTGAAAGAAAATAATTCAACAAATAAAAAGGAAGCAACTGTTATGCCTTGTCAGCATCCAGAACTGACACTTTGTCCTGCGGAGATAAGGAAGGCTGGCACAGACATCTCGTCGCGTTCTGATGTATCTGTTTATACCACACTAAGCATTGAGCTCAAGTTCCGACGGTCCTCGCTAGCGCCTAAATTACTCAGGTACAAATTCCAGGTATGCTGGCTCATGGAAAAACGGTGCTCTTATGCTGTACGGTATTTTGTTTCAGTGGTTATGCAGAGCAACCCAACATTTTTGTAATGTGTCAGTGAATGTAAAATATACACTGCTCTGTTCCTTTTTTTTTTTACGAATACTTGGATTTTCAGTTACTGTCCCTCTCTAAATCATCGCACTCGTTGACGATTTGAGGCGCTTCCAGCATTTAGCGTTACGACCACGTTCACTGCGCGCACAAACACACGCGCACACACTCGTAGATTGTTGGGACTCTTGCGATTGCCTCAATCTCCTGCGATTGCGCTCTCCATGGAGACGGACACACCCCACCATGGCCACTGGGGTTGGGCATCCTTCCATCTTGCTGCCCGAGATTCTTCACGCCATTCCTAGACCGTACGTGTCGAACGCAGGGGGGACATAGCCGAGCAAGCGTGAAATGTCTGCAACAAAAAATTGTCTCCAATTCACGCTGTGAAGGCGGTTGGACAGAGAAGCCGTAAACAACAGCTAGAGCGACTACCCATTGTGACGTAGGTTGAGAATATTCACGAGGCTACATTAACGTGCACTTTGCCTAATTATCAGCCTAAGGCATCTCGACGGTCCACGACTTGGTTTGCGCCAATGCTTCGTGCGCCTACAAAGAGTCGACCAGAGAGAAGAGAAATTAGCCGCGCCTGGTATGCACACTTTTCTTCAGCACTATACGTCGCCTGCCCTAGCACTGTCCCAACACAAATCAGTTCTGGCAGGTTCTTCTTTTAGATACGAAAGTGTAGTTACGTCACACTCTGCTTCGTTTGCTTTAATCATAATTAACGGAACCGTGTGATACTGAAGCGTTTCACATTGATCACCTCCAAGATGACATTAGTGCAATCGTCCATTGTACTAAGAAATCAATAAAAATTGAATATTTCTTTGTGTTGGTCTTGGACGCTGTTTCATCGTGCTACCACACCGACTCACCCGGTTGTCTGTACTTTTTCTAGAGGTGCGTGCTGAGTGTCATAAGAATGGAGTAGCCCAAATGCAAGAAACTTAAG